>NC_088924.1:19565000-19690000 GCF_038396675.1 Hydra vulgaris | reverse complement strand
TTTACGGTTTTTTATAGGAAAATAAAAAATATTATATTAATAAAATTTTACTATTTAACATTGTTTGCATATTAGAAGTTACATTACCAGTTTATTAGGCATCATAATTAGTAAGCATCAGTTATAGCTATAAAGCACTGTTATTAAACATATACATTACAGTCCATAAATATTTTGAATAGTCATACTTTTCAAAATAAGATATCAAAATTTTATTTACTACATGGCCTACCATAATTACACGGCCGTATATCTTGCTTTTCAGAGCGAGAAATTAGAAAGGTAACTTTTCAAAACAAAAATATATCGTATAAGATTGACCACACTTACCGCAACTTAAATTAATATTTTTACAGGGGTTTTGTTTACGAAAGTGTGTATATAAAATAAAATTTGTCTGACAAATATGATAAATGTATCATAAATTGGATACTTTCCTTTGCACGATGATTATGTTTCTAAAAAAGCTAACACCGCTAAAATAAAATTATATTGTACTTTATTCATCAATAAAATATTTTAATAACTTTATTAAAAAATAAAATATTAAAATTTTTAATGATTCTATTAACATAAATATGTACCTTATAAGAAATATATTTTTCAAAAATAACAACTTAATAATATTAACAAGATATATAAAACGATAAACAAAAACCTAATAATAAAGGAAGAATATATAATTGAAATAATTAATTTAGCATTGATTAGTTCACCTAATTCAGCTTCAATTTTTTTCTCCGTCTGCTTTTAAAATCCTTTACACTGTTCTTTCGAATTTCATCACAAAATTGTTTCTGTTCATTGTTAAAATAAGTATTTGTAACAACACGGTTTATAAGTTTTTCACCAATAACTTGATGTTCATCGCATAAAAATGAAGTAGCACAATCATTTAATCTAAGTACTCGTTCTGCAACATGTCGATCACAAAGAGTTGAGTCTCTTATAAGAAAAATGGCAGTATCTAATATTGCTTTTTTTGTTGCAAATGCTATTGAACCACAATGTGTAAAATCAATAGCTGGTAAAATCAATCCTTCACGAGAAAGTTTTTCAAAATATTTGCATTGTACCTTTTTGCAACAAAAAAGTTTTGCAAACACCACATTTGACCTTTTAATTAAACATTTTAAACATATAACCAGAAATAACTGTAGAAACTTTAAAGCCCTCTGAATCTAAATTGCATTCTTCAATATCTGGTAAAATATCTTGCAATTTATCATCAAATAATTTCATTAAAAATATATTACAATTCTCTTTTCTTACATCTCCCTCCCAGATATTGACTGAGTCTTTAAGTTAAGTTTTCACCGCTAAAAGCGCTCAGATGTCTCAAGTTCACGAAAACCAATTAAAAATTTGCCACCACTCATTTGACGATACTTTGAAAATCTTAGCTTTAATGGATCATTTAGCAAGCGTGATATTAAAAAAATAATGATATCATTTTTGAATTAAATCATCAATAAGTAAAGCTGTGCATCTTAAAGTGGTTCTAAGACATCATCTAGGACATCAATAATATGGTCAAAATAAAAAGCAGGGAATATAAAAGGTCATTATGCCTTTATATAAAATTCCTTCATTATCTACACCTATCATTCCAGCACCTTGATATTGTGCTTCTTTCCGCAAATATATTTCATCCATCAACAGCACTACATCTTTTTAAACATTATTTTGGTTTAGGAAACATTTTACAGATTTCAGCGATTCTACCCCACCTTTATTAATTCTTTTCAAATTGCTAAATAATGGTAGAGGAAACTGTTCTAATAAGAGTTTATAGGCCTGCGCTGATGTATATCAAAGAATAAGGGAATATCGTAAAAGATTTGATGAAAACTTTGGCGATCAACTGGTTTTTTAAATTTTATTTCATTAAGTTGAGTCATTAAATCATTTGATAAACTATTTTCTTGTAGATAATTTTTTATATATGCCGGAAAATTCTCCAGTACACATTTTTTCTCTAATACACAGCCAATATTTTGAAACCATGGAGGCAATGGAAGATAAGATGATTTATGGAACAAGAAAACATGCATAAATTCATCAACTACAATTTTTTCTGTAACTTCTAAAATACTTAAGTGTTGATTAATTTCTAAATTAAAAAATATGTATTTGTCATTATTATTTTTGAGCTGATACCCGTCTAGGTTAACATTATAAAAATGATTTAAACAGTGAATTTTATCTTTTTCTATAAATAAATTGGATTCATCCTGATTATTTAATGCTTTCTAACTTTCGATGTAGTTGGATATGCTGATAATGGTATTTTTTTAGGTAAGCAATAAATAGTTGGAACAGGATTTAAATCCCAAATTAATGTTACTCTTTTGCCAATTTTTAAATACTTTTCTTCAAAATGTTAAGCACATAGAGCCGAATTTTTATAGGCTTCCATAACTTTCGAATAATAAATACTACCCACTGATTAATAAGTCAGGATTATTTTCTGGAAATCCAAAAAGTGGATGCTTTTCAGGAATAAAATCAATTCGATTCTTTCTATTTTTATATCCAGTTTTACAGTAAACTACAGCACATGTGTTAACCACATTAAGAATATTTGAATAAACTGTTTAAAAAGACGTTAATGTAAGTCAAAAAGTTACCTTTCTATTTTTTTGGTCCGAAAAGCAAGATATCCGGCCGTGTAATTTTATTAGGCTATGTTGATTATTAGAGCAACACTAAGAATAAAATCTACTTGAATTGTATGTTTTTTTCCTATTTATTAATTGTACATAAAAATTATTAAAACGTCCCATTAGATTAGTTTATAATTCACTTGCCTATTTAATCAACCATACCATCAATAACTGCTCTGCATTCACTTGGCATTCTACTTAACGACTTATCTAATTTGTCAACGTTAATTTTATGCCACTCACTAATAAGTTGTATCCACATCTTTTGCATCATTAGGCATAGGTTTTTGACATTCCTTGTAATTCATCCCATTAAAGTCCGATTGGAGAGAGATATGGTATTAAAGGAGGCCAAATCATTCTAATCAATATTTGATCATTCTCAAACAAATAACTTTAACAACGTTTTGAAAAGTATATTTTGGACTTAAACTTTGTGTTTTCTAAACAATTGAATGTTTTAACCAAACCTTTTGATGGTATAGAATTTTTAAGAATGTTCCAATAAAAATATTTTTTTAGAGGTAGCGTAAGTCTCTTAAACATTAGTCAAGCCCCCAATATTATCAAAAAAAAAAAGTTATTCAAAAGTATATTATGTTGGGTTTTCAAATAAATCAATTTATTTTAAATTTCAAAAATTGTTGTTATTTTAAAAAAAACATTAAGAAAAAAAAGTTATAACGGAAACTTTTTGTAAAAATGCATAATTTTTTTTTTAAGTCAAAAAAAAAAGGTCGTTTTCTAGACAGTAAAATCTAAAATAATATTTTTTTTTACAAAATGATAATTATTTATGAAGTTTTAAAATAACTTCGTTTCTTTTGAGAAGCTTTAAAGAACTTTTCTTTTTTTGATAATATTAAGGGCCCCTATGTTGAATTGAGCATATACTGGGCACTGCTACACCTTTAAGAGACTTTGTATTATTACATGAAAATACTTAACCTCGAATATGTTATATATATCGATATCTGCACAAATATATATATATATATATATATATATGTATATATATATATATATATATATATATATATATATATATATATATATATATATATATATATATATATATATATATATATATATATATATACATAATCAAATATATGTTACATTTATATAAAATTTTATCAGAGGAAATACAATACTCTGATCAGGGGCGGATCCAGGAATATTATTGAATTTAGCATTCTTCTAAACTCTTAGATATAGATACCCTTCTTTAAAAAATTCAAAAGTTTCAGAGGCACCGAAAACCTAACTTATAAATACATTAAAAATACTAAAAAATGAAAAATATTTTTCGGTACCTTTCAACATTAATCTAGCGGGCATTGTAATTAAAGTTTAAAAGTATGAAAAATAACATCAGAGCAAGTATAAAAAAGAAGAACTGATGAAAAGTATGTGATTTAATAAACATATATTGCAAGGTCATTGTTATTATTAATGATATAAACAACATAGCAGTGCTTTTTATTTAAAAAAACAGGTGTTGGAACGCATCATTAGTATATCACAAAATATGATGACGAAGGTAACACTTGTAAATTTTTTTTAAAAGGTGAGGGAACGGCGTTCGGTGTATTTGAGGAGAAAAAGCGCACTGCAATATTTAACCGCAAAAACCTGTTTTGTAGGTTACTAGTAAACAAATTTATCCTTACCTTAATTGTATTCAATATCCTAAACTGTTGGCTAATGATCGATAAAGTAAAGTTCAAATCATGAAAATTTACTAAATTCAAACCCTATTTCAACAGTTGGCAACTAAAACAAAATAATGGCAAATATAGAACTCAATAAATATAAAGAAAAATAAATTTCAATAAAAAAATAAAAAACCATTAAATTTTTTTAACAAAACCTTATAAGATAAATATAATAAATAAAAATAAAAGTACTCATGATAGCATAAAAAATAACCTGTAAATATTCTATCAGTAATAAGTAAAAATATCCTACATATACTCTCTCTCTCTCTCTCTCTCTCTCTCTCTCTCTCTCTCTCTCTCTCTCTCTCTCTCTCTCTCTCTCTCTCTCTCTCTCTCTCTATCTATCTCTCTCTTTATCTCTCTCTCTCATTCTTTATATATATATATATAATAAATATATTATTTATATATATATATAAATATATTATTTATATATATATAAATATATATTTATATATATATAAAAATTTAGATATATATATAAATATTTAATTATAATAAATTATAATATTTTATAATAATAAATTATAATATTTATATATATTATATATAATTGTTAAATTATAAATATATAATTATTAAATATTATATATAAATTAATATTAAATTAAAAATATATAGTTATTAAATATTATATATAATTATAATATTTATATATAATAAATTATAATATTTTATAACAATAAATTATAATATTTAAATATATATATAAATATATATTTATATATATATATATAAATATATATTTATATATATATATATAAAAATATATTATTTATATATATATAAATATATATATATATATATATATATATATATATATAAATATATTATTTATATATATATATATATAAATATATATATATATATATATATATATATAAATATATATATATATATATATATATATAAATATATATATATATATATATATATATATATATATATATATATATATATATATATATATATTAATAAATAAGGTGATTTTTTATATTTTCGTTAAATTCATTTCTTTTATATATTCATGTTTCGACTATATCATACCCATCATCAATTAAAATATATTTACATGCTTACATCAAATTAGTAAAACTAAGTTAAATTAATAGAAAGCTTATAATAAAAAATACAATAAAAATGCAATTAAACAATGTAACAAATGTTTTAAAAAGGATAAAAAAAAACCGGTAATGTTAAAATGGGATTAGATTGAAATTGTCAATTTTGTATGGTTCATTTGTTTATTTATAGTGGGTTTTTCCCAATCTATGTACATGCTTTCTTTTCAATATAAATTTATTGGAGACCGAATCCTAAATTGAAAAATTAGCATTATTAAAACTATTAAAACAGCTTTCATTTGAATGAATATGTTCCTAAACGTGTGGGTTTTTATCCTTGTTTTGATGCTCGATTATTAAACACCAAAAAAACTATAATAAAAAAATGACCATGTAAAAATGACAATTTCAATCTAGTTCCTTTTTAGCATTAGCAGTTCTTTTATCTTTTTTAAAACATTCGTTACATTATTTATTTGCATTTTTATTGTATTTTTTATTATAAGCTCTCTTTTAAATTAACTTAATTTTACTAATTTGATTTAAGCATTTTAATATATTTTTACATATGATGGCTACGATATAGTCTAAAAGTATATTTATAAAATAAATGTATTTAACAAAAACTACAAAATATGTCTTATTTAAAAAGATATTTACTCATTTTGTGCTGAAGAGAAACTTTGGATATATATATATATATATATATATATATATATATATATATATATATATATATATATATATATATATGTTTATGTATATATGTAATCAGTATAACTTTGTCGCAAATGTATCTATTCATTGAAGTTCAACATACTTTTAAACTCTATTTTTTGTGGAAATGCAGTCGCAAATTTATCTTCAACAATTTTTAAGTCAATTTCAATAATTCGATGAATGTGCAACATGGCATACCATTTAAACCACCATCCCCGGTTGTATTGCGCAAGGAAGTTTTGATTCATTTTAGAGCTGATTATGACCTTTCGCATGTATATGTTGTGACTGGTAATGTGCAAACAATTCGAAGTATAGTGGAAATATTGGGAAACGTATGGTCATCAGATTTTTGTAGTGAATCTGAAATGGTTGTAGGCACTCTCAGAGTGATATTATAAGTAAACTTCCCACATATCCAACTCAGCATAAAGATAGCTTGGTTCTGGTAAATTGTTTTGGTATGTACAAAAAAAATCTTTAATTTTTTTCCTTCACTCCTTGTCAGAAATTAAATTTGATGTAATAATGGAGAAACTATCTAGCAGTACTAAATTTTCTAAAGAAAATAAAGAATCTAGCTGTATCAGAATTTAATCAAGAAAAGGAATTGAACAAGTTACTTGATAATATTCACTTATATCATCTACTTCATGGTTATCACGTTGTGTTCGTTGATCACATGTTCTTGGTTTAGATGGCATTGTACTAGAAGAGATATACGTGTAATCTTTAAATTTTCCACATCTTTACGAGCTTTTGAGAAGTCTTGATCAAATTTTTGCAAGTTTTTGCAGTTTTTGTCAGTGGTCTTATATAGCCTAATAACTTCCTAACTATGATTAATGTGATAATAAACTTAAAAGATATTGCCACATATGCAAAAGCATCACCTCTGAATTTGTATTTCCAAGTTACATCTTCTTTGATAGAAATAAGAGACGCAACTATAGCTGTATATAATTCAATAATAGCTTTAAGACCATCAATTCTTTCAATCCACCTGGTTCTACACACATTAAATGTCTTTTGAAAGGATGATGTTGGACATAGCTCACTAATTTTTGTAGATTGATCTTCTAACATTTTTGGAGAATTACAAAATAAATCAGAGACAATTCAAACATGATCCATCATATCTCAAATGGAAGGAATTGCACATGCTTTGGCAACACATAGATTAAGTTGATGGGAAAAGCAGTGGGCATAGGGAGCATTAGGAAAATTTTTTTAAATTAATACTGCTACACCACAAAGACGGCCTCCCATATTACCAACTCCATTGTAACCTTGCACACGATAATAAGACATTTTCAAACCAATTTTACGTATACTTTTGATCTTAGTTGATAAAGAAACTCCACTCAAGCCAGTAGAGCAAGAAAAAAGTTTTATAAAATCTTTCTTTACTTTACAGCATTCATCCACATATCAAACAGTTACGGCCATTTGTTCTGTTTGGCTAACATTTGATGCTTCATCTGTTAAAATAGAAAAAAACTTTGCTTTCTTTACTCTGTCTGTCAATAGCGATCGAACAACACTTGTACAAATATCAATAAACTCATTTTGTACTTTCTTTGATCGATAAGTAGCATTTTTAAGACCATTTTTAAAATGATTACTAAAGATCGTGTCACCGCATAATGCTATCAGATCTAATAAGCATTGGAAAATACCAACATTATTACATTGCTCAACCAAATGTTTTGGCTTTGAGCGCAAGGTAAATCTCAATATTTTGTAAAAAAAAATTTTTAATATGATTATAATGGTCCAACTTTTTTTTTACATTGTTGTGTTTTCTGGTTTTATCGTAATTGTTGTTTAAAATAAAATAAAAGTTCGCAAAATTTATTGCTTATTTGCCCATAGTTAATTTTTTCCTAAATCTTTTTTTTAATTAAACAAGATTTATGAAAAAAACGGATTACTATCTAAAAAAAATTTGGCTCATCACATAAAAATTTTTTTTTTCAGAAAATGTCGAGATTTACCTTGCGCTGAAAGCCAAATAATTCGAAAACAATTTAGCGCATTTTCCGGGGTTTTTTGCTGCATAAATACGAGGTAAATGTCAATATTTTTAGAATGTTTTTTGTATTTCTATTTTTGTCATATTTGCTCCATATTTGGTTTCTTGTGTTTTTTCGTTTTTAATAAAAATTTTTTGAACACCATACATGTATCGTTTAAAAGCCGTAAAAATCAAGCAAAATTTTAATTATCATTTTTAATTGCATATAGATAAATGTATTTCTAATTAGGACTCGTTCATTAAGTACGTACGGTTTTATTTCAACCATTCTTCCTTTTCCCTCGCATTTTGATACACGCTTTATTTTAGTACCCTCCATCTCAATAAAAGAACCACCGCTTTTAATGTACCTACCTAACCTTTTATAGCGTTTTTTTAGTTTGGTGTTTTCTTTCTTTTATAATTGATTTCTGCCCCCTCCCCCATACACACACATACCCTTATATACGCCATTTACAGATATAGGTATAGGCCCAATGGAGTGTTCATACATCAACTGTTTTTGTTACATCTACCTCAAAATTTTCGACTGCATTGAAATCTAAGTTATAATCAAAAAACTTTGTATGTATATATATTTATTTTTAGTTATTTTAGGTGCTCTCAGAAGTCCTTACGGTCTTATCACAGAGCACCGGGGGAGTGCATTTAACAAGAAGTTCGCGCCTCCTTCCGTACCAATGTCGCTTGTTGGGCTAGAGCTGGCGTCGAACCTCAGACCTCTGGGTTCTAAGCCAGAACTGTAACCACTGCGCCACGGCTGCTCATATCCAAAGACGGCATATAAAAAATGTTTTTATATGCCGTCTTTGAATATATTAACGATTTATGTCGTTTATAAGACTTAAAAGAAGTTTCATTTTAAATTACTAGCAATCTAATTTAGCTTATCTAATTTAGCTTTAGCTTATACTTAATTTAGCAATCTAATTTAGCGTTACTAGCAATCTAATTTAGCTATATTATAAGATATAGGAATTACATGCGATCTTCTATATATAAAAAAAAATTAATTATATATAACATAGTTAGATTGGACTGCTTGTGGGTTTCATTAAAAAAAGATTATTTTTTAAACTTCCAAATTTAATAGCTTTTGACCAAATAAAACAAAATGTAACTTTGTATAATCTAAATATGAGACGCAATTAAAATCAAGATTTTTTTAGCGTTTAGTTGCGTCTTAGTTTACACTTATTAATATGCACTGTTATAATTATAATTGTTAAGGTCATTTTTAACTTATAGTTATAAGTTAAAAACATAACCATACTGGTATTTTTTTAAATGTTCAACAATGTACAAAAAATTAGTTCTAATTTTTTTTAACACAAATTTGTCACAATGAAAACGTTTGGCTTTGCGAAGTTGCAATTAACTAATTGCAACTGTGCGACTTGAGTTTTATAACAAAAAAGTATTTTTCTAAAATTTTTTTTAGTTACTAATGTCTTGTTGAATATTATAAAATATATTATAAAATTTTTTTTAGTTACTAATGTCATTGTTGAATATTATAACTCATAAATGACAGTATTTAACAAATTTGCTTAACTACCAATATTGTAAATACATTGAATACATTTGTCCAGATCATTGTTGTAAAAATAGTAATTTTTGAAGAAACTAACGCAAAAGTAATTTAATTCCTTTTATTTATAATTTTCAATGTAACCTATCTACACGTATTGTTACGTATTAATTAAAAAGTTAATACACAAATTTATTACTCGAATTATTACCTACCCCTATAACATTTTAAAGTTACGTCTCGTATTATAACGTAAACGAGATTCGCTATGTTACGCGTAAAATGTCCGTTATTTTTATGTTATGTAGACGTAACGTTTTCCGTAACAAAAAGTAACTCTGTAACGTAATGTTACATTCAAAATGTCCGTTATTTTTACGTAACAGAGACGTAACATTGTAACATAACAAATACGTTATACTGCAACGCAACGCTACGTGAAAAAATGTTAGGTAACATTACGTATCATTTTCATCTAAGGACAGGTGACATCGTAGCCTATGATAACTTACTAATTAATTGTTTTTGGTTTTTTCATACCTTTTTTTACATATAAATGGAGAGAAAGCCATACATATATATATATATATATATATATATATATATATATATATTATATATATATATATATATATATATATATATATATATATATATATATATATATATATATATATATATATGATGAAAGTTAATTAAAGAGAGTAACGGGAGAAACATGACATGGACAAAGAGTAATATCATCAGATATAGTAATGTAGACAGATAATGCACAGGCAGTGCAATCTGTCGTATTGTAGTTTATTCTCCTCGGGCATTTGCCCTGCTGAGGTATTGATAAATGTTACAGTAGTTAAGAAATAATAATACAAGCGTGGAAGTGCAATCTATGCACTAAATTAGAATATATTTATTAGCGTATCTAATATACCGTTGTATCAAAAGAAAGGTTGACGTTTTATATACATTTATACTTGTGGGTTTATAAAAACTCGTAAAGTATTACGCTTGTATTAATAACCAAAAAAAAAACGTAATGTAACGTAACAAAATCTAGATATGAGATGTTGTTAAAATACGTCGCAAATATAGATTTTTTTAACGTTAAGTGACATTTCAGTTCACACAATTTAAAAGTTGCACTTTTTTATGTTTAAATAAAATAATTTAGACGTAACTTTACGAGTTAAAACATTTTTTTTGTGACATATTAGTTACATAAAAAAGTAACTAATTAAGAGGTATCTATATTACAATAAAAGTAAACGATTATAATTAGCAGTTTTGAAATAAATATTTTTTAATTACAAATGTCTCGACAAATGCGTTCCCCTACAACATTTTAAAGTTACGTTACGTTTTAATTGGTAACAATTGGTAACAAGGTTGCATTCTCTGACTTTTAATCCAATATTAGTTAAAAAACTTGATAATGCAGTAAATATTTGTTTATCGTTACCGTATTGCTAAGTACTATCTTATATTTTATTTTTATTGTAAAATAGCTTCGTCTCAATTGGTTACTTTGTCAAGAAAAAAAAAATAAAGTTTTAATTCGCAATGTTACGTCTCAAATGTTTTTGTTTTTTAACTTTATAAAGTGTAGCTAATTGAGACTTAATGTAACGTAACTATATCTTGATTTAAAAGGTAACAAAGATACGTATCAAACAAGGATTTTTTTAAAGTCATAATACGTCATAACTTGTTTAACTTAAAAAAAAAAAAAAGACGTGATGTAACATAAAAAATTTTAAATTTGTGACGCATTTTAACTGCGTTAAGGCAACTAAAATTCGTCAATTAAATACATTTAAGAATTAAAACGCTTTAATTTTAAATGTTTTGCGTTTCGTTACTTCCGATTGGTTAAACTTTTAAAGGTAATAACTACCTTAGAATGCTTAACTGTACCTTAAGTTATTTTACTTTTAAAGGTACTTTTTTGTTTTTCGTTACGTTTCTATTTAAGCTTTAAAAGTTGTATTTACCTTTCAAATTTTTTTTTGTAAAAAAAAAACCACGAGCTTTGGTTAATTTTTTTAAATACTTCTTCAATTACAATAGTTTTGAGAAACGTGTTTTTGCGTTTTTTAAAATCAAATGCATAAATAATCAAATACTTAAAAAATATTGTATATTAAACAATTTTGTTAAATACTCATGACCATGATTTACGGTATTTAACAATGCGAAAAAAATTTCAATTCGCAAAGTTACGTTTTAATTATTTTATTTAAACTTATAAAAGTGCCGCCTTGAAAAAGTGCAGACTGAAACGTAACTTAACGTTAAAAAAATTTTTTAACGTTACGTTACGTCATAATTTATTACTCTACAAAAAAAAAAGACGTAATATAACGTAAAAAAATTGGTATTTTAATTACTTTTTCATTCTTAAATGTTTTACGTTAGGTCTCAATTAGTTTAACTTTTAAAGGTAATAAGTACCAGAAGTTAATTTAACTTTTATACGTACTTTTTTTTATGTTTTTTGTTGCGAAAATTTTAAGGCTTTATAAAACTTTTGAAAACTTTTTTAAAGCTTAAAAACTTATTTAAAAACTAACCCACAAGCGTAGGTTGATTTTTTAAAATCTTTTTTAATATTTTAGATTTTCAATAATGAAATCCATATATAATCAATTATTTGATTATATATGGGTTTCATTATTGAAAAAACAATTGCATTAATGCATTTGTGGAGACATTTGTAACTAAAATATATTTTTTTCAAAAAATTTAATTGTAAAATAGATTCTTCTTAGTTACTTATTACTTTTTTTTTGTAACTTACTGGTCACAAAAAAAAATGTTTCAATTTGAAAAATTACGTCTAAATTATTTTATTTAAACTTAAAAAAGTGCATTTTTTAAATTGTGTGAACTTAAACGTAACTTAACGTTAAAAAAATCTATATTTGAGACGTATTTTAACTACGTCTCATATCTAGATTTTGTTACGTTACATTACGTTTTTTTTTGGTCATTAATACAAGCGTAATACTTTACGAGTTTTTATAAACCCACCAGCATAAATGTTTATAAAATGTCAACCTTTCTTGTGATATATTGTTTTATTAGATACGCTAATAAACCTATGCTAATCTAATGCATAGATTACCTTACCTGACTGGAAAGTAAAGTCAGATCATGAACACAATGTCATGAAACGGCTTCCCGGTTGGTTTGACTTATCAAACTATTGCACTTTCTAAGATGGTGTGCAATTTCTGTCCGCTTTCTTTATGCAATCTTTCTAACACGACTTCTTCTGTCTTTTACTCTTACGTATTTTCGTTCTTCTCAAACTCACTTTACTCTTGAACCGCAGAGCAGGTTATGACACTCCTTCGGGAGCTGAACTAGTCTTTGCGGACCTTGGTATTGTGGTCTCCACAAAGCAATTAGCTGGCGGAGAATAAACCACGATACCATCTAATGCATAGATTGCACTTACTGTGCAATATCTGTCTACACTATGTTATTCATGTTTCTAATGACATTACTCTTCGTTCATGTCATGTTTTTCCGTTAACTCTCTCTTACTCTCTTTAAATAGCTTTCATCATGTATATACTGCTCTCTCTCTCTCTCTCTCTCTCTCTCTCTCTCTCTCTCTCTCTCTCTCTCTCTCTCCATTTATATATAAAAAGAGATATAAAAAAAACAATTAAATAGTAAGTTATCATAGGGTACGATGTCACGTGTCATTAGGTCAAATTGTTACGTAATGTTACCTAACATGTTACAATGTTACGTCACTCTTACGTAAAAACAACGGACATTTTGCACTTTTTTTTTTTCGTCACAAATTAACAAAATTACACTAAGCTATTTTACAATAAAAATAAAATAAAGATGATATTTAGCAATACGGCAATATGAAACAAACATTTATTGCATTATCAAGTTTATTTACTTATTATTTAATTAGAGAGTTTAAAATAAAATAAAAGTTAGAGAATTTAACCGTGTTACCAATTATAACCGATTTAGCCGTAACGTTTACTTTAAAATGTTATAGGGGTAGTTGCCAACAAAATAAACAAAATATTTTTCACTTTTTTATTTCAAATAAAGTTGTTACAAAAAATACGAAAAGTTAATATAAGACAAGCTGAAATGATAATATATGTTAAAAAAAATTAAATTTATGTTCTATAACACTTTAGGCTTTTTAAAACAGTATCAGTAATATGTTTTTATTAACAGTTTAGTATAAAAAAACTATTTAGAGTATAAAACCCCTTTAACATTTTAAAGTTACGTTACGTATTATAACGTAAACGGGATTCTGTATGTTACGTGCAAAATATCCGTTATTTTTACGTAACCAAGAGGTAACAGTTACGTAACAAACGTAACACTGTAACGTAACGTTACTTGCTAAATCTCCGTTGTTTTTACGTAACCGAGACGTAATATTGTAAAATAACGCTACATGAAAAATGCTATGTAACAATACGTAGCATTTTGATCTAATGATACGTAACATTGTAATCTGCAGTATCTATCCAAATACCTTTTTTTTCATGTGCACATAAATATATATTTAGAGAGAACGCTACAATATTTAAAGACCTAAATAAAGAGGGAGAAAAATGTGAAGTCAAATCAGATAGCGTAGACATATATTGCACAGAAAGTGCAACTATCATGTTGTTGTTTATTTCTCTCCTCCGGCGTCTGTCTTGTAGAGATATTAATAATGAATACAGTGGTATTAATTACAAGATGGTCCACTGTTCCATTAATAAGTCACATATAAAACTCACAAGAGTTAAATACTTAATATAAAAAATGAAGATCTCACTGACACATAAAAGAAAAAACAAAAATGAAATAAAATCAAAAAACGAAACAACAAAAAAACAAACAAGAAAAACATGAAAAACAAGATTCGAAAATAATCGAAAAAGTTCCAAAAATAAGCTGGGCACTTTAGTTTAAAAAAAGATTGTTGTTTATATCTATTTTAACTTTATTATCTTTGCTCCAGATTTTTTCACATTGTAAAAGAAAAAACTCTTTATACAAAATCTTTTTGATTTTGTTTTGGAATTTCTCTACCAAAACTCACTCTAGCAAACATCAACTTTTCAAGAAACGACCTCATTCTATTACAATATAATTTATGTAAAAGTTCGTTAAGAAGTAAATTTAAAAACTATTTACAGGTGTTAAAGGAAAAAGTAAAGTTTTGAATGTATTTTAAGAGGCGGATGATGTGAATAGATTTTTTGAATAAGAGCGAGTGTGTATTTTATGAGTGGTTGTGCTTTTTCACATCTAAACATCATATGGGGAAGGTTTTCCGTTTTTTTCATACATTTAGGGCAGAGATCGTCTGTTACAAAGCCTGTTTTTTTAAAAATTGAGTTGGCTGGAATTGCAAAGTGTATTAGTTTGTATTTAATTTCGTCTGCTTTATTGTTGATGTTACTTTTGTGGAGTAGTTAAATAATTGGGACCAGTCTTTTGTTGTTATGTTTCTCATGCTATATTAATAGTAGTCTGCCCATCTGTAAAATTTTCCTGTTAGTTTTATTTCTGCATCATTTTTGGAGATAGTGTATACATTTTTTAGTTTGAGGTTTATAAATTTGAGAGAGTGTGAGTTTTTTAGATAATTAGATGTTAGTGCTTTGTTGTGGTCGTAACTTTGGCTTTGAGAATTTACGATGTGTTTCTATTTTGGCGGTAGTGAATTTATTATTTTTGTTAGAAGGTGTTGCTTTATACCGATGAGTTGACCTTCTAGAAAGCCGCTAGCAAATACTTTTGAAATATCACCTATCTTGATTATGCTGTTGCTTGTGGATTCTGGAGATGGTTTGAGGATTTTACGCTCGTGTCTTATATATGAATTTTCTATAGAGATGACTCCACGTTTTTATTGTTTGACGGTAGTAGGGGGGTAGAGTTTTTAATGATTTGGAAGGATGCTTGGTGAGAAATATAAGATTTCCTTGATTTGCATGTCGGTAATTATTAAAGATATGAAGGGCTGAATTTTTCCATGCTCCCTGCTTGTTCTCATCAAAATATTTGGAAATCCAACTTAGTTGAATTGATTGTAATTTTTTTTTTCCCGTCAATAATGTTTAAACCGCCTTTATTGATAGGGAGTTTGGAAACTTGTTTAGGTGTTTGTATGGAGCTATTATTCCAAAGGAAGTTGTCGATTTTTCGTTCTATTAGTTTTATGTTTTTTTGAAAGCAAGATGCCATAGGCGGCTTAGTAGAGTTTGGTTGATTATTAGAGCTTTTCCTTTAATCGATAATTTAAATTTTTCCCACTTTTCTATCTTTTTGTCCAATTTTTTTATGCTTTCGTTCCATTGTCGGTTGATATATTAATTAGACTTAGAGAAATTAACACTTAGACTCTTAAGAGAAGTGTCATGCCATACGAAATTAAAAAAACTGTCTTTTATTATTGATCTGTTTTGTCCGAGCCACAGACCATGGCATTTGAAAATGTTCAACTTTATTCCTGTACCTCGTTTGCATATTTTTAGAGCGTTGCCTAAAGCTATTATTGAGTTGTCAGTCGATAAGAAAAAGACTGTGTCATCCGCATACTATTGCAGTTTAGTGTCTTTATTGTCGATTGTGATTTCTTTAATTTCTGGATTTCTCCAGCACAATCCTGCAAAAACCTCTGCTTGAATAATATATAGTTTCATGGAAAGGGGACATCCTTGCCTAACTCATCTGTGTATGTTTATTTTGTTTGATAAGTAACCGTTTACTTTAAGATATGCACTGATGTCATAATATAATGTTTTAATTACATTGATAAAGAAAACACTAAAACCAAATTTAAATAAGCAATCATATAAAAAATTCCTGTCCACACGGTCAAAAGCTTTTATTTGGTCTATTGACACAATGGAGGCATCTAAATTGATTTTGTTAGCTATATAAATTATGTTTCTTGTATATGCAAGATTTTGATATATCGTTCGGTGGGGAACACTTGCTGTTTGGTTTTCGTGTATGATTATTGGGAGTATTTTTGCTAGTCGGTTTGATATGATTTTGGTAAGTATTTTATAATCTGTAATTAATAGAGATATTGGTCTCCAAGTGGAAATGTCAGTTTTATCGCCTTTTGTAAATAAACATGTTATAGTGGCTTGTTTTTGTGTTTCCGACATTTCATGTTTTTTATGATAGCATTTAGAATATTAACTAAAATTTCACCAATATTATCAAAGTTTGATTTGTAAAATTTGACTTTTAAACCATTATTCCCAGGTGATTTGTTATTTTTCATATTCGTTAATGCATTTTTGACTTCAGATAATGTTATTGGTTCGTCCAATGGTCGTTGTTGTTGTTTAGATATTTTTTAATATCCGAATTATCTAGTATGAGTTTTTGGAGTGTGATATCATTTTTAGTGTCTTTGTATAGTTTTTGGTAGAAATGTTCAAAAGCTTTAGTGATGTCTTTGGTGTTTTTTTTTCAGTTCCGTCTTTGTCTTTTATTAATGTTATGACTTGTTTAGGAATTTTTGATTTTTCCTGGTGGAAGAAGAATTTGCTCAATTTTTCACCCTCTATACATTTCAAGTTTTGCTTTTAATGTATCACTCAAGTTTTTCATTTTTGGGTTGTTATGGACTTTTTTTAACAAGTTTTTTAATTGTTTTGTTAGTCTGTATTCTTGAATTCGAGTTACTTTAGCTTCCGTTTTGCTGAACTTTTGGGAAAATAGTTTTATTTGATTTTTTAGATGGTCCCAGTCAGTAGTTTTATTTTTGGATTGATCAATTATTGAGGCGTGTTTTTTAATAATTTGGGAAATGTTTTCAATGTATTCTGATTTTTTTAAACATTTATTATTCAAAATCCAAACTTCTTTTCCAATATCAATGTTATTTATAGAAATCGCCGCACATGCGGTATTGTGATGATCAGTAAATGTCATTGGTTCGTGTTTAATGGAGGTAAATTTGCGCATGTGTTTACTTATATATATCCTGTCAAGTCGAGAGAATGTTATGTTGTTTGTTGATTTAGAGGTGTATTCTTGGGCATGTGGATTAAAAATACGCCAAGTGTCTTCGATGTTTAAAGTTTTTAATAAAGTTTTAAAATCTTTTGTTGACAAACATTTTTTTCTGTTTATTTGTGGATATCAATCAATATCATCTAGGACCATATTAAAATCACCTCCAAATATGATAGACATATTATTTAATTTTTTTGTTTTGATTTTTTTTGTTATTTCTTTAAATAAATTTTTTCTTTTGAGTTGGTCAGCATAACTTGAACCGGATTTTCCGTAAACATTTATTATTAAAAACTGTGATAATCGTTTCGTACAAGTATGTAATTAAAGTGACTTTCGTGGTCTTTGTAATGCTCAATTATTTTTAGATTATGCTTTGTTTTATTAATTAATGTTATAGAACCTCCTGTGTGTGACCTACCGTTAGAATAGTAGCCAGGATTATTCCTAAGTTTTATAAAATTTTCTGCATTTTGTGCATTAAGATGCGTTGCTTGTAATAAGAAAAAATCAAAATTCATTTTCTTAAATTTTTCTGTAATTTTGTTTTGCTTATTTATGTCAGCAAGTCCACAAATATTTACGGAGAATATTTTAATGGTTTCCATTTTTGTTTTATTACGTTTTATAATAAGTTTGTGGTTTGTGATGATATAACTATTGGTATGGCAGTCAGAGTAATTTAATGTGTTAAGGAATGGAATATCAGATGTTTTACGTTTACAAAAAAGTTTTCTCGTAGAAAAATAAAATAAAGTAAAAAGAACAAACCAAATAATTTAAAGAAAAAATTAACAACAACAATAATATCGTATAAATATATCTCATACCGCTGTTTTTCTTGGTAATCTCTTCGGGTGAATTTTTTGAGGGGTCGGTGGTGGGGCATTTCTTTTAAAAATGTTTTTATCGTTTTGCCGTATTTCGCCTTCTTCCATTTCTGATTCTATATCGCTAAACTCATTTTGTTCGTTTATGGTATTGTTTATCTTTCTTTCTTCTTTTTTTGACTTTTGCTTTTCACAATTTTAAATGCTGGTTCAGTAGGAGCAATTTTGTTACTTTGCTTTCAGATAATTTTGATGTCGATTCATTATTATTTTCAGCTAGTTGATAACTAGATACGAAATCATTCGATTCGTTTTTGTCTTTATTATGTTGTTTATTTGGAATAGTTTCTACAGTTGGTTTTTTTGTAGGTTTTCGAGCAATACACCGTTGTTGAGGCGGATGAGAGTTCTGGCATGTAGAACAAAGAAAGGATTTACCTGCATAGTGTAAAGCTATTTTGATACCACCAATTTCAATGGTATGAGGGACCTCCTCTAATGTTACTTTTGGATTACCTGGAAATAGTCGTCGGCCGTCTTTTAAATTTCGGTCAAATTTATATGTTGTGTGTGTTATTGAATATACTTCCCTAGTAAATGGATCCAATTCTGAAAGAATATCATGGTCTTCGACTAATGGGTCGCATTTAACCGTAATTAGTAGCCCTATATCAGAATGTATTTTTAAATTGATGTTTTGGTTACTTCCAGATAATTGAATGGTTGATTAGCTAACATGTATAGCGTCTTATTTTCTTTTTAATTCCATCGCCAATTTTTCTTTTTTATTGTAAAATAAACTATTGATTTTATTTTTCCCCATAATTAATGATATTTTCTCGTAGATTTCTTGAGCTCTATTTTCTTGATATTTTTTATTGAAGCTTTTGGTCGGATCCATATAAACATGTAAGTCTAAAATGCATTCTAGTCGATTGGATTTTGAAGATGTAACACTCGCGTCACTTGTCATATTACGACAACATTAAGAAATACTAGCAGTGTCTTAATATATTTTCACGGTCTCTAAATAAACTTTAGCCAAACAGATCAGGTGCATACCTTATTAACACAAATACTGTTTGAAGTTTAAATGTGTTTTTTTCCGTGTAAGTGCAACTATAAACGTAATCGGCTTAAGCTTTGTCACCACAACTAAGTTACAAAATAAAATTAGCTAATTAAGATGAATCTATTTTACAATTAAAATAAACAATAATATTTAGCCCCTATATCATTTTAAAGTTACGTTAAGTCTCAATCGATTACAATTATGATCAAGGTTACATTCTCTAACTTTTAATTAAATATTAGATAAATAAATCTGAAAATGCAATAAATGTTTGTTTCATATTGTAGTAGTGCTAAATATCATCTTTTATTTTATTTTTATTGTAAAATAGCTTCGTCTCAATTGGTGATTTTGTCACACAAAAAAAGTTAATTCTCAATTCGCAACGTTATGTCTCAATCGGTTTAACTTTATAAAGTTTAACCAAGTGAGACTTAACGTAACATTACTAAATATAGATTCGAGACGTAACTAAACTACGTGTCTTAAATGCATTTTTTCAAGGTAACGTTACGTCTCAATTGGTTATACTCTAATAAGTAAAAAAATAGACGTAAGGTAACGTAAAATAAATTAAATTTGTGACGCGTTAAATTCGAGTATTAATTTTTAAATTTATACGTTATTGTAGATAAAGATAGGTTAGAGTGAAAGTCATATATAAAAGGTATTAGATTGCTTGTAGGTTAATTTTTTTTTAATACTTTTTTTATTGCAATGGTTTGGACAATTGTATTCAATGCATTTACAATATTGTTAATTAAACAAATTTGTTAAATACTGTAACTCATTTATGAGTTATTGTATTCAACGATGCATTTGTCGAGACATTAGTAACTAAAAAAAGTTTCAGAAATATATTTTTTTGTTAAAAAGTTCAAATCGCAAAGTTGCAATTAGTTAATTTCAGCTTCCTGAATCGAAACGCTTTTTTCGTGACAAATTTGTTATAAAAAAAATTAGAACTAATTTTTTGTACATTAATAAAACTTTAAAAAAATACCAGTATGGTTTTTTTTTAACTTATAAATATAAGTTAAAAAAAAAACCATGATGATCATAATTTTAACAGAGCACTTTTAATAAGTGTAAACTAAGACGCAACATAACGTCACAAAAATCTATACGTATTTAAATTGCGTCTCACATTTAGGTTATATTAAGTTACATTACATTTTATTTGGTCAAAAGCTATCAAATTTATAAGTTTAAAAAATAATCTTTTTTAAATGAAACCCACAAGCAATCCAATGAAATTATATTATATATACTTAATTTTTTTTTATATAATAGATCAAATATAATTCCTATATCTCATAACATAGCTAAATTAGAATGCTAGTGGGTTTGACTTAAAAAGAAGCCTTTTAAATCTTATAAACGACGTAAATCGTTAATATGTCCGATGACGGCATATAAAAACATATTTAATAATCAAGTTTTCTTTGCAACTTTTTTGAATAAAACTTAGATTTTGATGCACTAGGAAAGCATTATTTTGAGTTATATGAAACAATACATAGTTGATGTATGAACAATCCATTGCGCCAGTACCTTTATCTTTATCTGTAAATGGCGTAAATACGATTGGGGGTGGGGGTGGAGGGCAGGATCAATTATAAAAGAAAGAAGACACTAAACTAAAATAAACGCTATAAATGTTAAGTAGTACGTTAAAAGCGTAGATTCTTATATTGAGGTGGAGGGTACTAAAATAAAGCGTATATCAAAATGTGGGAGGAGGGGGAGGGGGAAAGTAGGGTTGAAATAAAACCGTGCGTACTTAATGACAGACTCCTTATTAGAAATACATTTATACATATACAAATAGCAATGATAATTAAAATTTTGCTTGAATTTTTTGGCTTTTAAATTAGACATGTATGGTGTTCAAAAAAATTTTTATTATAAAACAAAAATACACAAGACACCAAATATCGAACAAATATGAAAATTAAAAAAAAAAATTCAGGAAAAAATAACTATGGGCAAATACGCTTTAAAATTTTGTTTTTTGAATAAATTTTGCAATATTTTATTTTATTTTAAACAACAACTACGAAAAAACTAGAAAACGCAACAATTTATAAAAAAAATGAACCATTATAGTCACATTAAAGAAACTTTTTTTACAAACGATTGAGATTTACGTTGCGCTCAAAGCCAAATAATTTGACGACAATTTGGGGCACTTTTCGAGGTGTTTTGCCGCTTAATTACTTTATTTTGTCAAAAAATCTTTACTGTTGTTTTAATGTGATTTCAATAATTATATAATTGGATAAATGCTTTTTTTTATCGATTCTATTCTTTTAAAGATGTAGATTTTATTTTTGTTTTTTAAAGATTCTCTGCAGCTAAACTCGCAAAAACGCATTAATGCACATAAAGTGGCAGAGACGCTCGGGGATCAATTAAAACGAATGCCAATGTATGCAAAACGTGCAGCAGTCAAGGCAGAAGCCAGACTAATAGGCATACCTAGTCGGGCGCCAAAGAATGCTAAAATTGCACCTGAATCTATTGGCAAGGATAATTCTGACAATAACGCCTTTGATAATATTTGCTACGATAATATTTCATTTACCAAAGACAGTTTTGAGAGGCAAAATGTTCACAAATTGTATTATTACTATGTCAATTATTTTTTTCGTTAAAATAAACTTCTGAATTAAATGCTTATATCTGAACGTCATCAATAAATTTTATAAGAAATTTGAAATATATATAAGGAGGAGGGAGGAGGGTAATCAGGTCCGACCGACCCCTTTTTATTTGCGAGTTCTATTTATTAAAACAACTCTTATATGTAAAATTAAAAAAAATTTGTATTTACTATAATAATCTGCCTTTTTTATAAAAATTTTCACGTTATGGGTCCGTATATATATACAGTATCGGACAAAACAAGTGCAACCAAATAATGCTAATTTAGTTTCTTTATATAAAAGTGCTGCATTTTTTCAATTTAGAGAAATAACGATGTAACTGTTTAGAGACAAAGTTCTTCAAGTTTTGTTCATCACAAAGTTCATTTTTTGTACACAAAAATAAATAAATTAATCAAAAGTATTCATAAAAGTTGATTTTTTTCTAGACAAAACAAGTGCAACACGACAAAATGTTGACCAAGCTGTATTTCGCTATCAATATTTCGTGGCGAATCCTTTGCTGTTGATTACAGCCACAGGTGACCGATGAAACTTTGTGGAATCGCTGCCCAGGCCTTTTGGATTTGTTCAAACATTTGATCCTTATTACGAACACCTTCACGATTAGTTCTGCGGTTGACAATCTCCTACAGATTCTCAATAGGGTTGAGATCCGGAGATTGAGGCGGCTAATCCATCACCAACAGGTGGTTGTCTTGAAACCGCTGCTTGACTACTTTTGCAGTGTGTTTCGGATCGTTGTCTTGCTGAAAAACCCATTTTATTGGCATATTCCATTCAGCATGAGGTAACAACATCTTTCAGGATATTTTTATTCATGAAACGGTCCATCGTTCCATCTTTTCGATGTACTGGACCTAGACCGTTAGCAGAAAAACACCCCCAGACCATTACATTGCCTCCACCATGCTTCACGGTCTTATGGCAGTAACGTAAATCGAGGCGTTTTCTGGCCGGTCGACGTACACGACAAATACCATCACTCCCAATGATGTTCAACTTCGATTCATCACTGAAAAGGATAGTCCGCCATTTTTGCACATTCCAGTCAATATGAGATGTAGCCAACAGGAGTCTTTTCTTCTGTTTTTTTAGTGAAATCAGCGGTTTCTTTGCAGGGCGTCGAGAAAACAATCCGGCTTCAACAGCACGTTGTATGATTGTTCGGTCCGATACAGGCAGCTCTAATTGCTTTTGTATCTCGACTAATGATATCAAGGAATCCTTCTTTACGGATCTGACGATCATAGAATCCTCTCTAGAAGAAGTGGAACGCGGTCTTCTCCCTTTGTTATCTGCTGATAACTTCCCCGTAGAACGATATTTTGAACATAGTCTTGATACGGTCCTTTTTTTTACTCGATATTTATCAAAAATACTTTTTAGGATATTCCACCTACGTAATCACCAATAATTTTCTTTCTTAGTTCCAATCTAAGACTCTCGGGAGCCATTTTTGTACTTGAAGTCATAAAAATAATAAAAATAAATAATTACGCTTCTCAAGGCTTACCGTGTTACAATTACCTTGTGATGATACAATAATGCTTTGTGTAACACAACGTTTGGTTGGATGTGGAATGTAATGATGTAATGAAACGCTTGTTATATTTCACTTCTTCTATTGATGTTGAACCTGTTCTGGAAGATTCTAGATGCTTCTTGTCAATGCTTCTGGAAGCTTCTGGATTTGTCTGGATGCTTCTGAATGTTTCTGGATATTTCTGGATGCTACTGGATGCTTCCAGATTCTTCTTTTGGAAACTTCTGGAAATTTCTGCATGCTTCTGGAAACTTCTGGATACTTCCTTTAATTATTAAAAAACTTCCGTGAGGTTGACAAGGACCAGTTACAATGTTGCGTATCGTTGCGTAAAATCTTACGTCTTGGTTACGTAAAAATAACGGACATTTTAAATGTAACATAACGAATCTTGTTTACGTTACGATATGTAGTGTAACCTAAAAATGTTATAAGGGTACTTTATTTATGTGTGTGTATGTAAAAGCTAAATTTATTCAGGGCCTGGTACCAAATTGGTTATAATTTCCAATGACATTTTTGTTCAATTCTTTCAGTTTTAATCAAAAACTTTGCTCAAATTCTCAACTTGAAACTAAAATCCCTAACTAAAGATAAGTTGTTATTTTTAGATAGCGCATCTTTAATGCAATGTTCTTCTTCAAATTTATGTAAGAATGGTGGAACTTGTTATTTGATGAAGAATAATCCCATATGTAAATGTACAGATGACTTTCTCGGGGATTCGTGTCAAGGTAGTATATATAGTTCAAGTGCATATTTATACTTTAAACCTCATTGAGAAAATGTTTCTAATATTTTTTGATATATAAAAAAAAATCATTTTGAGTTTTAAAATTCAAATGAATTAACTTTTTTTTAATTCATTAAATGTTTTCCTAAGTACTTAGACAAGTTATATTTATTTTATAAATTAAAATAAGAAAATATGTTTTATGTTTATTAAAGTTATTAAAACAATTTATTTATTGAGATACTAACAAAAAAACATTTGTTGTTTTCCCATTTTGCTTATGGTTGAGTGGTTAATATTAACTAAATGTATTTGTAAACTTCTCAAAAATTGTAGTTAATTGAATAAAACCGCATTTTTACTTTAATTTGATTTTTGTTTCTATTTTTATTAATATATTTTGTTTTCATTTACCATGGAATCAAATTTATTTGCACCATTTCTTACTAAACCCACACTCACAAAAAAGTATTTTAAGTTTTAAGATTTTGTTAACAGAACAAATTTTTAAGAAACATTAAAATAATTTTTAAGTTTATATATCTTATATATTTATAGGGCTAACATTAGCTTTATATTAAAAATTAAATGAATATAATTAATACTTTTTAAAGCGTTACTTGTTAATTGTGTTATTTTTGTTTGGTTGTTAAGCATTTTATAAAAGGTTTTACATTAAGGTATTCTTCTACATGAAAATTAATTGCAAAAGGAAAAACCTAAAAATAACGTTTATAACTTGAGTTAAAGTTATTTGAAAGAATGTTTTAGTATTGACGTCGTTTATTAATCACAAAATCAGATCGGTATTTAATAATTAAATAATTCAAAGAGTCAGAACTTACCTTCGAGATAAAAAATTGTGTTTAAAATTATAATGTTTATTGTTGATATCTTGATAAATAATTTGTTTTAGAAAGTTTAATTAACATAAAACTATTTTTTAATTATTAAAGATATGAACACAACTTGTCATATCACTTACAGAAAATTTTTTTAACATAATACACCTTTTTTTAAGATTTTTTAAGATAATACACTTTTAAGAAACAAGTATATTAAAAACAACAAAAAAACACCTTAAAAACCGTTTAAAACAGTCATATTTTAAAGTTTTAAAGCTTTTCCCCAAATTTTAAAATCTATTATATCAAAATTTAAAGCATAAAAAGGAAGTTGCAATTGTCTTTTTTTTTATTTTAACATTTACCACACAACATAACGGTGGTTAGTTTGGTTTGTGAGTTTTTTTCAGAAACTTGAATATTATTTGAATAATTTTATTAATTTTTTTTGTTATATATATTTTAATATCAGTTTAAATAATATCAGTTACATAAAGAATCATTAACAGATAACATACAAATATGCTAACATACTTAAGAAGTATATAATGTATTAATAATTAAAGTTTCTCGAAAACAAATTTCAGAAAACAGCTGTTTTCTGTTTTAGATTTAAAAAAATAGCTGAACACAACTCTTTTCTGTTTTTCATGGAATTTACAACAAAATAGTCTGATTTCTAGCTCCTTTTTTTTAGTATAATAAATTTAAAGGGATTCCCAAGTGTCAAGGCAAGTAATGTTTATTTTGAAAATAACCATTTGAAAACAAGTTTTGAATTTATTAAATTTTCCAAAGCAATTAATTTATTTTTTGAGGTATTAACAAACAATTTATCGAGGTATTGACAAAAAATCATTTATTGTTTTCCCATTATACTTACGGTTAAGAGTTTAATATTCTAATATAACGCTATACATCTGCATAATTAATTCCATTGTAAAAATATCTGGTTTGAATAATAAATGTATTTACCACAGCTTTTAAACAATTTCTACAATTACACAATTAAATTAAGTTTACCCCTTTAAAAAAAATAATTTGAACATTAGTTCATCTGGAGACTTTTGATAAAATAAAAAACTGTAATTAAACAAAGAGAACCACTTCTCTACTTTGCTTTATTTTTGACTTCCATTAAAATACCTCATTTTAGTTATTGTTAAGTCAAATATATTTGAATTATTTCTTAATGAATCCAAAAACAAACTTTATATATATATATATATATATATATATATATATATATATATATATATACATTTTTGTGTTTTTGGTTTTAAAACTTATTAGCAGAACTTTTTATCAAAAACTTTTTATCACTTAAACTTTTACATTGACATATCTTATATTTATAGCACTAATATAAGTTTAGTTTTTAAAATATATATATATATTAGACATTTCAAGCGTTTACTTTTTTATCGTGTTATTTTTATTCAATTTTTATACACTTTATAAACGGTTGTTTAAAAAGGCAATCTTCTGCATAAAAATTGATTGCAAAGGAGAAAACCCAAGCATAACGCTTTTATTCTTTTAAAATCGAATATAAGTTATTTGAAAGAACTATTTTATGTTGACATCATTTGTTAACTAAAAAATGCAATAATCAGACCAGTATTAAAAGAAAAAAGAAATCGAAGAGTCGTAACATCCTTTGAAAAGAAAAAAAATGCGTAAAAATTACAAAGTTTTACGCTAATATATTAAAACAAATTTATTCTGAAAAGTTTAATTAACATAAACAAATTTTTTCAGGATTATTTATGATATAAACACAACTTGTGATGACACTTAGGGATCACTTTAAGGAACACAAATGTATTCAGAGATTTTTATAGAAGGTGAATCGAAACTTAGTGCAAAAGTAAGCTAAAATAAAAAAAAAATTGATGTCATTTTCGATGATCTAACTAAAATTACAAAATTTAATAAAAAGTTAGGTAAATGAGGATTTGCAACACCATAATAATCTAGTGTAAGCGAAGCATAAATACTTACATGAATAATTTATGATATGAATGTCTTCTTTTCTGAATATTTTTATAATAAATAAAATTTTTCAGCAAGTTTAAAACAATTTTATGCTTGTGGTAAAACCTACAGAGCACTTAATGACATAATTGCAGCCATTACAAACTCCTTCTATACCTAGCCCTTGGAATTAGGATCAGCATTCAACAATGCTAACCTAACTGCCGTCATTAAAGTGTTTAAGGTCTGCAAAATATTGCCAATCTTGATTCTATGTTTTATGGCAAAACCTTTGTATTAAATTTATTTTGCTGACCTGATGCCAACCTTTGAAAAATTAAGGCTTACAAGTTATTGCTAGTCTCACTTTTTCTAACTCTGACGGCTGTATATTCTTAATTACAGGATTCTTTTGTTTTGTTGCAAACACCAAAACAGATGACATCTCTATTGAATGAAAGTGTATATTATATATAAAGATATAAAATAAAAACTTTATAATAAGAATAATATCTATTGTCAAGAGAAATATTGAAATAATCATAAATTCAATTAGTCAAGTCAATAATATCTACGACTCAACCTCACTGTTATGTTACTTTTAACTATAGGAAAGAGAATCATGTTAGTCATAATAAAAATTATGTTTTATTTAACAATATTTTTTATTATTTTAAACTATTTCAAGTAATTATATTATCCTAAATCTGTGTGTAGTTTATCCTATCGTTATTCTAACACTACTGAGTTTAGCGCTAAAGCATTTATTCCATTTGCGCAAAAACTGCTTGTGTGGAATTAATCGCTTAAGGGAATAGTTGTGCAATCATTAGAGAGTTATACAACTAAAAAAAATAGTGTAATAATGTGTTGCAATTTTAAATGATTATTTAAAATGAGTAATAAAAATAATTGTCGATAGGGAATTGGTATTGTAAAAATCATTACACTCAGTTTTCAAAAAACAAATAATTTTAAAGCCAATTCATAAAAGACACTACTTTGTTCCATTTTAAAAATCCAAATATTGTTCGAAAGTCAAACTGTTTTTAAATTTTTTTAAATTTTCTGTTAAAAAAAATTAAGATAAAAATAAAAAGAGAAAATCAGAAATTACAAAAAACCAAGTTGTAGGATTTTAAAGAGGTTTTAAAACATAAAGATATAAAAAAGTTCAAAAGCATTGATGTGCGGGGAAAGAAACTAAGTGAATGAAAGTGTTGAGAGTATTAAGGGACATACTATAAAAGAATGTGACATTGCTGAATGGTGAGTCCAGCAAAAATGATGTTTGGTTGATAGAACTAGAGATTATAGCTTATTTGAGCAGCTTGTTTGATGCGACCTAACAAGAATGTGAAAGGACAGGATATAAATATATAATTACAGGTTAGCTAACACAGTAATTAAGACACCTCATTTATATAATAGACAAAAGAATATACCACTAAAGACATGGCAGATCTTATTGAGAACAGCAAGTTCAAATTTTGATATAGTCTTAACTACTTCTGTTATTGTGTTACCAGTGTGGTAGCCCTTCTATTAACAACTCACTTATCATCAAAAGGATTATCCACTGGCACCCAGAGCAATAGCTTTCTTTTTTCATTTTATCAGCAGAACTTGAGGATTGAGATCTCACTAAACTTATCATCAGAAGATTAAGATCTCAACAAACTTGTCATCAGAAAATTGAGATCCCACTAATTTTATCAGAGGATTGAGATCTTACTAAACTTATCATCGGAGGGTTGAGATCTCACTCTACTTATTGATTAAAAAATATCTTAAGTATTTTTAACAATTAAAAAAGCAGATAAATGAGTTTAATGTTTAATCAAAACTATATAAACAAACTAACTTTTGTATACAAGAAGTTAACAAAGTATATACATAAAAATAGCAGAACTTATTGAAAAAGTGAAAACATTGAAAGAAAAAATGTAATTTTGTTATCTAGTTTACATGCAGTTTATTAAAGCATAATCTAATAAACACTTAGATAAGGTTCTGAGCTGTATAATGCTGCAAGCATTTACATGTCCAAAAACTATGATTCAGTAAAAAAAGTCTGAAAATGGTGAAATTGTTGGTTTGCTGATTTCGCAAAAGAATGTTAACAAGGATTGTCAGATTGATGGTGAAAAAATTGTTAACAAGCTTATAAATTCACAAACAAACTAATATTAATGAAATTGGCATTTAGATTAAAGTCTTAAGTAAAAGAAATATTTTTAGCTCTGGTTACTTTTAGTAATGTCTTGGTTTTTAGTTATGGTATTAAAAAAACACATAAATCCAGTTGTTATAACAGCACGCACCAGAGTAGAAAAGCTTAGTACAGACTACCAATATCTGAAAAAAAAAAAGAAATAAAACAAAAATTATCATCTTACATTACCAAAGCAATATTTTACATTATAGAAAATGAAGAGGTTTTTTTTTTTACTTTCATTAAAAAATTGCTGGCTATTATCATAGCTCTTCACAAACTGCAAGTCATTTTTAGCTAGTTTAATGTTAGAGTTTCACTTGACAGTTAATAACTATATAGTTAAAATAGTTTACTTCAAATACATCAAATAAATGTTTATAAAGTATATTTATAAAAAAATTTTATAAAATCACATGTCAAATATATACAGCGTTTTTATATTTTATATAGCGGTTTTATTTTTTATAACGGTTTTTGTTATACTTTATCACAAGGGTATCATTAATCCCTCAAAATATTGTAAAAATAAATATTTTTTCAACAAATAGAAGTTTATCCATAAAAAGAAGTTTTAGTTTAAAATATTTATACAAAAATAATCTAATGAAGATTTCAACATTTAAAACATATCAAGTATATATCAAAAACCACCTTTCAAATACTTTTGTTTGAATGTCCTCACTTCTGCGAGTCTATGGATTCTTTTCCTGCTGTTGATTGTGGTGTAGATTGTGGTGAAGATTAATGCTTCAGAGATATTTGGGTTAAAGACATCACACTTAGTATATTCAACGTGTTCCTCCATGGTATAAAATGATAAACACCGGATAACAATATATCCCTTCAATTAAAAAAATTAAACTATTTGAGGATAAGAATGCAGCATAATTAAAACTAGTTGTTATTTTGTCAATTTCAATTTCATTGTTATTTTTGATTTGTTCTTATTCATAAGACATTGTCTCAGCCTTAATGTACTTCCTGCCTAGCTTGGCTTTGCTGTACTAATATTTAATTTTTTTAGAATAATAGATAAAACATACAAAAGTAACAGATGCTAGTATTATTTACTCGCTAAAAATAAAGAAAAAAGCTACATACTCGATTAACTAAAATTTGAAAATCAGTCAGGTACTTATGTCGGCTAAACTTTCTAAACAGTGTAAGCCTTTAACTTTGCAATTAAAACTTCCCAATTTTTTCCATAATTACAAGCTTTGTTTTAAAAAAATAAAAGCTTAACTCATAAGCTTAATGTGAATTTGACATCATAAAATTATTTTTTTTTATTTATTAGAGACATCAAAACTACCACAATGTATCAAATTCCCACAGAACGAAATCATTAAAAAAATTAACTCAATTATCAATAATAAACAATGAAGAAATGTTATTATGGAGTATACTTTTTTATTAAGATTAAATAACTAAATTCAGTATTACATTTTTTTAAATTTTTATTTATATTTCGTAAATTTTTAATTTCGGCTTTAACTACAAAAAAAGAACTTTTTATTTTTAAAAATTTAGCAAGTAAAAAATAAAAAGTATAACTCATAAAAAGAAAATTTAATTCTTTACCAATAATTTTGTTGTGAAAGCAAAGATTATTTCAGGTTTACAAATACCATTTACTTAACAATATATATCGTTGCGCTTTCACACGCCAAAGGAGAAAAAGATGACACTGCAAAGAAGTAAGATGAAATAAAAACAGTAGAAAAGAAAAGGTTTTAGAGATTTAACAAATTTTTAACAAACCAATTATTTAATGGTATTAAAAATTGACTATTTATTTATAATTTCTATTTATAATTAAGATTTGACGTTATGTGTTATCAATATTAAATGTTATATTATGTTATGTCACTTTATTATATATTATATGTTATTATAGTTTTTAAAAAAAATTTCAAATGGGATGTGCTTAAATAAAAAGTTAAGTGAAAGCATTACACAATTATCAAATTAATACAAAATTAAAAAGTTTTTTTTTTTTTAACTTTTTTTGTTTGGTTTTATCAATTTATATGTTTTGTGTAATTATGAGCATTTATAAACATCAAAATTATGCATTTAGGTTAAAATCATTGTCAATAAAAAAAGTTGCATTTTCTGAATATGTTAAGTTTTGTATTTTGAATATATTATAAATAGTTCATAAATTTTATCAAATTTTCTAAGCATTTTTCAGACATTGAGTTAATGAACAACTTTTGTACAGAGCATTGTATGTGTGTTTGCATGCATGTTTGAAATTATTACTATGTATTAAATTATTTTTCTTTTTTTTATGAAAACATGCTACTTAATATTTATATTATAAAGCTGTTATTATGTAAACATTAATTTTATAAATAATAGTCTTTTTTAAATTTCTTTTTATTTATTAATTCTTTCTAAATTTGTATTTTAAAAGTTATAAACATTTAGAAGTTTAATTATTTTTTTAGATTATAACTATTGTGAACCCAATTTATGCAAATATTATGGAACCTGTTCTTCTTTAAATGGTGGTTTTCAATGTTTGCAGGAAGAGTACAATGAGAATAAAAATGAAAGTAAACTTTAAACTCTATAAGTTTTTTTGTAACAGTTTTAGAAAATCAAAAAAAAATTGTTTTGGATAGAAATTAGTTTTTTTTTATGAAGAAAAAAATGGGTTACATATAAAAGGTCAGGTATGAGTTATTTAACAATGTCTTCATACTTTTTTATTCTTAAAACTTTGCATAATTGATGTTTCATTATTAAGAGACATTTTTTATAAGAATGCAGTAAAATCAGCAACTTGAAATATTTATTATATTTTCTTTAAAGTTTTAGGAACATCTTCAAATCATTTCATAAGAATAAGCTGAAAATTTGAGACCATGATTCAAAGCAATTTACAAGTTATTGCTTCGATGTTTCATAAAATGTTGACTTTGAAAAAAATCGTTTTTTAATGAAGTTAAAAAAGTTTAAAAACTAATCTAGGAGCATTCAATAACACAAGTTCTGTACTTTTGACCACCAAGTCTCTGGTTAATCTAGACTTATATTAGAATGTTATAAGTTTTTAAGAACTAAAATCTTTTTTTCACTACGAACACAGCCAAATTTATTTCAAACTCAAAATTTGTCTAGAAATCATGTCTCAAAACCTCACCTAATTTGAATATGATCAAATTTATTCTAACTTTGAGTAGCAAAAGATCAAAGTGTCAAGGAGCTATTAAAGTATAGGTTTTGAAAATACACTCATAAACTCTCAATAAAATAAATGGCTTAAAGGGGTGGTTGTGCCTAAATGAAGATATCTTTTATTCGAAATGATCTTTGAGACAATAAAAACAAAATCAGTAGTTATTCAATAAACAAAATTTTTCAGTTTTGGTTGGTCTCTGGTAGTTGTTTAATATATGAAGTTTACTCTGAATCACCCTGAATTCAAATATCATACTTTTAGCTATAAAGATACAAGTCATTTAATGCATTGAAAATTTTTACGCTAATTTTTTTAAATTTTTTATTATGGAGCATATTACTATAAAGGATATAATATCCTTTCTATAATAAATTTTTAATATTATGTGCAATTTAACATTATACATTATAATATAATAGCCCGCTATTTTTCAAGACACAATTCATTAAAAATCCCTTAAAGCGCTTACTTATAATTCAACATATAAGTTGTGGTTCATGTAAGTTATGGTTCATGAAAGTTGTGTTAACAAATATTGTTAAATAAGTGCTATTAAAATGACTTATAATTAATATTATTTATATGTTATATGGTTTTTTTATAGGATTGTTAATATAAATTTACATGAAATTTGAAAAGTGCAGAGTTTCATTAGAAGTTATTGAAGAGTTTAATTCAAAGTTGAAATAAAATAAAACAATCTTTTGATAACATGCTTGAAGATAATAATGTTGATTTCAGAAAATGCTGTCTATTTGCTAAAGGTTCATATTGGGAGCATTAAAAAGAACATGTAATTGAGTTGTAAATGCATGTAGAACTAAGAAAATGAACAAGTTGTATGTGCTTTTCAGAAACAAATGTATTGCAGATAATGGTATGTACCAAAGTAATGCTTGCATCCATGCTATGAAATTCCGAGAAAAAGTAAATAGACAATAAAAAAAGATCTCCAAAAAGCAACAAGAGGCCAGTATAAAAATGTTAACAGAAATTTTTCCGGTTTATTTTTAGTATCTGCTCAGCTGTGCAGAATTCACAGAGACAGCATGTTTCTAAATCATGACCAAGTAGAGAATGATCCTACTACAAAATTTGATTTAGTGTCTATAGAAAGCTTCTTTTTTTTCAAAAACTGTTAATGCCCAATGTGATTGCAAAAGTGCTGTTGCTTTTCTAAACAAATGAAAAAGTTGTTAATTAAATATTATCTACAATACTTCTCTTATGGATTGTTTTTTAACAAAACATATTTTAATGTTTAAAATGGGTATTTTTTTTTTGTTTTTAAAATGTTTTGCAATGCTTAAAGTTATATTTTAATATTAATTTTTTGTGTGTCTAAACTACTTTTTGGTATTAACAAATTTTTCTTTGATTTATAGCTATTAACTGGTTAAAAGTATGTTTTGTTTTATTTATGTTCAGCAATTCTGCTTATTACTGTTAAAAAATTAAAAATTTCTTAAAATAGTTTACAAAAGTCTTTGTAAACTCAACTTTCTTGTAGATTTTTTCTTACCATTTAGTTATTTAATTTTTGATGAGCACGATTTTTTTATCAGAGAAAAAATGTGAATTAGATTGTGCCATATGCAACATTTGCAGCAAACAATTATTATCTAAAAACTACTGGCCTACACTGAAATAAGCTAAAGTTAAAAATCTCTATTTCACGTCATTCCCATCAACATTTTGCCAACAAGTAAAACTAGCATTGAGTAGTTCTAATAATCAAATAATTTTAACATTCATAAAACAGGCAAGTCTGGACAAATTAATGTCAAAAATGGTAGCTGTAGTTAGGTCTCTTTTAACCAGATAGCTAAAAGTGAGTTGATACCGCATAATATGGCTGCAAGAGGATTTAAGGTACCACAAAATCTCAGTGAAGTGCAACAATTAATCATGGATTATTACTATATTAAGAAAGAGACACTAGTAAAAAATATTAAGAGTTTAAAAAATGGAAAAGAAAAAGTTTAGTGTGTCTATTGATGAATGGACCAGTCTTAAAACCAAAAATTTATCTGGGCTTAATATATATTAAAGGTGGTATATCAGAATAGATGCTAAAATTATTAGAAGAAAAATTTAAAATCATTGATCTGTGTTTAGATATTGTAGCTGCTATGAGTGATGGAGCATCCATTATGCAAAGACTCTGGAGATTGGCTCCTTTTTATCCACTAATGTTACAATCATGCTTTACATCTAGCAGTTATAAAAACATTTTATACTGAAAAAAAGAAATGCGACAATAAAAACGATGATGATACTGATGAAGCATTAGATGTTGTTGATGATGCATTAGAGTTGTTGAAGGTAAAGATGATTTTCCAGAATATGAATCTGATTTGGACAGTACAGAACAGGAAGAGCTGTAATTGAATATTTCAATTAAAGATACAAATAAAGGTATTCAGAAAATTGTAAAGAAATTTAAAAAATTTTCAATAAAATGATGTTCGACAGAGATATGTAACTGAGAAAGAACCTAATGAATTAGCTTTACTTTTTGATTGCAAAATAAGATGGAATAGAATAAAAGTCATGATAAAACACTTTTTAAGAAGAAATGATGCTGTTAAAAAGACTTTATTGGAACTAAACTTAGATTATCTATTAAAGGTTACTCAATAGATTGTAACCTAATTACTTAGAAATGAACAGTGATGTGAACAGCAATGATTATGCTAAAGCTGAAGTTGAATTAGAATATAATATTATAGACATTTATCTCTCCAAGGAACTTATCAATTAAAGACACTTTAAAAAAATTAATGATTTGGATAGTATTAACAAACCTACAAGTAAAACAATAAGACAAGAAGCAGTATCTTTCATACAACTGGTTTCTGTACAAAATATTTAGATCATTTTAGCGTTGCATTGCCAACAATAAAAATGCATCAACGCAAAACAAATGAGATTATCCACCTCCAGTGATTTTGTTACAAAGAATAAGAATAAGTTATCAAGGAAAACATTAAATGCATTATGTTTTCTGAAATTTCTTTTTAAGACATAGAATCCCACATTTACATTTAATAATAATAAAAAAAAACAACTTTAATATTCATTTTAAATTTTTAACCATGTATTTAGTTTTTTGTACTTCTAAATGAACTCTAGTTTGTAAATTCTTTTTTAATGTGTTTGTTTGTTAATGATTATCGTTTTTCAATTTTTTTTATTTTTTGATTATGTAACGTATTTAATAACTAATTTTGAATAAAGATGTAATTTTAATGCATGTTTTACTTTTAATATCTTTCCTTGAATGTTTTTTTGTATACATTTTGTATCTAAATTGTACATTTTGTACCTACCATGTATAATTTAACATTTTTTAAAAAATATGTCATATTTTATATTTTCAAGATTCTCGAGAGTTCTTGAAAAAGACAAAGATATTCTTTATTTTTTGAGAATTAAAAATCATGGGAAAATGATAATCACTAAAACATTTTAATGTTATTGACAAGGAAATATATATAATTATTTTATTTAACATTTAATTACAAAAAATTGTTTATATATATAAAAAAATAACGAATTAAATCAATATATACATAATAAAAAAGAATAAATTGCCAGTAATTTATCATAATTTGATCTAAAAGCAGATATTTACTGATAAAATTTCTCATTATAGTTATATTAATTGATAATCAATTAATTTTATTTTATTTTTATCAGTTAATTTTGTTTAGTTAAATTATTTTTATGTAATTAAACATTCCTATCATTTAAAAGTTGATAATTATAAGTAAAAAAATGTAAAAGGATGATTTTTCTTAACTTTAGAACAAAACATTGAGTATACATTGAAAATAGTTTAAATTGTTTAAGGCTAGTGTCTCCTTACTTTAGTAGAGAATATTTGACTTTATATTGAAAACAGTTGGAAATGCATTAAAAAACAAAAACAAAATGTGTGTATTTTTTAAAATTTTAAGAATTAAAATTTAAGCTCATTAAAAAATTTGTTCATGAGTTTTATTCTTTCGTATCTATATTTTTTTTTATGAGTTGATTATTTTTAGTTGTATAGTTGGATTTAATAAGTTATTGAGATCAAATTGTTGCTGCAAAGCAAAACAATCTTAAGTCCATTTGTAGCAAAATTTACTTTTTTTGTTTAAAACATTTCTTAGTTGCACAAATTTCGATTCACTAAGTTTGGAACCAAAATGGATTTTTTTTTTGCAACTATGAGTAAAATTCAAATATCTTATATCCAAGAAAAATAATTAAAAGACAATGTTGATGCTAAACGAAACAAAATCTTAAGTCCATTTTTTAGCAAAAAAAAAACTTTTATGGTTTAAAATACAAAATACGTATAATAACTGAACACACGTAGACTTAATCGAAAAAATCAGAAGCAGTGATAAAATTTAAATATATAAATGTCTTTTACAGAACAGCAAAACAGACTAAAGATTGTCTTGTTTAATCAGATGAAATTTAATTTCTAGAGTTTCGTCATATTTTATATAGTTTTAAGATTATATTGAATCCATTTACATTGTTGCTTCTCATAAATTTAAATTTTTATTTTTTGTTTTGTTATATTATGAAAAATAATAGCATATTCTACAAGTATTTTAATAACAATTTGGTTTATTTAAGAAGATCACATGCTATGATGTATTAAAAACTTTAAAATGCCGTTTTTTCAGAATAGCAAAAATGGCCTTAAAGCATTCTTGTTTTAAGGCGACGATATCTTTGCTATGCCGGATATGTTATATGTTTAAGTAATTAAATAAGTTCATAAATTGATCGTGTTCTACTATTTTATTTCTTTTTCTATTTTTCTTTTTTTTTAGATTCAGTATACTTTAATGAGACTGTTGCTTGGTACACTAATACAACTTTTAATGTTTTTTTTGATGAATTCGTTATATCTTTTGATATATTGCTAACTACAAACGACGTTTATGTCTTGATGTTTGATCCAGATTTCATAACTTTTCGTTCATTTATTGGTATAGATATGTATCTGGTGATTAATGGTTTCAAATCTGATGTCCAAATAAAAATATCACCCTATGCATGGAATTCACTTGAACTGTCTCAACATTATAGTAGCGACGACACTAGTTATAATACAAATTTATATCTAAATGGAACTCTTATATATTCATTTAGTAATTTGCAGCCAAAAGTTTTTACTGATATAACCTTGCATGTATTTGGAAGTTGTATTAATAATGTCTGTACATCTGGATCAATTAAGAATTTAAATATTATTAGTAAAACTCAAGGTAAATAACTTTTTTTTCACTCTTTAACCCTCTTTTTTTTTACTTGCATCATTGTAAATAAGTAAAGAAAATATTATTGTTGTTTTTCTTAGTAGTAAATAAACTGTTACTCAAAAGTTCATTGTTAAATGCAACATCATTTATTTAACATAGAGGTTAAAAAATTAGTTTATGAAATTTGTGAGTTTTATAAATATTTAATGAAAGTTTAAGTGCATTAATTTTGTTATTTTTTCATTTTATTATCTCATGTTTGTATAAATAATATTCACTCAATACACTAGTTAACCATTTTAATATTTAAAGTTTTCAATTACATGCAAACATGTTTTAAAACATAGTTTACATAACTTTTAATCACATAGAAGATCTTATTAACGGTTACATTTATGTCAAAACAGTAAACTTTGAGAATATTCTGATAAATTTGGAATTTTAAATGGTAGAATAAACTTCTGTTTTATTCCATGACTGCATTATTATTTAAGTGAATCTAAACACTTGAAATTTTTTTAGCTAATTTTTTTTTTTCCTTTTTTATTTTTGTAGCAATTTTGTTTTAGTATTTTGGTCACAATGGAGTGAGTGGTCAAGCTGCAGTGCATCAGTTGTAGAAAGAACCCGCATTTGCAACAGTAACCAATGGTTAAATTGCACTGGTGACAGTAATGAGGCATATTCATGTAGTAATGATTTATGTCAAGGCATGTTACTGTTATTGTTGTTTCTAGTATGTTACTGTCATTATTATCTTTGATTTCATTTGATTATTAGCAATACTATTTATATTATTATCATTATTATTTTGGTAATTTTATTGTTGTTATGGTTGTTATTGTTAATAATATTATTACTATTATTATTATTGTTATTATTGTTATTATTGTTATTATTGCTATTATTGCTATTATTATTGTTATTCATTTCTTTAATAACATCTGCAAATTTTCACTAGAAATTGAAGTACCAAAACTAATAAAATCGTACACTATGTATTTCTTTTAAATTCTGATCATTCATATAAAAATGTTATTTTTTTAATTAAAAATTGTATTGTTTTTAACTAAAAGTTTATTAAAAAATAAAGAATCACAACAAAAAAATTCAAATTTTAAAAAATAAAATTGATAAAATTGAATAGAATAAATAACCAAAGAATTCGAAAAATAAAATACCTTATGTTTCTTTGACATTGAAATGTTTCTATTTTAACAAATTTGCTTATCTTTAACAATACGGTCAAATTTCTAAAGAAATTAAATAACCATTTAGTTAAAATTTTTAAATTTAAAAAAATATCAAATCTTAAAGCAAATACTATTATTTGAACCACTGATACAGAATGACTTGCGCAATAAATAAAAATCCCCAAACCATTTACAATATGGTAAAATCAATATTATCATAGAAATATTGTTGCAATCTTGTATTCGCTTATATACATATATTAAAAACAACTATTTAAGTGTTTTTCAACCTCGCCTTTTATTACAAAATATCGTATATAAATACAAAGTTATAATTCCCATGACAATTATAAAACAACAATAGTCATTAAAAACCATAAATGAATGCATGACTTTCATCACGTTTCTGTACGTGACTTTTAACACGTTTATCAACGTGACTTATATTACGTGTATATAATAATTTTAATTTACCAACTTTATTAGAACATGCCCTCTTGGTGAATTAACTCATAAGCCTATTCGTTGTGGGGCTCTTATATTATTCGTCCGGCGCGTTATCTTTTGTTTGTTGTCTTCGTTTATTTCGTTATCTTCATTTATTTCGTTCTCTTCGTTTATTTCGTTCTCTTCGTGTATTTCTTTCTCTCCGTTTATTTCTTTCTTTTCGTTTATTTCTTTTTCTTCGTTTATATCGTTATCTTTGTTTATTTTTTTCTCTTCGTTTCTTTCGTTCTCTTCGTGTATTTCTTTCTCTTCGTTTATTTCGTACTCTTCGTTTATTTTGCTCTCTTCGTTTATTTCGTTCTCTTCGTTTATTTTGTTCTCTTCGTTTGTTTCGTTCTCTTCATTTATTTTGTTCTCTTCGTTTACTTCATTCTCTTCGTTTATTTCGTTGTCTTTGTTTACTTCATTTATTTTGTTCTCTTCGTTTTTTTCGTTTACTTCCTTTTTTTGTTTATTTTATTCTCTTTGTTTATTTCGTTCTCTTCGTTTACTTTGTTCTCTTCGTTTATTTCTTTCTCTTCGTTTGTTTCGTTCTCTTCGTTTATTTCGTTCTCTTCGTTTATTTCTTTCTCTTTGTTTACTTCGTTCTCTTTGTTTATTTCGTTCTCTTCGTTTACTTTGTTCTCTTCGTTTATTTCTTTCTCTTCGTTTGTTTCGTTCTCTTCGTTTATTTCGTTCTCTTCGTTTATTTCTTTCTCTTTGTTTACTTCGTTCTCTTTGTTTATTTCGTTCTCTTCGTTTATTTCGTTCTCTTCGTTTATTTCGTTCTCTTCGTTTATTCCGTTCTCTTCGTTTATTTTGTTCTCTTCGTTTATTTCGTTTTCTTCGTTTATTTCGTTCTCTTCGTTCATTTCGTTTACTTCGTTTTCTTCGTTTATTTTATTTTCTTCGTTTATTTCGTTTACTTTCAGTGACGGCAATGCTGTTTCCGGGAAAATACAGGATGCCATTATTTCCAAATTCTCCCTTTTCCTTTTAAACCTTGCAATTGTTTGATGCTGTCTTTGGCTCGATTATTGTGTGAACAAATCTTGCAATTCGCCTCGCAGTCCCGTGCATAATGTCCAAATTACCCACAATTAAAACATGTTAATGTTATTGTCTTTTTCTTCGCTTCGTCAATGTCAATTGCTGCAATATATGTTCGCAGTTAACAGATAAACCGTTGATGGTTGCCATCAAATACTGGTGGCATAATAGCCGAAATAGCTTGTTGCATTCTTGTATTCGCTTATATACATATGTTAAAAACAACTATTTAGGCGTTTTTCAACCTCCCCTTTTATTACAAAATATCGTATATAAATACAAAGTTATAATTCCCATGACAATTACAAAACTACAATAGTCATTAATAACCATAAATGATGCATGACTTTCATCACATTTCTCTACGTGACTTTTACCACGTTTATCAACGTGACTTATACCACGTATATATAATAATTTTAATTCACCAACTTTAATAGAACAATTATATTTTGTTTTTATAAATAAAGTATACAATATGTATGTGTGTGTATGTGTATATATATATATATACATATATATATATATATATATATATATATATATATATATATATATATATATTTCTTTTTTATATATATATTTCTTTTTTATATTTATAATTTATTGTGTTATATTAGACATATCTTTATTTTTTATATATTGTATTTTATATTTTTATTATTATAGTTTATAGGATTATTATATTTTACAAGATTTTACTACATCATTTAAAAATAAATTGCAGAATGCAATCATATTTTATTGCAAAGCAATGAACCTATGAAAAACTGTTATATTTGAATTTGAATTTGATTTTATTTAGAATCAATAAATTTACAATCAATAATAATTTTTTATGTTTTTACAAATTCAATAATACTGTAAATTAGTCAATCATTGATTACAAAGTATATTGACGAAGAGATGCAACACCAGGCATCTCTATACTAACCAATGTGTAGGGCTAATTGTCAACGAGACAAGATGCCCCTCATGATAGGAAACTTTTGAATAAGTTGACCGAGTGAGTGTCAATTGCTTCCTGTGGTAGCATATTCCAGGACGGTGTGACACGATTAGTAAAAAAGTGATGTCGCTCTTCGCAATCGCTGACACTTTGTCTGTGTAGCTGTTTATTGTGACTCCTCCTGCAATATACGTTGTTAGAGATCCTTTGAGGGACAAAAAAGTTAACATCATCAATTTTATTTATAATTTTAAACTGTTCAATAAGATCTCATCTAGCTCTTCTCTCTTCTAGTTTTGTCACTCTAAATATATTTAAGCGTTACTCATATTGGGAGATGTTTGATTGAGGAAACTTTTGTCGCTCTGCGCTGAACTCTTTCAAGTGTTCTCCTCACCTAAAAAAGGATATCAAGCATTCATTCGATTTTATCATGTTCATAATTTTACTATCATCTGCGTAGAACTTGAACTGGCTGGTAATGTTGTCCGGCAGATCATTTATAAATAGTACGAAAAGGAGAGGGCCGAGGACACTTCCTTGAGGGACGCCACTTGTAACTTTTTTCCAATCTGATGTGAATATTTTAGCAGTTGAGTGAGTATCAATGACAACACGCTGTTGTCTATTGTTAAGCCAAGCATTTATCCACATTAGTGCTTTCCCGCTGATGCCATATGCTTTCAATTTGCTCAATAGGCAATTATCTGGGACTTTATCAAATGCTTTTGCAAAATCAGTGTAAATCATATCAACTGGATACTTCTTGTGTGCAGCTTCTGTGAGGAAGTCGCCAGTTTGAGGAGATTAGTCAAACAGCTATTACTTTGAACAAATCCGTGTTGTGATATGCTTATTAAACCGTTTAAGTTACAGTGTAGCATTATTTTTTCATGTAATATACTCTCGACTATTTTGCATGGTATGGATGTGAGAGAAATTGGTCTATAATTTGATGCTCTTAGTTTGCTTCCTTTCTTGAAAATGGGCGTGACGTTAGATTTTTTCCACAGGTCTGGTATAATGCTGGTTGAGAAAGATTTCTTGAAAACTAATGTTAGTGGCAATGCGAAAGCTTCTGCGCAGTGTTTGAGTACACGAAGGTGAACGTTATCAACACCAAGAGATTTAGATTCGTCTAGGTTTGAGTCGAGCACGGATATCGTTGATTGAAAAGATATTCTCGTCTAATATACATTTATTGTCAGTTCGGGGTTCTAATTCCTGCACAGGTCCGTCTGGCTCGTTGACAAATACTGATTGGAAGTAATTGTTTAGGGTTGTGCAAATAATTTGAAGATCTGTTGAAATTTTTCCATCAATTGTTTCTATGGAGTTGAATACATATTTTGAGTTGGTTTTGTTTTTGATATGAGCGTGTAGCTTTTTAGGGTCGTTTTTATATAAATTAGCTAGGTTCTCTTCATATTTTAACACTGCTAATCTCAAAGTTTTGGTTACATTTCTGCATGCTTCTTTGTGCTTGTCTTTGAGCTCTCTATGTGTATGGCGACCAGAGGCAATATATTTATTCCAAAGTTCTTGTTTTGTTCTAATAGCTTTTAAAACTTCGTCTGTTATCCATGGTTCGTGTTTCTTCTTGAAGGGCAAGGTAGTTGACGGAATGAGTTCTGTTGCTAGTTCGTCGTACACTTCTAGGAATAGATTGTAACATTCGTTAGCTGAGCAGTTTTCGAATAAGCTTTTCCAATTTGTTGAACTTAATTTTAGCGAGAAATTAGCGTAGTCGGCTCTGCTTCAGATATAGCGCTTTGGCTGCACGATTGATGGTACTTTTATCTTGTCGTTCAGAACAAATCGACCCGTGATTAGAGCATGAGATTGTCCCATTGTAGTGTCCCCGAACGAGTCTTCTTCTTTTTTTTCTATCAAGAGATCTGGTTTGTCTATTATTACTAGGTAGAGAATACTGTCGGCTCTGAAAATCTGTTACTACGATATGTTTTGAAGGTGATCAATTGTGTGAGTAGGCATTCGTTTAAGCAATCTTGAAATTTCATGTCTCCGGGTCGTTCATTTAGCACGTGCGTTGTTGTCGCCACGCCACCGCCAATCTCAATATACTCATAAAATGTGTTGCTAAAATTAAAGTCCCCATAGATTATAATGAAATCACACTCTAACCTAAGTATATTTATGAAAGGTGTTGAATGTACCTGTCCATATTAGTAGTATTATTCTATATTACATTGACAAATAATTTGAAATAGATAAACTATATTTCTTTTGATATTTCTTACCAAATGTTCTTTTTAATGCACTTTCAAATTTAGAAAAAAAATACAGATATTTTATACGTGGTGTAGCAAAATTATGTAAAAAATATGATTAACCTTAAACCATACTATTAAGACTATGTATGTATCTATGTTTGTGTGTGTGTATGCACATTTATATGTGATCCCATGTCATATTAAGATTGTGATAAATGATATGGGATTGTTCAAAAATTATGTAATGCCAAATTTAAATATTAAACAAAACAAAATGATCACAAGATTTTCCTAGCAGAGCCTTTAAATAAACCAAAAATTAAATTAGCCTTGTGTGTTCAATGAAGGTTGTTGCACGAAAAAGCAAATGATCTCTTACATTTATTTTTTAACAAGAAAAGGCTTGTATTATCTTTAGGCGTTCTCTTACTTGAGAGGAAATGATCCTTCAAGAAGAACTTTCTGTGTTATTATTTTTATTAATAACTGCTTGATTTATTAAGGAAAGTCATCTCGCTTAATTTAAATATGTTAAGGAAAGACATGTCGCTTAGTTTTATTTGGTATGGAAAGACATGTCGCCTAATTTTAATTTATTAAAAACGACATGTTGCTTAATTATAATCTATTAAGGAAAAAAATGTTGCTTAATTTTAATTTATTAAGGAAAGACAAATCGCTTATTTTTAATTTTACCAATCTTTTTTTTTTTTTAAAAGTAAAATTTATTAGTAAATTTTTCACTTGTTTGATATTTTTTGAAACCAAAAATTTAACTATTTTTTTTCTAATTTACATCTTTTTTTTTTTTTTTTTCAAAAAAAAACTATATGGTATTCAAAAAAGTATGAGCTTTTCTTTTTGTAAAGCTATTTAAATATTGTAACAATGTTGTATGATGCTGCATTTTGGGATAATTGTTTTATAAGATAGAATTATTTTAACTTTGTTAAAATATTATTCTCTCAGGGTGTTAAGATTCTTGTTTGATATGACAAGTTTTGTAGCAAGGTCATTATTTAAACAAGTTTTAATGTAAATCTAAAGGTTTGACAAAGGAATTCCAACAAGTTCAGGAGATACATTATTAAAAAACTTATCAATAGCAACAGTCATATTTTTTGCCCTTTTCCTTTTAATGTTACTTGCAAACCTAATACTTAATTGTTTATTTCTTTTTAGGAATGATTTTACCCATTCTTTACAAGGCTTATTTCCTGCAAATTTTCTAATAAATATTCCTTTATGGTTTGCGTAAGACTTGACAAAACTGCAAAATTTCTTATTCAACAATTAACTGAAGTTGTAAACAACCTGATTTTTTTTTATATAAATCTTTTAGTTGATTCTTTATTGTTAAAACTTTTAAGGTTAAACAGCATTTGGTAATTTTCAATCACTTCTTAATTTTTTAAACATTTAGTTAATGATTTCTAGATATATCATAAATAACCATGACTCCCAAGAACACGTTTATATATTCTTGACATGATCTCTATGATATAAACAATCCTCGCGATTAGTGTCCGCATTCGGCAAAGTGATGATGATATTAAATTATTAAATTATTATAACTTGTTTTTTATTTTACTGCTTTAAAGTAATTTTGATTGATAGTTTTTGAATGATATGCAATTTTTTTAATCTCTCTGTTTTTTTTTAGAGTGGTCAAACTGGAGTGATTGCTCTTCAACATGTGGAGATGGGTATAAAACTCAGAGTTGTTTAGATGAAAAAATCAATGGTGTTACAAAAACAGAATTTTGTAATATAGTAAATTGCTATGGTAGTAAATTAAATATACTTTATTTATTATTATTAAACAAGTTCCGTTTCTCAATGCAATGAATATATAATGATAACACTATAATGGCTTTTTTTTCTGATAAGAAGTTTTGCTTAAAAAATGGGTTATTTTTCAGGCATAATTACCACTCAGATAAATAAAAATATTGCCAAAACTGCTTGCTACTTGAAGACCTAAATGATTGAACACAATACAAGGAATTAAAACTCTTTTATTATGTTTATTTTCATAATTATCCACCATATTTTATTACGTTTTTAGCAGAATTTTGTTTTACTTATAAAATTTTAACAGATGTATGTAGTCAAGACATGTCTTAAATTAAAGTAATAAAATCTTTTTTTAATAAAATAAGAAAATTTCTTATTCTTAAAAGTATATATATATATATATATATATATATATATATATATATATATATATATATATATATATATATATATATATATATATAGTTTTTTTATATATTATCTAGATTTTTTCTAAAATAGAAGGAGGAAGAGAAATAATAGGAAGAAAAAGGAAGGGGTTTAATTGAGAAAAAAATTAATTGCAAAAGGGTTAACTCAAGCATAATGTTTATAAATCGAATATAAGTTATTTGAAAGAACTATTTTGTATTGACATCATTTGTTAACTACAAAAAGGCATTAATCAGACCAGTATTAAAAATTAAAAAAAGAAATCAAAGAATTGTAACATCTTTTAAGAAGGGGAACAAATGGCTTCAAAAATTATAAAGTTTTTCGCTAATATCGTGAAAACTAACTTGTTCCTGAAAATTTAATTAACATAAAACTCATTTTTAAAGGATTATTTATGATATGAACACAACTTGTGTTGACACTTGGGGATCACTTTTAGGAACACAAACAAATTCAGAGATTTTTATAAAAGGTGGATTGAATGTTGGTTCAAAAGTTAATCGAAATTAAAAAAACAAGTGGATGTTGATGTAATTGTGAGAGCCTCATAATTTTTGCAAATTTTCTGTTATTTTTGCTGTTTTCCGAAAAAGAATGTTCCTATTTTGAGCTTGTTGCTGTCTGTTAAAATCGAAGTAATTTTTTCCTTTTTCAGTAATAAATCCAACTTTTCTTGAAACGATAGTGAAGCTGGACAAGGCTGATGACCTGATTGCAGTTTGCAGCATTGACAAAGCATTAAATTCCTCTTTACTGCTCAGATTGAACATATTTACTTCTGTTAATGTTCTTAACAGGCGAAGTTTGATTTTAATCAGTGTACCAATTATTTTAGGGATAGAACTCCAATGGTGTTGAATGTCAAGGTACATTTGATTTGTTACTTTTAACTCAAATATATGATTTTTAACGGTCAATTTTTTGATATATTTGACAACATCTTGTGCATTTTTTAAAACAGAGTATAAATTGATTTCTGAATAATATATTTGCAAGACCTTCTATGTCATTATTTTCAAAATTGTCAACCTGATATTCATTACAAGCGACTGAATCTAACTTACTTGAAATAGTTTGGGCATTTTTCTTATGTAAAGTGTCAGTTAGTTCTAAGTGAATGCTATAAATAACACTATACTAATCAATTCTCTTAAAAATTTTCATATAGTTCTATTTGGTTACCTCACTGTCTTGTGTTGATCCTACCAATCTTTTTCAATTTAAATTAAAAACTCTTCAATTAATTTGATACTTTTTTAACCATTAATTCAGAAATGGTTGAAATGCAAACCAGAGATCCAAACTAATCCCAGTTAATATGCTTTATTTTCTTTACTTAAATTTGTTTCTCCGCGCAGCGGCCAAGTTTGTCAAGGTTCGTGTTTTGGACTTATAGAGTTGAAAGAGGGTTATAACCACAGTTAAATAGCCTCCTCATATGTAGTAGCCTTATTGCCTTTGCGGAGATGAATTACAAAAAAATACAGATTTATTCCAAAGAAGCAGCAAACAGTTGTACACTTGCACTAAATTTCGTTCTCTTTGCAATTTTTAAAACAATTTCTGAAAACATTAGATTTTTGTGTTACGAAAATCACTGTTAATAATTTTCATTAGCCCATTCTTTTTTTATTGAAGTTGATTTCTTCTGTTTTCATTGCATCACGAATGAGCTAATTTTTGGTAATAGCTCTAACATGTTTTCTGTCTATGACCTTGTCAGAAACGATATCATTTAAGCTCTTACATTGAATGAAACCATTGTTTTAGGTTTCTTTTCTGCAACAAATTGTGCTGGTGGAATTTTATCAGTGTGAAACCAATCAATTCCATGCTTCAATTTTAAGTAAACCCTAAAGTTTGTGGTAAATCCAACAGAGCACTTAATGACATAATTGCAGCCATTACAAACTCCTTCTATACCTAGCCCTTGGAATTAGGATCAGCATTCAACAATGCTAACCTAACTGCCGTCATTAAAGTGTTTAAGGTCTGCAAAATATTGCCAATCTTGATTCTATGTTTTATGGCAAAACCTTTGTATTAAATTTATTTTGCTGACCTGATGCCAACCTTTGAAAAATTAAGGCTTACAAGTTATTGCTAGTCTCACTTTTTCTAACTCTGACGGCTGTATATTCTTAATTACAGGATTCTTTTGTTTTGTTGCAAACACCAAAACAGATGACATCTCTATTGAATGAAAGTGTATATTATATATAAAGATATAAAATAAAAACTTTATAATAAGAATAATATCTATTGTCAAGAGAAATATTGAAATAATCATAAATTCAATTAGTCAAGTCAATAATATCTACGACTCAACCTCACTGTTATGTTACTTTTAACTATAGGAAAGAGAATCATGTTAGTCATAATAAAAATTATGTTTTATTTAACAATATTTTTTATTATTTTAAACTATTTCAAGTAATTATATTATCCTAAATCTGTGTGTAGTTTATCCTATCGTTATTCTAACACTACTGAGTTTAGCGCTAAAGCATTTATTCCATTTGCGCAAAAACTGCTTGTGTGGAATTAATCGCTTAAGGGAATAGTTGTGCAATCATTAGAGAGTTATACAACTAAAAAAAATAGTGTAATAATGTGTTGCAATTTTAAATGATTATTTAAAATGAGTAATAAAAATAATTGTCGATAGGGAATTGGTATTGTAAAAATCATTACACTCAGTTTTCAAAAAACAAATAATTTTAAAGCCAATTCATAAAAGACACTACTTTGTTCCATTTTAAAAATCCAAATATTGTTCGAAAGTCAAACTGTTTTTAAATTTTTTTAAATTTTCTGTTAAAAAAAATTAAGATAAAAATAAAAAGAGAAAATCAGAAATTACAAAAAACCAAGTTGTAGGATTTTAAAGAGGTTTTAAAACATAAAGATATAAAAAAGTTCAAAAGCATTGATGTGCGGGGAAAGAAACTAAGTGAATGAAAGTGTTGAGAGTATTAAGGGACATACTATAAAAGAATGTGACATTGCTGAATGGTGAGTCCAGCAAAAATGATGTTTGGTTGATAGAACTAGAGATTATAGCTTATTTGAGCAGCTTGTTTGATGCGACCTAACAAGAATGTGAAAGGACAGGATATAAATATATAATTACAGGTTAGCTAACACAGTAATTAAGACACCTCATTTATATAATAGACAAAAGAATATACCACTAAAGACATGGCAGATCTTATTGAGAACAGCAAGTTCAAATTTTGATATAGTCTTAACTACTTCTGTTATTGTGTTACCAGTGTGGTAGCCCTTCTATTAACAACTCACTTATCATCAAAAGGATTATCCACTGGCACCCAGAGCAATAGCTTTCTTTTTTCATTTTATCAGCAGAACTTGAGGATTGAGATCTCACTAAACTTATCATCAGAAGATTAAGATCTCAACAAACTTGTCATCAGAAAATTGAGATCCCACTAATTTTATCAGAGGATTGAGATCTTACTAAACTTATCATCGGAGGGTTGAGATCTCACTCTACTTATTGATTAAAAAATATCTTAAGTATTTTTAACAATTAAAAAAGCAGATAAATGAGTTTAATGTTTAATCAAAACTATATAAACAAACTAACTTTTGTATACAAGAAGTTAACAAAGTATATACATAAAAATAGCAGAACTTATTGAAAAAGTGAAAACATTGAAAGAAAAAATGTAATTTTGTTATCTAGTTTACATGCAGTTTATTAAAGCATAATCTAATAAACACTTAGATAAGGTTCTGAGCTGTATAATGCTGCAAGCATTTACATGTCCAAAAACTATGATTCAGTAAAAAAAGTCTGAAAATGGTGAAATTGTTGGTTTGCTGATTTCGCAAAAGAATGTTAACAAGGATTGTCAGATTGATGGTGAAAAAATTGTTAACAAGCTTATAAATTCACAAACAAACTAATATTAATGAAATTGGCATTTAGATTAAAGTCTTAAGTAAAAGAAATATTTTTAGCTCTGGTTACTTTTAGTAATGTCTTGGTTTTTAGTTATGGTATTAAAAAAACACATAAATCCAGTTGTTATAACAGCACGCACCAGAGTAGAAAAGCTTAGTACAGACTACCAATATCTGAAAAAAAAAAAGAAATAAAACAAAAATTATCATCTTACATTACCAAAGCAATATTTTACATTATAGAAAATGAAGAGGTTTTTTTTTTTACTTTCATTAAAAAATTGCTGGCTATTATCATAGCTCTTCACAAACTGCAAGTCATTTTTAGCTAGTTTAATGTTAGAGTTTCACTTGACAGTTAATAACTATATAGTTAAAATAGTTTACTTCAAATACATCAAATAAATGTTTATAAAGTATATTTATAAAAAAATTTTATAAAATCACATGTCAAATATATACAGCGTTTTTATATTTTATATAGCGGTTTTATTTTTTATAACGGTTTTTGTTATACTTTATCACAAGGGTATCATTAATCCCTCAAAATATTGTAAAAATAAATATTTTTTCAACAAATAGAAGTTTATCCATAAAAAGAAGTTTTAGTTTAAAATATTTATACAAAAATAATCTAATGAAGATTTCAACATTTAAAACATATCAAGTATATATCAAAAACCACCTTTCAAATACTTTTGTTTGAATGTCCTCACTTCTGCGAGTCTATGGATTCTTTTCCTGCTGTTGATTGTGGTGTAGATTGTGGTGAAGATTAATGCTTCAGAGATATTTGGGTTAAAGACATCACACTTAGTATATTCAACGTGTTCCTCCATGGTATAAAATGATAAACACCGGATAACAATATATCCCTTCAATTAAAAAAATTAAACTATTTGAGGATAAGAATGCAGCATAATTAAAACTAGTTGTTATTTTGTCAATTTCAATTTCATTGTTATTTTTGATTTGTTCTTATTCATAAGACATTGTCTCAGCCTTAATGTACTTCCTGCCTAGCTTGGCTTTGCTGTACTAATATTTAATTTTTTTAGAATAATAGATAAAACATACAAAAGTAACAGATGCTAGTATTATTTACTCGCTAAAAATAAAGAAAAAAGCTACATACTCGATTAACTAAAATTTGAAAATCAGTCAGGTACTTATGTCGGCTAAACTTTCTAAACAGTGTAAGCCTTTAACTTTGCAATTAAAACTTCCCAATTTTTTCCATAATTACAAGCTTTGTTTTAAAAAAATAAAAGCTTAACTCATAAGCTTAATGTGAATTTGACATCATAAAATTATTTTTTTTTATTTATTAGAGACATCAAAACTACCACAATGTATCAAATTCCCACAGAACGAAATCATTAAAAAAATTAACTCAATTATCAATAATAAACAATGAAGAAATGTTATTATGGAGTATACTTTTTTATTAAGATTAAATAACTAAATTCAGTATTACATTTTTTTAAATTTTTATTTATATTTCGTAAATTTTTAATTTCGGCTTTAACTACAAAAAAAGAACTTTTTATTTTTAAAAATTTAGCAAGTAAAAAATAAAAAGTATAACTCATAAAAAGAAAATTTAATTCTTTACCAATAATTTTGTTGTGAAAGCAAAGATTATTTCAGGTTTACAAATACCATTTACTTAACAATATATATCGTTGCGCTTTCACACGCCAAAGGAGAAAAAGATGACACTGCAAAGAAGTAAGATGAAATAAAAACAGTAGAAAAGAAAAGGTTTTAGAGATTTAACAAATTTTTAACAAACCAATTATTTAATGGTATTAAAAATTGACTATTTATTTATAATTTCTATTTATAATTAAGATTTGACGTTATGTGTTATCAATATTAAATGTTATATTATGTTATGTCACTTTATTATATATTATATGTTATTATAGTTTTTAAAAAAAATTTCAAATGGGATGTGCTTAAATAAAAAGTTAAGTGAAAGCATTACACAATTATCAAATTAATACAAAATTAAAAAGTTTTTTTTTTTTTAACTTTTTTTGTTTGGTTTTATCAATTTATATGTTTTGTGTAATTATGAGCATTTATAAACATCAAAATTATGCATTTAGGTTAAAATCATTGTCAATAAAAAAAGTTGCATTTTCTGAATATGTTAAGTTTTGTATTTTGAATATATTATAAATAGTTCATAAATTTTATCAAATTTTCTAAGCATTTTTCAGACATTGAGTTAATGAACAACTTTTGTACAGAGCATTGTATGTGTGTTTGCATGCATGTTTGAAATTATTACTATGTATTAAATTATTTTTCTTTTTTTTATGAAAACATGCTACTTAATATTTATATTATAAAGCTGTTATTATGTAAACATTAATTTTATAAATAATAGTCTTTTTTAAATTTCTTTTTATTTATTAATTCTTTCTAAATTTGTATTTTAAAAGTTATAAACATTTAGAAGTTTAATTATTTTTTTAGATTATAACTATTGTGAACCCAATTTATGCAAATATTATGGAACCTGTTCTTCTTTAAATGGTGGTTTTCAATGTTTGCAGGAAGAGTACAATGAGAATAAAAATGAAAGTAAACTTTAAACTCTATAAGTTTTTTTGTAACAGTTTTAGAAAATCAAAAAAAAATTGTTTTGGATAGAAATTAGTTTTTTTTTATGAAGAAAAAAATGGGTTACATATAAAAGGTCAGGTATGAGTTATTTAACAATGTCTTCATACTTTTTTATTCTTAAAACTTTGCATAATTGATGTTTCATTATTAAGAGACATTTTTTATAAGAATGCAGTAAAATCAGCAACTTGAAATATTTATTATATTTTCTTTAAAGTTTTAGGAACATCTTCAAATCATTTCATAAGAATAAGCTGAAAATTTGAGACCATGATTCAAAGCAATTTACAAGTTATTGCTTCGATGTTTCATAAAATGTTGACTTTGAAAAAAATCGTTTTTTAATGAAGTTAAAAAAGTTTAAAAACTAATCTAGGAGCATTCAATAACACAAGTTCTGTACTTTTGACCACCAAGTCTCTGGTTAATCTAGACTTATATTAGAATGTTATAAGTTTTTAAGAACTAAAATCTTTTTTTCACTACGAACACAGCCAAATTTATTTCAAACTCAAAATTTGTCTAGAAATCATGTCTCAAAACCTCACCTAATTTGAATATGATCAAATTTATTCTAACTTTGAGTAGCAAAAGATCAAAGTGTCAAGGAGCTATTAAAGTATAGGTTTTGAAAATACACTCATAAACTCTCAATAAAATAAATGGCTTAAAGGGGTGGTTGTGCCTAAATGAAGATATCTTTTATTCGAAATGATCTTTGAGACAATAAAAACAAAATCAGTAGTTATTCAATAAACAAAATTTTTCAGTTTTGGTTGGTCTCTGGTAGTTGTTTAATATATGAAGTTTACTCTGAATCACCCTGAATTCAAATATCATACTTTTAGCTATAAAGATACAAGTCATTTAATGCATTGAAAATTTTTACGCTAATTTTTTTAAATTTTTTATTATGGAGCATATTACTATAAAGGATATAATATCCTTTCTATAATAAATTTTTAATATTATGTGCAATTTAACATTATACATTATAATATAATAGCCCGCTATTTTTCAAGACACAATTCATTAAAAATCCCTTAAAGCGCTTACTTATAATTCAACATATAAGTTGTGGTTCATGTAAGTTATGGTTCATGAAAGTTGTGTTAACAAATATTGTTAAATAAGTGCTATTAAAATGACTTATAATTAATATTATTTATATGTTATATGGTTTTTTTATAGGATTGTTAATATAAATTTACATGAAATTTGAAAAGTGCAGAGTTTCATTAGAAGTTATTGAAGAGTTTAATTCAAAGTTGAAATAAAATAAAACAATCTTTTGATAACATGCTTGAAGATAATAATGTTGATTTCAGAAAATGCTGTCTATTTGCTAAAGGTTCATATTGGGAGCATTAAAAAGAACATGTAATTGAGTTGTAAATGCATGTAGAACTAAGAAAATGAACAAGTTGTATGTGCTTTTCAGAAACAAATGTATTGCAGATAATGGTATGTACCAAAGTAATGCTTGCATCCATGCTATGAAATTCCGAGAAAAAGTAAATAGACAATAAAAAAAGATCTCCAAAAAGCAACAAGAGGCCAGTATAAAAATGTTAACAGAAATTTTTCCGGTTTATTTTTAGTATCTGCTCAGCTGTGCAGAATTCACAGAGACAGCATGTTTCTAAATCATGACCAAGTAGAGAATGATCCTACTACAAAATTTGATTTAGTGTCTATAGAAAGCTTCTTTTTTTTCAAAAACTGTTAATGCCCAATGTGATTGCAAAAGTGCTGTTGCTTTTCTAAACAAATGAAAAAGTTGTTAATTAAATATTATCTACAATACTTCTCTTATGGATTGTTTTTTAACAAAACATATTTTAATGTTTAAAATGGGTATTTTTTTTTTGTTTTTAAAATGTTTTGCAATGCTTAAAGTTATATTTTAATATTAATTTTTTGTGTGTCTAAACTACTTTTTGGTATTAACAAATTTTTCTTTGATTTATAGCTATTAACTGGTTAAAAGTATGTTTTGTTTTATTTATGTTCAGCAATTCTGCTTATTACTGTTAAAAAATTAAAAATTTCTTAAAATAGTTTACAAAAGTCTTTGTAAACTCAACTTTCTTGTAGATTTTTTCTTACCATTTAGTTATTTAATTTTTGATGAGCACGATTTTTTTATCAGAGAAAAAATGTGAATTAGATTGTGCCATATGCAACATTTGCAGCAAACAATTATTATCTAAAAACTACTGGCCTACACTGAAATAAGCTAAAGTTAAAAATCTCTATTTCACGTCATTCCCATCAACATTTTGCCAACAAGTAAAACTAGCATTGAGTAGTTCTAATAATCAAATAATTTTAACATTCATAAAACAGGCAAGTCTGGACAAATTAATGTCAAAAATGGTAGCTGTAGTTAGGTCTCTTTTAACCAGATAGCTAAAAGTGAGTTGATACCGCATAATATGGCTGCAAGAGGATTTAAGGTACCACAAAATCTCAGTGAAGTGCAACAATTAATCATGGATTATTACTATATTAAGAAAGAGACACTAGTAAAAAATATTAAGAGTTTAAAAAATGGAAAAGAAAAAGTTTAGTGTGTCTATTGATGAATGGACCAGTCTTAAAACCAAAAATTTATCTGGGCTTAATATATATTAAAGGTGGTATATCAGAATAGATGCTAAAATTATTAGAAGAAAAATTTAAAATCATTGATCTGTGTTTAGATATTGTAGCTGCTATGAGTGATGGAGCATCCATTATGCAAAGACTCTGGAGATTGGCTCCTTTTTATCCACTAATGTTACAATCATGCTTTACATCTAGCAGTTATAAAAACATTTTATACTGAAAAAAAGAAATGCGACAATAAAAACGATGATGATACTGATGAAGCATTAGATGTTGTTGATGATGCATTAGAGTTGTTGAAGGTAAAGATGATTTTCCAGAATATGAATCTGATTTGGACAGTACAGAACAGGAAGAGCTGTAATTGAATATTTCAATTAAAGATACAAATAAAGGTATTCAGAAAATTGTAAAGAAATTTAAAAAATTTTCAATAAAATGATGTTCGACAGAGATATGTAACTGAGAAAGAACCTAATGAATTAGCTTTACTTTTTGATTGCAAAATAAGATGGAATAGAATAAAAGTCATGATAAAACACTTTTTAAGAAGAAATGATGCTGTTAAAAAGACTTTATTGGAACTAAACTTAGATTATCTATTAAAGGTTACTCAATAGATTGTAACCTAATTACTTAGAAATGAACAGTGATGTGAACAGCAATGATTATGCTAAAGCTGAAGTTGAATTAGAATATAATATTATAGACATTTATCTCTCCAAGGAACTTATCAATTAAAGACACTTTAAAAAAATTAATGATTTGGATAGTATTAACAAACCTACAAGTAAAACAATAAGACAAGAAGCAGTATCTTTCATACAACTGGTTTCTGTACAAAATATTTAGATCATTTTAGCGTTGCATTGCCAACAATAAAAATGCATCAACGCAAAACAAATGAGATTATCCACCTCCAGTGATTTTGTTACAAAGAATAAGAATAAGTTATCAAGGAAAACATTAAATGCATTATGTTTTCTGAAATTTCTTTTTAAGACATAGAATCCCACATTTACATTTAATAATAATAAAAAAAAACAACTTTAATATTCATTTTAAATTTTTAACCATGTATTTAGTTTTTTGTACTTCTAAATGAACTCTAGTTTGTAAATTCTTTTTTAATGTGTTTGTTTGTTAATGATTATCGTTTTTCAATTTTTTTTATTTTTTGATTATGTAACGTATTTAATAACTAATTTTGAATAAAGATGTAATTTTAATGCATGTTTTACTTTTAATATCTTTCCTTGAATGTTTTTTTGTATACATTTTGTATCTAAATTGTACATTTTGTACCTACCATGTATAATTTAACATTTTTTAAAAAATATGTCATATTTTATATTTTCAAGATTCTCGAGAGTTCTTGAAAAAGACAAAGATATTCTTTATTTTTTGAGAATTAAAAATCATGGGAAAATGATAATCACTAAAACATTTTAATGTTATTGACAAGGAAATATATATAATTATTTTATTTAACATTTAATTACAAAAAATTGTTTATATATATAAAAAAATAACGAATTAAATCAATATATACATAATAAAAAAGAATAAATTGCCAGTAATTTATCATAATTTGATCTAAAAGCAGATATTTACTGATAAAATTTCTCATTATAGTTATATTAATTGATAATCAATTAATTTTATTTTATTTTTATCAGTTAATTTTGTTTAGTTAAATTATTTTTATGTAATTAAACATTCCTATCATTTAAAAGTTGATAATTATAAGTAAAAAAATGTAAAAGGATGATTTTTCTTAACTTTAGAACAAAACATTGAGTATACATTGAAAATAGTTTAAATTGTTTAAGGCTAGTGTCTCCTTACTTTAGTAGAGAATATTTGACTTTATATTGAAAACAGTTGGAAATGCATTAAAAAACAAAAACAAAATGTGTGTATTTTTTAAAATTTTAAGAATTAAAATTTAAGCTCATTAAAAAATTTGTTCATGAGTTTTATTCTTTCGTATCTATATTTTTTTTTATGAGTTGATTATTTTTAGTTGTATAGTTGGATTTAATAAGTTATTGAGATCAAATTGTTGCTGCAAAGCAAAACAATCTTAAGTCCATTTGTAGCAAAATTTACTTTTTTTGTTTAAAACATTTCTTAGTTGCACAAATTTCGATTCACTAAGTTTGGAACCAAAATGGATTTTTTTTTTGCAACTATGAGTAAAATTCAAATATCTTATATCCAAGAAAAATAATTAAAAGACAATGTTGATGCTAAACGAAACAAAATCTTAAGTCCATTTTTTAGCAAAAAAAAAACTTTTATGGTTTAAAATACAAAATACGTATAATAACTGAACACACGTAGACTTAATCGAAAAAATCAGAAGCAGTGATAAAATTTAAATATATAAATGTCTTTTACAGAACAGCAAAACAGACTAAAGATTGTCTTGTTTAATCAGATGAAATTTAATTTCTAGAGTTTCGTCATATTTTATATAGTTTTAAGATTATATTGAATCCATTTACATTGTTGCTTCTCATAAATTTAAATTTTTATTTTTTGTTTTGTTATATTATGAAAAATAATAGCATATTCTACAAGTATTTTAATAACAATTTGGTTTATTTAAGAAGATCACATGCTATGATGTATTAAAAACTTTAAAATGCCGTTTTTTCAGAATAGCAAAAATGGCCTTAAAGCATTCTTGTTTTAAGGCGACGATATCTTTGCTATGCCGGATATGTTATATGTTTAAGTAATTAAATAAGTTCATAAATTGATCGTGTTCTACTATTTTATTTCTTTTTCTATTTTTCTTTTTTTTTAGATTCAGTATACTTTAATGAGACTGTTGCTTGGTACACTAATACAACTTTTAATGTTTTTTTTGATGAATTCGTTATATCTTTTGATATATTGCTAACTACAAACGACGTTTATGTCTTGATGTTTGATCCAGATTTCATAACTTTTCGTTCATTTATTGGTATAGATATGTATCTGGTGATTAATGGTTTCAAATCTGATGTCCAAATAAAAATATCACCCTATGCATGGAATTCACTTGAACTGTCTCAACATTATAGTAGCGACGACACTAGTTATAATACAAATTTATATCTAAATGGAACTCTTATATATTCATTTAGTAATTTGCAGCCAAAAGTTTTTACTGATATAACCTTGCATGTATTTGGAAGTTGTATTAATAATGTCTGTACATCTGGATCAATTAAGAATTTAAATATTATTAGTAAAACTCAAGGTAAATAACTTTTTTTTCACTCTTTAACCCTCTTTTTTTTTACTTGCATCATTGTAAATAAGTAAAGAAAATATTATTGTTGTTTTTCTTAGTAGTAAATAAACTGTTACTCAAAAGTTCATTGTTAAATGCAACATCATTTATTTAACATAGAGGTTAAAAAATTAGTTTATGAAATTTGTGAGTTTTATAAATATTTAATGAAAGTTTAAGTGCATTAATTTTGTTATTTTTTCATTTTATTATCTCATGTTTGTATAAATAATATTCACTCAATACACTAGTTAACCATTTTAATATTTAAAGTTTTCAATTACATGCAAACATGTTTTAAAACATAGTTTACATAACTTTTAATCACATAGAAGATCTTATTAACGGTTACATTTATGTCAAAACAGTAAACTTTGAGAATATTCTGATAAATTTGGAATTTTAAATGGTAGAATAAACTTCTGTTTTATTCCATGACTGCATTATTATTTAAGTGAATCTAAACACTTGAAATTTTTTTAGCTAATTTTTTTTTTTCCTTTTTTATTTTTGTAGCAATTTTGTTTTAGTATTTTGGTCACAATGGAGTGAGTGGTCAAGCTGCAGTGCATCAGTTGTAGAAAGAACCCGCATTTGCAACAGTAACCAATGGTTAAATTGCACTGGTGACAGTAATGAGGCATATTCATGTAGTAATGATTTATGTCAAGGCATGTTACTGTTATTGTTGTTTCTAGTATGTTACTGTCATTATTATCTTTGATTTCATTTGATTATTAGCAATACTATTTATATTATTATCATTATTATTTTGGTAATTTTATTGTTGTTATGGTTGTTATTGTTAATAATATTATTACTATTATTATTATTGTTATTATTGTTATTATTGTTATTATTGCTATTATTGCTATTATTATTGTTATTCATTTCTTTAATAACATCTGCAAATTTTCACTAGAAATTGAAGTACCAAAACTAATAAAATCGTACACTATGTATTTCTTTTAAATTCTGATCATTCATATAAAAATGTTATTTTTTTAATTAAAAATTGTATTGTTTTTAACTAAAAGTTTATTAAAAAATAAAGAATCACAACAAAAAAATTCAAATTTTAAAAAATAAAATTGATAAAATTGAATAGAATAAATAACCAAAGAATTCGAAAAATAAAATACCTTATGTTTCTTTGACATTGAAATGTTTCTATTTTAACAAATTTGCTTATCTTTAACAATACGGTCAAATTTCTAAAGAAATTAAATAACCATTTAGTTAAAATTTTTAAATTTAAAAAAATATCAAATCTTAAAGCAAATACTATTATTTGAACCACTGATACAGAATGACTTGCGCAATAAATAAAAATCCCCAAACCATTTACAATATGGTAAAATCAATATTATCATAGAAATATTGTTGCAATCTTGTATTCGCTTATATACATATATTAAAAACAACTATTTAAGTGTTTTTCAACCTCGCCTTTTATTACAAAATATCGTATATAAATACAAAGTTATAATTCCCATGACAATTATAAAACAACAATAGTCATTAAAAACCATAAATGAATGCATGACTTTCATCACGTTTCTGTACGTGACTTTTAACACGTTTATCAACGTGACTTATATTACGTGTATATAATAATTTTAATTTACCAACTTTATTAGAACATGCCCTCTTGGTGAATTAACTCATAAGCCTATTCGTTGTGGGGCTCTTATATTATTCGTCCGGCGCGTTATCTTTTGTTTGTTGTCTTCGTTTATTTCGTTATCTTCATTTATTTCGTTCTCTTCGTTTATTTCGTTCTCTTCGTGTATTTCTTTCTCTCCGTTTATTTCTTTCTTTTCGTTTATTTCTTTTTCTTCGTTTATATCGTTATCTTTGTTTATTTTTTTCTCTTCGTTTCTTTCGTTCTCTTCGTGTATTTCTTTCTCTTCGTTTATTTCGTACTCTTCGTTTATTTTGCTCTCTTCGTTTATTTCGTTCTCTTCGTTTATTTTGTTCTCTTCGTTTGTTTCGTTCTCTTCATTTATTTTGTTCTCTTCGTTTACTTCATTCTCTTCGTTTATTTCGTTGTCTTTGTTTACTTCATTTATTTTGTTCTCTTCGTTTTTTTCGTTTACTTCCTTTTTTTGTTTATTTTATTCTCTTTGTTTATTTCGTTCTCTTCGTTTACTTTGTTCTCTTCGTTTATTTCTTTCTCTTCGTTTGTTTCGTTCTCTTCGTTTATTTCGTTCTCTTCGTTTATTTCTTTCTCTTTGTTTACTTCGTTCTCTTTGTTTATTTCGTTCTCTTCGTTTACTTTGTTCTCTTCGTTTATTTCTTTCTCTTCGTTTGTTTCGTTCTCTTCGTTTATTTCGTTCTCTTCGTTTATTTCTTTCTCTTTGTTTACTTCGTTCTCTTTGTTTATTTCGTTCTCTTCGTTTATTTCGTTCTCTTCGTTTATTTCGTTCTCTTCGTTTATTCCGTTCTCTTCGTTTATTTTGTTCTCTTCGTTTATTTCGTTTTCTTCGTTTATTTCGTTCTCTTCGTTCATTTCGTTTACTTCGTTTTCTTCGTTTATTTTATTTTCTTCGTTTATTTCGTTTACTTTCAGTGACGGCAATGCTGTTTCCGGGAAAATACAGGATGCCATTATTTCCAAATTCTCCCTTTTCCTTTTAAACCTTGCAATTGTTTGATGCTGTCTTTGGCTCGATTATTGTGTGAACAAATCTTGCAATTCGCCTCGCAGTCCCGTGCATAATGTCCAAATTACCCACAATTAAAACATGTTAATGTTATTGTCTTTTTCTTCGCTTCGTCAATGTCAATTGCTGCAATATATGTTCGCAGTTAACAGATAAACCGTTGATGGTTGCCATCAAATACTGGTGGCATAATAGCCGAAATAGCTTGTTGCATTCTTGTATTCGCTTATATACATATGTTAAAAACAACTATTTAGGCGTTTTTCAACCTCCCCTTTTATTACAAAATATCGTATATAAATACAAAGTTATAATTCCCATGACAATTACAAAACTACAATAGTCATTAATAACCATAAATGATGCATGACTTTCATCACATTTCTCTACGTGACTTTTACCACGTTTATCAACGTGACTTATACCACGTATATATAATAATTTTAATTCACCAACTTTAATAGAACAATTATATTTTGTTTTTATAAATAAAGTATACAATATGTATGTGTGTGTATGTGTATATATATATATATACATATATATATATATATATATATATATATATATATATATATATATATATATTTCTTTTTTATATATATATTTCTTTTTTATATTTATAATTTATTGTGTTATATTAGACATATCTTTATTTTTTATATATTGTATTTTATATTTTTATTATTATAGTTTATAGGATTATTATATTTTACAAGATTTTACTACATCATTTAAAAATAAATTGCAGAATGCAATCATATTTTATTGCAAAGCAATGAACCTATGAAAAACTGTTATATTTGAATTTGAATTTGATTTTATTTAGAATCAATAAATTTACAATCAATAATAATTTTTTATGTTTTTACAAATTCAATAATACTGTAAATTAGTCAATCATTGATTACAAAGTATATTGACGAAGAGATGCAACACCAGGCATCTCTATACTAACCAATGTGTAGGGCTAATTGTCAACGAGACAAGATGCCCCTCATGATAGGAAACTTTTGAATAAGTTGACCGAGTGAGTGTCAATTGCTTCCTGTGGTAGCATATTCCAGGACGGTGTGACACGATTAGTAAAAAAGTGATGTCGCTCTTCGCAATCGCTGACACTTTGTCTGTGTAGCTGTTTATTGTGACTCCTCCTGCAATATACGTTGTTAGAGATCCTTTGAGGGACAAAAAAGTTAACATCATCAATTTTATTTATAATTTTAAACTGTTCAATAAGATCTCCTCTAGCTCTTCTCTCTTCTAGTTTTGTCACTCTAAATATATTTAAGCGTTACTCATATGGGAGATGTTTGATTGAGGAAACTTTTGTCGCTCTGCGCTGAACTCTTTCAAGTGTTCTCCTCACCTAAAAAAGGATATCAAGCATTCATTCGATTTTATCATGTTCATAATTTTACTATCATCTGCGTAGAGCTTGAACTGGCTGGTAATGTTGTCCGGCAGATCATTTATAAATAGTACGAAAAGGAGAGGGCCGAGGACACTTCCTTGAGGGACGCCACTTGTAACTTTTTTCCAATCTGATGTGAATATTTTAGCAGTTGAGTGAGTATCAATGACAACACGCTGTTGTCTATTGTTAAGCCAAGCATTTATCCACATTAGTGCTTTCCCGCTGATGCCATATGCTTTCAATTTGCTCAATAGGCAATTATCTGGGACTTTATCAAATGCTTTTGCAAAATCAGTGTAAATCATATCAACTGGATACTTCTTGTGTGCAGCTTCTGTGAGGAAGTCGCGAGTTTGAGGAGATTAGTCAAACAGCTATTTCTTTGAACAAATCCGTGTTGTGCTATGCTTATTAAACCGTTTAAGTTACAGTGTAGCATTATTTTTTCATGTAATATACTCTCGACTATTTTGCATGGTATGGATGTGAGAGAAATTGGTCTATAATTTGATGCTCTTAGTTTGCTTCCTTTCTTGAAAATGGGCGTGACGTTAGATTTTTTCCACAGGTCTGGTATAATGCTGGTTGAGAAAGATTTCTTGAAAACTAATGTTAGTGGCAATGCGAAAGCTTCTGCGCAGTGTTTGAGTACACGAAGGTGAACGTTATCAACACCAAGAGATTTAGATTCGTCTAGGTTTGCGAGTCGAGCACGGATATCGTTGATTGAAAAGATATTCTCGTCTAATATACATTTATTGTCAGTTCGGGGTTCTAATTCCTGCACAGGTCCGTCTGGCTCGTTGACAAATACTGATTGGAAGTAATTGTTTAGGGTTGTGCAAATAATTTGAAGATCTGTTGAAATTTTTCCATCAATTGTTTCTATGGAGTTGAATACATATTTTGAGTTGGTTTTGTTTTTGATATGAGCGTGTAGCTTTTTAGGGTCGTTTTTATATAAATTAGCTAGGTTCTCTTCATATTTTAACACTGCTAATCTCAAAGTTTTGGTTACATTTCTGCATGCTTCTTTGTGCTTGTCTTTGAGCTCTCTATGTGTATGGCGACCAGAGGCAATATATTTATTCCAAAGTTCTTGTTTTGTTCTAATAGCTTTTAAAACTTCGTCTGTTATCCATGGTTCGTGTTTCTTCTTGAAGGGCAAGGTAGTTGACGGAATGAGTTCTGTTGCTAGTTCGTCGTACACTTCTAGGAATAGATTGTAACATTCGTTAGCTGAGCAGTTTTCGAATAAGCTTTTCCAATTTGTTGAACTTAATTTTAGCGAGAAATTAGCGTAGTCGGCTCTGCTTCAGATATAGCGCTTTGGCTGCACGATTGATGGTACTTTTATCTTGTCGTTCAGAACAAATCGACCCGTGATTAGAGCATGAGATTGTCCCATTGTAGTGTCCCCGAACGAGTCTTCTTCTTTTTTTTCTATCAAGAGATCTGGTTTGTCTATTATTACTAGGTAGAGAATACTGTCGGCTCTGAAAATCTGTTACTACGATATGTTTTGAAGGTGATCAATTGTGTGAGTAGGCATTCGTTTAAGCAATCTTGAAATTTCATGTCTCCGGGTCGTTCATTTAGCACGTGCGTTGTTGTCGCCACGCCACCGCCAATCTCAATATACTCATAAAATGTGTTGCTAAAATTAAAGTCCCCATAGATTATAATGAAATCACACTCTAACCTAAGTATATTTATGAAAGGTGTTGAATGTACCTGTCCATATTAGTAGTATTATTCTATATTACATTGACAAATAATTTGAAATAGATAAACTATATTTCTTTGATATTTCTTACCAAATGTTCTTTTTAATGCACTTTCAAATTTAGAAAAAAAATACAGATATTTTATACGTGGTGTAGCAAAATTATGTAAAAAATATGATTAACCTTAAACCATACTATTAAGACTATGTATGTATCTATGTTTGTGTGTGTGTATGCACATTTATATGTGATCCCATGTCATATTAAGATTGTGATAAATGATATGGGATTGTTCAAAAATTATGTAATGCCAAATTTAAATATTAAACAAAACAAAATGATCACAAGATTTTCCTAGCAGAGCCTTTAAATAAACCAAAAATTAAATTAGCCTTGTGTGTTCAATGAAGGTTGTTGCACGAAAAAGCAAATGATCTCTTACATTTATTTTTTAACAAGAAAAGGCTTGTATTATCTTTAGGCGTTCTCTTACTTGAGAGGAAATGATCCTTCAAGAAGAACTTTCTGTGTTATTATTTTTATTAATAACTGCTTGATTTATTAAGGAAAGTCATCTCGCTTAATTTAAATATGTTAAGGAAAGACATGTCGCTTAGTTTTATTTGGTATGGAAAGACATGTCGCCTAATTTTAATTTATTAAAAACGACATGTTGCTTAATTATAATCTATTAAGGAAAAAAATGTTGCTTAATTTTAATTTATTAAGGAAAGACAAATCGCTTATTTTTAATTTTACCAATCTTTTTTTTTTTTTAAAAGTAAAATTTATTAGTAAATTTTTCACTTGTTTGATATTTTTGAAACCAAAAATTTAACTATTTTTTTTTTCTAATTTACATCTTTTTTTTTTTTCAAAAAAAAACTATATGGTATTCAAAAAAGTATGAGCTTTTTGTAAAGCTATTTAAATATTGTAACAATGTTGTATGATGCTGCATTTTGGGATAATTGTTTTATAAGATAATTATTTTAACTTTGTTAAAATATTATTCTCTCAGGGTGTTAAGATTCTTGTTTGATATGACAAGTTTTGTAGCAAGGTCATTATTTAAACAAGTTTTAATGTAAATCTAAAGGTTTGACAAAGGAATTCCAACAAGTTCAGGAGATACATTATTAAAAAACTTATCAATAGCAACAGTCATATTTTTGCCCTTTTCCTTTTAATGTTACTTGCAAACCTAATACTTAATTGTTTATTTCTCTTTAGGAATGATTTTACCCATTCTTTACAAGGCTTATTTCCTGCAAATTTTCTAATAAATATTCCTTTATGGTTTGCGTAAGACTTGACAAAACTGCAAAATTTCTTATTCAACAATTAACTGAAGTTGTAAACAACCTGATTTTTTTTTATATAAATCTTTTAGTTGATTCTTTATTGTTAAAACTTTTAAGGTTAAACAGCATTTGGTAATTTTCAATCACTTCTTAATTTTTTAAACATTTAGTTAATGATTTCTAGATATATCATAAATAACCATGACTCCCAAGAACACGTTTATATATTCTTGACATGATCTCTATGATATAAACAATCCTCGCGATTAGTGTCCGCATTCGGCAAAGTGATGATGATATTAAATTATTAAATTATTATAACTTGTTTTTTATTTTACTGCTTTAAAGTAATTTTGATTGATAGTTTTTGAATGATATGCAATTTTTTTAATCTCTCTGTTTTTTTTTAGAGTGGTCAAACTGGAGTGATTGCTCTTCAACATGTGGAGATGGGTATAAAACTCAGAGTTGTTTAGATGAAAAAATCAATGGTGTTACAAAAACAGAATTTTGTAATATAGTAAATTGCTATGGTAGTAAATTAAATATACTTTATTTATTATTATTAAACAAGTTCCGTTTCTCAATGCAATGAATATATAATGATAACACTATAATGGCTTTTTTTTCTGATAAGAAGTTTTGCTTAAAAAATGGGTTATTTTTCAGGCATAATTACCACTCAGATAAATAAAAATATTGCCAAAACTGCTTGCTACTTGAAGACCTAAATGATTGAACACAATACAAGGAATTAAAACTCTTTTATTATGTTTATTTTCATAATTATCCACCATATTTTATTACGTTTTTAGCAGAATTTTGTTTTACTTATAAAATTTTAACAGATGTATGTAGTCAAGACATGTCTTAAATTAAAGTAATAAAATCTTTTTTTAATAAAATAAGAAAATTTCTTATTCTTAAAAGTATATATATATATATATATATATATATATATATATATATATATATATATATATATATATATATATATATATATATATATATATAGTTTTTTTATATATTATCTAGATTTTTTCTAAAATAGAAGGAGGAAGAGAAATAATAGGAAAAAAAGGAAGGGGTTTAATTGAGAAAAAAATTAATTGCAAAAGGGTTAACTCAAGCATAATGTTTATAAATCGAATATAAGTTATTTGAAAGAACTATTTTGTATTGACATCATTTGTTAACTACAAAAAGGCATTAATCAGACCAGTATTAAAAATTAAAAAAAGAAATCAAAGAATTGTAACATCTTTTAAGAAGGGGAACAAATGGCTTCAAAAATTATAAAGTTTTTCGCTAATATCGTGAAAACTAACTTGTTCCTGAAAATTTAATTAACATAAAACTCATTTTTAAAGGATTATTTATGATATGAACACAACTTGTGTTGACACTTGGGGATCACTTTTAGGAACACAAACAAATTCAGAGATTTTTATAAAAGGTGGATTGAATGTTGGTTCAAAAGTTAATCGAAATTAAAAAAACAAGTGGATGTTGATGTAATTGTGAGGAGAGCCTCATAATTTTTGCAAATTTTCTGTTATTTTTGCTGTTTTCCGAAAAAGAATGTTCCTATTTTGAGCTTGTTGCTGTCTGTTAAAATCGAAGTAATTTTTTCCTTTTTCAGTAATAAATCCAACTTTTCTTGAAACGATAGTGAAGCTGGACAAGGCTGATGACCTGATTGCAGTTTGCAGCATTGACAAAGCATTAAATTCCTCTTTACTGCTCAGATTGAACATATTTACTTCTGTTAATGTTCTTAACAGGCGAAGTTTGATTTTAATCAGTGTACCAATTATTTTAGGGATAGAACTCCAATGGTGTTGAATGTCAAGGTACATTTGATTTGTTACTTTTAACTCAAATATATGATTTTTAACGGTCAATTTTTTGATATATTTGACAACATCTTGTGCATTTTTTAAAACAGAGTATAAATTGATTTCTGAATAATATATTTGCAAGACCTCTATGTCATTATTTTCAAAATTGTCAACCTGATATTCATTACAAGCGACTGAATCTAACTTACTTGAAATAGTTTGGGCATTTTTCTTATGTAAAGTGTCAGTTAGTTCTAAGTGAATGCTATAAATAACACTATACTAATCAATTCTCTTAAAAATTTTCATATAGTTCTATTTGGTTACCTCACTGTCTTGTGTTGATCCTACCAATCTTTTTCAATTTAAATTAAAAACTCTTCAATTAATTTGATACTTTTTTAACCATTAATTCAGAAATGGTTGAAATGCAAACCAGAGATCCAAACTAATCCCAGTTAATATGCTTTATTTTCTTTACTTAAATTTGTTTCTCCGCGCAGCGGCCAAGTTTGTCAAGGTTCGTGTTTTGGACTTATAGAGTTGAAAGAGGGTTATAACCACAGTTAAATAGCCTCCTCATATGTAGTAGCCTTATTGCCTTTGCGGAGATGAATTACAAAAAAATACAGATTTATTCCAAAGAAGCAGCAAACAGTTGTACACTTGCACTAAATTTCGTTCTCTTTGCAATTTTTAAAACAATTTCTGAAAACATTAGATTTTTGTGTTACGAAAATCACTGTTAATAATTTTCATTAGCCCATTCTTTTTTTATTGAAGTTGATTTCTTCTGTTTTCATTGCATCACGAATGAGCTAATTTTTGGTAATAGCTCTAACATGTTTTCTGTCTATGACCTTGTCAGAAACGATATCATTTAAGCTCTTACATTGAATGAAACCATTGTTTTAGGTTTCTTTTCTGCAACAAATTGTGCTGGTGGAATTTTATCAGTGTGAAACCAATCAATTCCATGCTTCAATTTTAAGTAAACCCTAAAGTTTGTGGTAAATCCAACAGAGCACTTAATGACATAATTGCAGCCATTACAAACTCCTTCTATACCTAGCCCTTGGAATTAGGATGCTCAGCATTCAACAATGCTAACCTAACTGCCGTCATTAAAGTGTTTAAGGTCTGCAAAATATTGCCAATCTTGATTCTATGTTTTATGGCAAAACCTTTGTATTAAATTTATTTTGCTGACCTGATGCCAACCTTTGAAAAATTAAGGCTTACAAGTTATTGCTAGTCTCACTTTTTCTAACTCTGACGGCTGTATATTCTTAATTACAGGATTCTTTTGTTTTGTTGCAAACACCAAAACAGATGACATCTCTCTGAATGAAAGTGTATATTATATATAAAGATATAAAATAAAAACTTTATAATAAGAATAATATCTATTGTCAAGAGAAATATTGAAATAATCATAAATTCAATTAGTCAAGTCAATAATATCTACGACTCAACCTCACTGTTATGTTACTTTTAACTATAGGAAAGAGAATCATGTTAGTCATAATAAAAATTATGTTTTATTTAACAATATTTTTTATTATTTTAAACTATTTCAAGTAATTATATTATCCTAAATCTGTGTGTAGTTTATCCTATCGTTATTCTAACACTACTGAGTTTAGCGCTAAAGCATTTATTCCATTTGCGCAAAAACTGCTTGTGTGGAATTAATCGCTTAAGGGAATAGTTGTGCAATCATTAGAGAGTTATACAACTAAAAAAAATAGTGTAATAATGTGTTGCAATTTTAAATGATTATTTAAAATGAGTAATAAAAATAATTGTCGATAGGGAATTGGTATTGTAAAAATCATTACACTAGGTTTCAAAAAACAAATAATTTTAAAGCCAATTCATAAAAGACACTACTTTGTTCCATTTTTAAAAATCCAAATATTGTTCGAAAGTCAAACTGTTTTTAAATTTTTTTAAATTTTCTGTTAAAAAAAATTAAGATAAAAATAAAAAGAGAAAATCAGAAATTACAAAAAACCAAGTTGTAGGATTTTAAAGAGGTTTTAAAACATAAAGATATAAAAAAGTTCAAAAGCATTGATGTGCGGGGAAAGAAACTAAGTGAATGAAAGTGTTGAGAGTATTAAGGGACATACTATAAAAGAATGTGACATTGCTGAATGGTCAGTCCAGCAAAAATGATGTTTGGTTGATAGAACTAGAGATTATAGCTTATTTGAGCAGCTTGTTTGATGCGACCTAACAAGAATGTGAAAGGACAGGATATAAATATATAATTACAGGTTAGCTAACACAGTAATTAAGACACCTCATTTATATAATAGACAAAAGAATATACCACTAAAGACATGGCAGATCTTATTGAGAACAGCAAGTTCAAATTTTGATATAGTCTTAACTACTTCTGTTATTGTGTTACCAGTGTGGTAGCCCTTCTATTAACAACTCACTTATCATCAAAAGGATTATCCACTGGCACCCAGAGCAATAGCTTTCTTTTTTCATTTTATCAGCAGAACTTGAGGATTGAGATCTCACTAAACTTATCATCAGAAGATTAAGATCTCAACAAACTTGTCATCAGAAAATTGAGATCCCACTAATTTTATCAGAGGATTGAGATCTTACTAAACTTATCATCGGAGGGTTGAGATCTCACTCTACTTATTGATTAAAAAATATCTTAAGTATTTTTAACAATTAAAAAAGCAGATAAATGAGTTTAATGTTTAATCAAAACTATATAAACAAACTAACTTTTGTATACAAGAAGTTAACAAAGTATATACATAAAAATAGCAGAACTTATTGAAAAAGTGAAAACATTGAAAGAAAAAATGTAATTTTGTTATCTAGTTTACATGCAGTTTATTAAAGCATAATCTAATAAACACTTAGATAAGGTTCTGAGCTGTATAATGCTGCAAGCATTTACATGTCCAAAAACTATGATTCAGTAAAAAAAGTCTGAAAATGGTGAAATTGTTGGTTTGCTGATTTCGCAAAAGAATGTTAACAAGGATTGTCAGATTGATGGTGAAAAAATTGTTAACAAGCTTATAAATTCACAAACAAACTAATATTAATGAAATTGGCATTTAGATTAAAGTCTCTAAGTAAAAGAAATATTTTTAGCTCTGGTTACTTTTAGTAATGTCTTGGTTTTTAGTTATGGTATTAAAAAAACACATAAATCCAGTTGTTATAACAGCACGCACCAGAGTAGAAAAGCTTAGTACAGACTACTACCAATATCTGAAAAAAAAAGAAATAAAACAAAAATTATCATCTTACATTACCAAAGCAATATTTTACATTATAGAAAATGAAGAGGTTTTTTTTTTTACTTTCATTAAAAAATTGCTGGCTATTATCATAGCTCTTCACAAACTGCAAGTCATTTTTAGCTAGTTTAATGTTAGAGTTTCACTTGACAGTTAATAACTATATAGTTAAAATAGTTTACTTCAAATACATCAAATAAATGTTTATAAAGTATATTTATAAAAAAATTTTATAAAATCACATGTCAAATATATACAGCGTTTTTATATTTTATATAGCGGTTTTATTTTTTATAACGGTTTTTGTTATACTTTATAGCAAGGGTATGATTAATCCCTCAAAATATTGTAAAAATAAATATTTTTTCAACAAATAGAAGTTTATCCATAAAAAGAAGTTTTAGTTTAAAATATTTATACAAAAATAATCTAATGAAGATTTCAACATTTAAAACATATCAAGTATATATCAAAAACCACCTTTCAAATACTTTTGTTTGAATGTCCTCACTTCTGCGAGTCTATGGATTCTTTTCCTGCTGTTGATTGTGGTGTAGATTGTGGTGAAGATTAATGCTTCAGAGATATTTGGGTTAAAGACATCACACTTAGTATATTCAACGTGTTCCTCCATGGTATAAAATGATAAACACCGGATAACAATATATCCCTTCAATTAAAAAAATTAAACTATTTGAGGATAAGAATGCAGCATAATTAAAACTAGTTGTTATTTTGTCAATTTCAATTTCATTGTTATTTTTGATTTGTTCTTATTCATAAGACATTGTCTCAGCCTTAATGTACTTCCTGCCTAGCTTGGCTTTGCTGTACTAATATTTAATTTTTTTAGAATAATAGATAAAAAATACAAAAGTAACAGATGCTAGTATTTTTTACTCGCTAAAAATAAAGAAAAAAGCTAATTAGTCGATTATGTTAATTTTTAAAATAAGTCAGTTACTTATGTCGTCTTAACTTTATAAACAGTGTATGGATTTATCTTTGGAATTATAACTTCGCAATTTTTTCCATAATTACAAGCTTTGTTTTAAAAAAATAAAAGCTTAACTCACTAACTTTAATGTGAATTTGACATCATAAAATTATTTTTTTTTATTTATTAGAGACATCAAAACTACCACAATGTATCAAATTCCCACAGAACGAAATCATTAAAAAAATTAACTCAATTATCAATAATAAACAATGAAGAAATGTTATTATTGAGTATACTTTTTTATTAAGATTAAATAACTAAATTCAGTTGTACATTTTTTTAAATTTTTATTTATATTTCGTAAATTTTTAATTTCGGCTTTAACTACAAAAAAAGAACTTTTTATTTTTAAAAATTTAGCAAGTAAAAAATAAAAAGTATAACTCATAAAAAGAAAATTTAATTCTTTACCAATAATTTTGTTGTGAAAGCAAAGATTATTTCAGGTTTACAAATACCATTTACTTAACAATATATATCGTTGCGCTTTCACACGCCAAAGGAGAAAAAGATGACACTGCAAAGAAGTAAGATGAAATAAAAACAGTAGAAAAGAAAAGGTTTTAGAGATTTAACAAATTTTTAACAAACCAATTATTTAATGGTATTAAAAATTGACTATTTATTTATAATTTCTATTTATAATTAAGATTTGACGTTATGTGTTATCAATATTAAATGTTATATTATGTTATGTCACTTTATTATATATTATATGTTATTATAGTTTTTAAAAAAAATTTCAAATGGGATGTGCTTAAATAAAAAGTTAAGTGAAAGCATTACACAATTATCAAATTAATACAAAATTAAAAAGTTTTTTTTTTTTAACTTTTTTTGTTTGGTTTTATCAATTTATATGTTTTGTGTAATTATGAGCATTTATAAACATCAAAATTATGCATTTAGGTTAAAATCATTGTCAATAAAAAAAGTTGCATTTTCTGAATATGTTAAGTTTTGTATTTTGAATATATTATAAATAGTTCATAAATTTTATCAAATTTTCTAAGCATTTTTCAGACATTGAGTTAATGAACAACTTTTGTACAGAGCATTGTATGTGTGTTTGCATGCATGTTTGAAATTATTACTATGTATTAAATTATTTTTCTTTTTTTTATGAAAACATGCTACTTAATATTTATATTATAAAGCTGTTATTATGTAAACATTAATTTTATAAATAATAGTCTTTTTTAAATTTCTTTTTATTTATTAATTCTTTCTAAATTTGTATTTTAAAAGTTATAAACATTTAGAAGTTTAATTATTTTTTTAGATTATAACTATTGTGAACCCAATTTATGCAAATATTATGGAACCTGTTCTTCTTTAAATGGTGGTTTTCAATGTTTGCAGGAAGAGTACAATGAGAATAAAAATGAAAGTAAACTTTAAACTCTTTAAGTTTTTTTGTAACAGTTTTAGAAAATCAAAAAAAAATTGTTTTGGATAGAAATTAGTTTTTTTTTATGAAGAAAAAAATGGGTTACATATAAAAGGTCAGGTATGAGTTATTTAACAATGTCTTCATACTTTTTTACTCTTAAAACTTTGCATAATTGATGTTTCATTATTAAGAGACATTTTTTATAAGAATGCAGTAAAATCAGCAACTTGAAATATTTATTATATTTTCTTTAAAGTTTTAGGAACATCTTCAAATCATTTCATAAGAATAAGCTGAAAATTTGAGACCATGATTCAAAGCAATTTACAAGTTATTGCTTCGATGTTTCATAAAATGTTGACTTTGAAAAAAATCGTTTTTTAATGAAGTTAAAAAAGTTAAAAACTAATCTAGGAGCATTCAATAACACAAGTTCTGTATCTTTGACCACCAAGTCTCTGGTTAATCTAGACTTATATTAGAATGTTATAAGTTTTTAAGAACTAAAATCTTTTTTTCACTACGAACACAGCCAAATTTATTTCAAACTCAAAATTTGTCTAGAAATCATGTCTCAAAACCTCACCTAATTTGAATATGATCAAATTTATTCTAACTTTGAGTAGCAAAAGATCAAAGTGTCAAGGAGCTATTAAAGTATAGGTTTTGAAAATACACTCATAAACTCTCAATAAAATAAATGGCTTAAAGGGGTGGTTGTGCCTAAATGAAGATATCTTTTATTCGAAATGATCTTTGAGACAATAAAAACAAAATCAGTAGTTATTCAATAAACAAAATTTTTCAGTTTTGGTTGGTCTCTGGTAGTTGTTTAATATATGAAGTTTACTCTGAATCACCCTGAATTCAAATATCATACTTTTAGCTATAAAGATACAAGTCATTTAATGCATTGAAAATTTTTACGCTAATTTTTTTAAATTTTTTATTATGGAGCATATTACTATAAAGGATATAATATCCTTTCTATAATAAATTTTTAATATTATGTGCAATTTAACATTATACATTATAATATAATAGCCCGCTATTTTTCAAGACACAATTCATTAAAAATCCCTTAAAGCGCTTACTTATAATTCAACATATAAGTTGTGGTTCATGTAAGTTATGGTTCATGAAAGTTGTGTTAACAAATATTGTTAAATAAGTGCTATTAAAATGACTTATAATTAATATTATTTATATGTTATATGGTTTTTTTATAGGATTGTTAATATAAATTTACATGAAATTTGAAAAGTGCAGAGTTTCATTAGAAGTTATTGAAGAGTTTAATTCAAAGTTGAAATAAAATAAAACAATCTTTTGATAACATGCTTGAAGATGATATGATGATTTCAGAAAATGCTGTCTATTTGCTAAAGGTTCATATTGGGAGCATTAAAAAGAACATTTAATTGAGTTGTAAATGCATGTAGAACTAAGAAAATGAACAAGTTGTATGTGCTTTTCAGAAACAAATGTATTGCAGATAATGGTATGTACCAAAGTAATGCTAGCTAATGATCAGAGAAAAAGTAAATAGACAATAAAAAAAGATCTCCAAAAAGCAACAAGAGGCCAGTATAAAAATGTTAACAGAAATTTTTCCGGTTTATTTTTAGTATCTGCTCAGCTGTGCAGAATTCACAGAGACAGCATGTTTCTAAATCATGACCAAGTAGAGAATGATCCTACTACAAAATTTGATTTAGTGTCTATAGAAAGCTTCTTTTTTTCAAAAACTGTTAATGCCCAATGTGATTGCAAAAGTGCTGTTGCTTTTCTAAACAAATGAAAAAGTTGTTAATTAAATATTATCTACAATACTTCTCTTATGGATTGTTTTTTAACAAAACATATTTTAATGTTTAAAATGGGTATTTTTTTTTGTTTTTAAAATGTTTTGCAATGCTTAAAGTTATATTTTAATATTAATTTTTTGTGTGTCTAAACTACTTTTTGGTATTAACAAATTTTTCTTTGATTTATAGCTATTAACTGGTTAAAAGTATGTTTTGTTTTATTTATGTTCAGCAATTCTGCTTATTACTGTTAAAAAATTAAAAATTTCTTAAAATAGTTTACAAAAGTCTTTGTAAACTCAACTTTCTTGTAGATTTTTTCTTACCATTTAGTTATTTAATTTTTGATGAGCACGATTTTTTTATCAGAGAAAAAATGTGAATTAGATTGTGCCATATGCAACATTTGCAGCAAACAATTATTATCTAAAAACTACTGGCCTACACTGAAATAAGCTAAAGTTAAAAATCTCTATTTCACGTCATTCCCATCAACATTTTGCAACAAGTAAAACTAGCATTGAGTAGTTCTAATAATCAAATAATTTTAACATTCATAGAACAGGCAAGTCTGGACAAATTAATGTCAAAAATGGTAGCTGTAGTTAGGTCTCTTTTAACCAGATAGCTAAAAGTGAGTTGATACCGCATAATATGGCTGCAAGAGGATTTAAGGTACCACAAAATCTCAGTGAAGTGCAACAATTAATCATGGATTATTACTATATTAAGAAAGAGACACTAGTAAAAAATATTAAGAGTTTAAAAAATGGAAAAGAAAAAGTTTAGTGTGTCTATTGATGAATGGACCAGTCTTAAAACCAAAAATTTATCTGGGCTTAATATATATTAAAGGTGGTATATCAGAATAGATGCTAAAATTATTAGAAGAAAAATTTAAAATCATTGATCTGTGTTTAGATATTGTAGCTGCTATGAGTGATGGAGCATCCATTATGCAAAGACTCTGAAGATAGTAACCTTTTTTTATCCACTAATGTTACAATCATGCTTTACATCTAGCAGTTATAAAAACATTTTATACTGAAAAAAGAAATGCGACAATAAAAACGATGATGATACTGATGAAGCATTAGATGTTGTTGATGATGCATTAGAGTTGTTGAAGGTAAAGATGATTTTGCAGAATATGAATCTGATTTGGACAAGGATAAGGAACAGGAAAAACTATGTAATTGAATATTTCAATTAAAGATACAAATAAAGGTATTCAGAAAATTGTAAAGAAATTTAAAAAATTTTCAATAAAATGATGTTCGACAGAGATATGTAACTGAGAAAGAACCTAATGAATTAGCTTTACTTTTTGATTGCAAAATAAGATGGAATAGAATAAAAGTCATGATAAAACACTTTTTAAGAAGAAATGATGCTGTTAAAAAGACTTTATTGGAACTCAGTTAGATTATCTATTAAAGGTTACTCAATAGATTGTAACCTAATTACTTAGAAATGAACAGTGATGTGAACAGCAATGATTATGCTAAAGCTGAAGTTGAATTAGAATATAATATTATAGACATTTATCTCTCCAAGGAACTTATCAATTAAAGACACTTTAAAAAAATTAATGATTTGGATAGTATTAACAAACCTACAAGTAAAACAATAAGACAAGAAGCAGTATCTTTCATACAACTGGTTTCTGTACAAAATATTTAGATCATTTTAGCGTTGCATTGCCAACAATAAAAATGCATCAACGCAAAACAAATGAGATTATCCACCTCCAGTGATTTTGTTACAAAGAATAAGAATAAGTTATCAAGGAAAACATTAAATGCATTATGTTTTCTGAAATTTCTTTTTAAGACATAGAATCCCACATTTACATTTAATAATAATAAAAAAAAACAACTTTAATATTCATTTTAAATTTTTAACCATGTATTTAGTTTTTTGTACTTCTAAATGAACTCTAGTTTGTAAATTCTTTTTTAATGTGTTTGTTTGTTAATGATTATCGTTTTTCAATTTTTTTTATTTTTTGATTATGTAACGTCTTTTAATAACTAATTTTGAATAAAGATGTAATTTTAATGCATGTTTTACTTTTAATATCTTTCCTTGAATGTTTTTTTGTATACATTTTGTATCTAAATTGTACATTTTGTACCTACCATGTATAATTTAACATTTTTTAAAAAATATGTCATATTTTATATTTTCAAGATTCTCGAGAGTTCTTGAAAAAGACAAAGATATTCTTTATTTTTTGAGAATTAAAAATCATGGGAAAATGATAATCACTAAAACATTTTAATGTTATTGACAAGGAAATATATATAATTATTTTATTTAACATATTACCTTATATTTGTTTGAAAAATTTTCGTATAGATAAAAAAACATAAGGAATCTTATCAAATGGGAAACCTTTTTAACATTTATACATATTTTCTTAGTTCTCAGTGTTAAAAAGCTTTAAGTTTGGTTTTATTAACAAAAAAAATATTTTTTAAAAAGGTTTTCTGTGAAAAAAGCAAGTATAGCCTTTCATCTATTTAAATATAATATGCTATCTAAAGATATTATACGGTGGTGGTGTAGTGGTAAAGCGCTCGCATTAGAAGCGAGAGGTTCCGAGCTCGATCCGCACCACGTCCTTGGTAGTACCGCGCTCACCTCGTTTCTCTGCGCATTCGCCTTGTTTATCAAGGTTCGTGTTTTGGAGTTAGAGAGTTGAAAGAGGATTATATCACAAATAAGTAGCTTCCTTGTCTGTAGTGGCCTTCTCGGCCTTGAGGAGGTGAAATAACAAAGCAAAACAAAAATATTTTAATTACATCAATTTGTTTTTATATATAAAAAATAATGAATTAAGTCACTATGTACATCATAAAAAAAATTAAGTTACCAGTAAATTATCGTAATTTGCAGGAGAAAAAAATCGAATTAAAAACATCTAATTACCAGTAAAAATCCTCTTTACAGTTATATTAATTAATAATCACTTAATTTTACTAATTAATTTTATCAATTAATTTTGTTTAGTTAATTAATTTTTATGAAATTAATGTTGCTATCAAAAAAAGTTGGTAAGTATAAATAAAAAAATGTAAAAGGATGGTGTGAGTTAACTTTAGAACGGAACATTTGACTTTACATTGAAAACAGTATAAAATGTAAAAGGCTGGTGTCTTCATACTTCAAAAGAGAGTATTCGACTTTATATTGAAAACAGTAGGAAATGCATTGAAAAACCAAAAACAAAAGTTTTGTATTTTTAAAAATTTTAAAAAATAAAAGTTTTAGCTCTTTCAAAAATTTGTTCATAAGTTTTATGTTTTTGTATCTTTATATTTTTGTCTATGTGCTGATTATTTTCATTTGTGTAGTAGGATTTAATAAGTTGATGATTTTTAATATGTTATCTTGAGTCCATGTTTTGCAAAATTGACTTTTTTGGTTTAAAAGTACTCCTTAGGTGCACAAAAGTCATCTCACAAAGTATGGAACCAAAATTGAATCAACTTTTGTAACTATGACTAAAATTCAAATATCTTATGTCCTAAAAAAAATAATTAAGAGACATCGTTGCTGCTAAACAAAACTAATTTTTTTTTTTTTTTTTTTTTTTTTTTTTTATAATTCACCTCCCCAAGGCCGAGAAGGCCACTACAGATGAAGAGGCTACTTGTGGTTATAACCCTCTCTCAACTCTTTAACTCTGAAACACGAACCTTGACGAACAATGCCGCTGCGCGGAGAAACAAGTTGAGCGAGGTACTACCAGGGACGTGGCGGGAATCGAACTCGCAACCTCTCGCTCATGAAGCGAGCGCTCTACCACTATACCACTACCGCATCTTAAGTCAACTTTATGGCAAAAAAAACTTTTTTGGTTTAAAATACTTAACACATATAATAAGTAACTGAAAACAAGTAGTTTAACCAAAAAAATCAGAAGCAGTCATAAAATTTAAAACTTTAAACGTCTCTTTATCAGAACAACAAAACGGACTTAAGATCGTCTTTTTTGCAGTGGCTATTTAATTTCTAGAATTTTCTCATATTTTTTATAGTTTTAAGATTATCTTAGTCCATTTGCATTGTTGCTTCTCTTAAACTTAATTTTTTGTTTGTTGTATTTCGATAAATAATATATTTTATAAGTATTTTTAAAAAAGTTTAGTTTAATTAGGAAGATCAAATGCAGTGATGAATTAGAAGCTTTAAATGTCTTTTTCTCAGATTTGTAAAAATGGACTTGTTGTTGTTTTTTCCTATGCCGGAAATGTTATATTTTTAAGTAATTAAATAAGTTTCATAAAGTCATCATGTTCTACTGCTTTATTTCTATTTCTATTTTTTTTTTATTTTTATAGATTCAGTATACTTTAATGAGATTGTTGCTTGGTACACAAATGCAACCTTTAATGTTTTCTTTGATGAATTTGTTATATCTTTTGATATATTGCTAACTACAAACGACGTTTATATCTTGACGTTTGAACCAGATTTAATGACTTTTCGTTCTTATATTGAGTTGGGTATAATATATCTGATGATTGATGGTTTTAATTATAGTGTCCAAATAAAAATATCAGCATATGCATGGAATTCACTTAAACTATTTCAAAATTATAGTAGCGACGACACCAGTTATAATACAAGTTTATATCTAAATGGAACTCTTATATATTCATTTAGTAATTTGCAGCCAAAAGTTTTTACTGATATAAACTTGCATGTTTTCAAAAATTGTTATAATAATGTATGTACAGCTGGATCAATTAAGAATTTAAATATTATTAGTAAAACTCAAGGTAAATAAATTTTTTTTCACTTTTTAACTCTCTTTTTTTTTTACTTACTTGCATCATTGCAAATAAGTAAATAAAATTCTGTTGTTGTTTTTCTAAGTAGCAAACAAACTGTTACTCAAAAGTTAATTGTTAAATACAACATCATTTTATTTAACATAGAGGTTGAAAAATTAATTTTTGAAATTTGTTAGTTTTATAAATATTTAATGAAAGTTTAAGTGCATTAATTTTGTTATTTTTTCATTTTATTATCTCATGTTTGTATAAATAATATTCACTCAATACACTAGTTAACCATTTTAATATATAAAGTTTTTAATTACATGCAAACATGTTTTAAAACATAGTTTACATAACTTTTAATCACATAAAAGATCTTATTAACGGTTATATTTATGTCAAAAGAGTAAATTTTGAGAATATTCTGATAAATTTGGAACTTTAAATGGTAGAATAAACTTCTGTTTTATTCCATGACTGCATTATTATTTAAGTGAATCTAAACACTTGAAATTTTTTTAGATAATTTTTTTTTTCCTTTTTTATTTTTGTAGCAATTTTGTTTTAGTATTTTGGTCACAATGGAGTGAGTGGTCAAGCTGCAGTGCATCAGTTGTAGAAAGAACCCGCATTTGCAACAGTAACCAATGGTTAAATTGCACTGGTGACAGTCATGAGGCACATTCATGTAGTAGTGATTTATGTCAAGGCATGTTACTGTTATTGTTATTCTTAGTATTTTTCTGTTATTATTATCTTTGATTTTGTTAAATTATTAATAATACTATTGATGTTATTATCATTATTATTATTATTAGGAATGTTATTATTAAATTATTAATAATAATCTTTATGTTATTATTATAGTAATAATAGCAAAAATAATAATAAAAATAATAACATTACCAATAACAATAATGATAATTATTACTATTATTGCTATTATTGTTATTATTATTATTTATATTATTATTATTTATATAATTATTATTATTAATTTCTCTAATATCAGACTTTGGTTAAGTTAAAAGGTTATTTCAAATTAAGAAGTCGCAATTAAAAATTTAATGAATGTTGTAAGAAGTTTGAGTGGTTAGTTAAACAAATGCAACTACTTTGCATAGCAAGTGTGTTTTGCTTGTCAAAAGTTTAGTCATTTAACGTGTCTTTATAATCTATATATTGTATACTTATATACTATTTTTTACTCATTTTCTTATTTATATTACAATTTATTGTGTTATATTAAACATATCGTTATTTTTTATATATTGTATATTATATTTATATTATTATATTTTACAGGATTGTTTTCATTTTTCAGAGTAAATTATCTATTCCTTTACTACATCATGGTAAAATAAATTGCAGAATGCAATCATATTTTACTGCAAAGCAATGAACCGATGAAAAACTGTAACATTTTTATGAAAGGTGTTGATTGTGCTTGTCAATATTTGTATTAATCAATATTACATTGACAAACTATTTGAAATAGATTAAAATATATTTCTTTGATATTTCTTACCAAATGTACTCTTTAATGCACTTTCAATTTTAGAAACAAAATACAGAATTTTTATATGTGATCTAGCAAGATTATTTATATAAAAATATGTTTAACCTTGAACCATACTATAATGGTTATGTATGTATATATGTGCGTGTATGTATGCATATATGAAAGACATGTCGCTTAATTCTAATTTTACTAATCTTTTTTTTTTTGTTTAAAGTAAAATTTATTAGTAAAATTTGAACTTTTTTAATTTTTTTCAACTGAAATTTAACTTTTTTTTTTCAATTTACCTGCTTACTTTTTTTCAAAAAAAAATATATGTTCTTCAAAAAAGTATGATTTTTTTTAATGTTATTTACTAAAGCTATTTAAATATTGTTACAATGTTGTAATTGAATTTGTTATAGTACTTTTATATAGTACTTTTAATTTCTTTTATGTTGTTTTAATTCATACAATTTTATGCATTGAATTATTTTAAAATGAAAAGGGAGTCTTTCCTAAACCCATTACTATCATTCCCACTTTAAGAATTTCACATGTAGGCATTTTTTTTGCAAAGATATTATTGTAGATTACTTTGTTAATTCTTTGAATGAGTTTAGCATTTTCTCTATAGAAGCACAAGTTTTTATATGAAAATTGTAATAGATAGAATTTTTAGTAAATTTTAGAAAACTAAGAACATAATTTGTCATTTGGTATTAAATGACATGAGACTTCAAACTTAAAATTTTTACTAATTTCAAACCATCAAACCGCCTGCTTTTAAAACGGTTATAAAATGCTCTTTTTTGTCCATTTTCAGTTTAAGTTGTCCACATTGAACCTGCTTTGTAATCAAAGTATGGAGAAATGATTCCCCTTCTGCATTACCACAATACTAGATGCATTTTAGGATAATTATATTTTTAGATTATTATTTTAACTTTGTTGAAATATTATTCTTTCAGAATGTTTAGATCCTTGCTTTGATATTACTAGTTTTTTAGCGAGGTCATTATTTAAGCACGTTTTATTGTAAATCTAAAGGTTTGACAGAGAAACTCCAACAAGGTCTGGAAATATATTATTAAAAAAGTTATCAATAGCAACAGTCATATTTTTGCCCTTTTTTATTTGATGTTACTTGCAAATCTAACACATAATTATTTATTTCTCTTTAGGAATGATTTTACCCATTCTATACAAGGCATATTTCTATTTCTTCAACTGCTATATTTTTGACATGATCTCTATGATATAAACAATCCTCGGAATTAGAGTCAGCATTCGGCAATGCTGAACGATGATGATGATGATGATGATGATGATGATGATGATGATGATGATGATGATGATGATGATGATGATGATGATGATGATGATGATGATGATGATGATGATGATGATGATGATGATGATGATGATGATGATGATGATGATGATGATGATGATGATGATGATGATGATGATATTAAATTATTATAATTTGTTTTTTATTTTACTTTTTTAAAGAAATTTTGATTGATAGTTTTTGAATGTTATGCAATTCTTTTAATCTATCTATTTTTTTTAGAGTGGTCAACATGGAGCGATTGCTCTTCAACATGTGGAGATGGGTATAGAACTCGGAGTTGTTTAGATAAAGGAATCAATGGTATTACAAAAACAAGATTTTGCAGTATAGTAAATTGCCCTGGTAGTAAATTATATATATATATTATTTATTATTACTATTAATTAAGTTCTGTTTTTTGATGCAATGATTATATAATTATATGATTATATAATTATATAATTATAACATTTTTAAGGCTTCTTTATCTGATTGGTAGTTTTGCTAAAAAAAACTTTGTTTTTTTTCAGTCATAATTACCATCCAGATAAAAAAAAATGTTGCTAAAACTCCTTGCCACTTAAAGACCCAAATGATTGAACACAATAGAAGGAATTAAAACTCTTTTATTATGTTTATTTTCATAATTATATGCCATATTTTATTTAAGGGTGTACACGAAATAAATGTGAAAGATTAAGCACGTCATTTTTTTTCAGTGGTTGTATTAAAATCTTTTTAGTTGTTTTGCATTTTGTTTACAACGTGTTATGGCTTCAAAAAAATATGTTAGTTTTTGGATTTAAGTTGAAATTGATTTTAAAAATGATAAAAGAAAAAGACGTAAAAGAAAAAATTATGCACAAATATTTACAAAATCCTAATAGAAGCTACAATTCGATAGCAAAATCGTTGCAAATACATCCATACACCGTTAGTCGTGTTATTCAACGTTTTTCTCAAACAAAATCGATTAAACGCAAATCTGGTGGTGGAATAAAGGGAGGTTTCAAAGATACAAAACTAGTTAGAACACTGGTTAACAGTTTCAAAAATAAGTCTTTCACTAAAGGAACGCGCAAAAAGATATAGATTTTCTCATAGTTTTGTTGCAAAAGTTAGAAACAAACATGGTTTACATTCTTTCAAAGCACAAAAAGTACCCAACCATTTTGAAATTCAACAAAAAAGTGCAAGAAACCGCGGCAGAAAGTTGTATGACAAATTTAATTTCTAAAACTTTCTGTATTATTAAAGACGATGAAACTTATATCAAGTACAATCATCAACAAATTCCTGGTGTTGTGTATTATACTGCCAAATATAGAGGAAAAGCAAAAAGAAAAACTATAAATACACAAAACATGACAAGTTTGCTAAAAAAGCTTTGATTTGGCAAGCTATTTGCAGTTGTGGCAAAAATTAAGCACCTTATATTGCTCAGCCGACACTTTCTGGTCTAATATATGTTAAAGAATGTTTACCAAAACGCTTTTTACCTCTCATTAAATCACACAATAACAGACCTGTGTTCTGGCCTGATTTAGCTTAAATTCATTTTTGTAAACTAGCTATGGAATGGTATAGAAAGAAAATGTGAAATTTGTGCATATAAAAGAAAATTCTCCAAACTGGCCAGAATTGAGAGTTATTGAAAAGTACTGGGCTATTATTAAAAGAAAAATTAAAAAAACAAAAAGCATTGCAGAAACATTAAAGATATTAAAATATCATTTCAAAAAGCACCAAATAGTTTTGATTCTTATTCTTTGCGCAAGCGTATGGATACCACTAAAGCAAAAGCTCGAAATTTTATTAGATTCCCACAGAAATAAATAATTTTTTTAATGTTTGATCTTCTTATGTTATTGTCTTAAAATTATTACTCGGTTCGAAGTAAACCCCCTTATTTAATTTTTTTCTAAAATAATAGGAGGAATAAAAATAATAGAAATAAAAGGAGGAAGAGGATGAGAATTTTAGTCAAAATCTAATCAACGGGGGGATTTTAATAAAAAGGGGAGTGGGAATTTTTTGTATGATACAATACAAGTATTTTTTATAAAAAAGTATAGTTTATAAATCAGAACTAATATTTTTTACCAAATACGCTTAAAACTATTTAATTCTAGCATGGCTTGTGGTCAAATGCGCATTTTTGAACAGCAGTTTTAGCATAATTTCAAAAGAATTTAATATGCTGAATCGAGATTTACTAGGTTGGCGATTTTTAGAGCCTGTTTACATTGAGAGTTTTTGCTTTTATCGATGACTGAAAGAATTATTTAATAATTTTTAAGTCTGATTTTCACTGACTTTTTTTTTAGTTTTGTGATATAAAGTTTTTGCTGACATTTGTTTAGTTTCACTGGCTTCACTTTACTTCTTAAAACAAATATCATTTACAAGTATAAAAGTTTGCTAAAAACGGGTGCCCATGAACTTTCATATATATATATATATATATATATATATATATATATATATATATATATATATATATATATATATATATATATATATATATATATATATATATATATATATATATATATATATATATATACATATATATATATATATATATATATATATATATATATATATATATTTATGTATATATATGCATGTATAAATTGACAATGTAAATGGTGACATCTTTTCACATGTTTATTTATAACCTGCCAGTCTTTAGCTAACTTGATACTCAAAAAATTTTTTTACCTATTTATTAGTTGCAATAATCAAACGTTATTTGCTCTTAGTTTTTAGATTTACACTAAGCTGAAATGCTCTTTTTACTATATTTGACATTTTAGTATATTTTTTTAGTAGATGGAATTTGGGGTGATTGGAATAGCTCTATATGTTCAACAACTTGTGGCAGTGGGAAAATATATCACAAAAGAGGTTGTGACAAACCCCCTGCACATAATGGTAAAAGTTGTATTGGTGTTGACTATTACATTGAAGACTGTCAACATGAAATAATCTGTCCAGGTTAGCTTTAAATTTTTTAATTATCTAAAAATTTTTTTTTTTTTTTAAGAAATGATAAAATAATTTTTTTTTGATTTTTTTAGTCGATGGTTTTTGGTATGACTGGTCATTATGGTCATTATGCAATCAGCCATGTAGAGGTGGTTTTATGTCAAGGTTTCGAAGTTGCTCCACTCCAAAATATGGTGGTCAGTACTGTAAAGAAAACAGCACTCAGTTTGTTGATTGTCCATCTAGACCTTGCAAAAGTAAAAATAATTACATATATGTCTTATATAATGTTAATAAATAGTTTTTTAAAAACTATTTTCATTAAATATATTAACACACGATGAGATCAGGCATTAGTATTAAAGTTTGTTAATGTCAAATTTTAACATTGTTATTAAACCATGTTAAAAGATGTATAATTTTTTTTTTTAAATAATACCATCATTAGTCCTAGTAAAATTAGTTTTCATGTTTAATGAAAAACATGAAGAAAAAAAAAATAAGAAATAAGAAACATATTCAATTCCAACAAGGCTGCAAGCAACCACTAAATAATTTGGAAGTTAACAGAAAACAAATAAGAAAGTTTAAGAGCAAGAAAGCAGGTAGAAGACTTAAAAAACTGTAATGAGAATGAGTTAGGAAAATATGAAGATGAAAGAGAATTGCAAATCTTTGATGTTCAGGTAAATCTGGTTATCAAATAAAAAAATTTTGGAGCATGAAGGAACATTACAGTAAAAGTATGTGATTTTGTTGAGTGACAAGTGATCAAAATTGAGTTTTAATTGATGGAATCTGTAATGATAGCTCACTTGAGCAGCATATTTGTAAATATGAGACGCAACCTTGCAATGGCAGGACAGAGTTTTAAACTTGGAGCAAACTAGAGCTAAAGTCTAACAATATTTTAATACTTTTGACCTTGTTAAAGAGAAAAGACTTTAATAGGTAATTCACCTCAAATGTGACAACTGTATTCCGTAAAGAGACAATTAAGAAATTCATTGCCCAAACCAGAAAATTATGATGTACGTAAATCATAAATTTAAGTATAAATAAGTAAAAACAAAATAAATGCACAAAAAAAAGATCTTTGTTGGTCGTATGTTACATTTTACAACTGTTGTTCTAAGTAGGCACATTTTTTTGGTTTTATGTTAGGGGTCGTCCATAAAGTATGTAATCCAAAAATGTATAAATTTAACCCCCTGTTGCCATGCATTCTTTTATGTCCCCCCTCCCCTCCTCCTTCTCCTCTTTCTCACCTTAAAAAGTATGTACACTTTTAAAATACCCATCCTCCTTCGTTTTTTTTTTAATAATTTTAAAAAGTTTTTAATTTAAAAAAAAATTGTATAAATTAAGACATATATTTTTTAAATAAAAGCATGCGCGGGGCTCTGACCCATCAGCCACTGCTAAAACCTGTTTTTTGCCAATTCAAAAAAGGGATTGCCTAAAATACAAGTTCATCTTACTCAGCACCAGTGTACAAGGGGTGGCATAGAGGAACATTATACCCTCGACTCTTCTATACCATACATACTTTTATGTTGGCAAACTAGGACCTTTAGTCAGAAAATTGATTTTTGCTATTGGTTAGCTGGAAAATTATGGACATCAATGAAACGGTATGGTTTTATTTATTTTTTTTAATTTGTTAATAATTCAGAAACATTTAGTTGTTAATAACTACTTGTTAATTGTGATAAATTAGAAAAACAAAAATTACTAAGGAATTTTTTTTTAATTAGTGTGCACATGCTTTTAAATTAAACACTTCCCCCTTCCCCCTATATGCTTTCGTATGCGATTTGAAGAACCCCATATGAGCGTACCACTTTATGGACGACCCCTTACATATTACAACTGTTGTTGTTAGTGGTCACTTTTTTGTTGGTTTTATGTTACATATTACAACTGTTGTTGAAAGTAACTTAATGATTCTGAAGTTTCTGCTACTTATTAAAAATAAGAGAGTAAAAGTAAAAAGTTTCAACAAATTTTTCACAGCCAATTTTTAACAGCAGAATAAAATCAGCTGCCCCATTAGGTGAATTTAACTAGAAAGCAGTACGTTACCTTGTATCAGATTTTAAAGAGGTGGTTGAGTAACTAATAGTTAAAAAGAAAAAGGTTGTACTCAATGATGCTCAGTCTTCCGAGTTGTAGACAAAAGTATTGATATATAGCAATGAAAACATATAATTAGTTTAACTCAAGTCTACGACAAGTTTTACAAAAATAGAAATCAATGTTCTTTGATAATGAAGTTTTTTTAACTCTTTTTATTAACCACGACAAATGTTGTAAATATTGAGCATAGATTTTTTGGAGAGATTAGGGAGGGGAAGAATAATATGCATAAATAGTATCACTCAAGCTAATGCTATGTACAACAATGATGAGGAGAAGCACATGGTCAAGGATAGAGTCTTACGGTTTAAAAAGTTTCCAAGGTACAACATATAAAGCCAGCTAATGGAGAAAACCAGCATTCCAGACTTTATCAAAAGCCTTATGTGTCTAGAACAATAGCTCTTGCCTCTTGCCATATTCATTTAATGCATAGTAGAACTTTTCTGTTATAACAGTTAATATGTCAGCAAAAGAATGAAAATATTGAATTTCTGATTAACTTAATTTTACTAGATTTTCCGCTTTCGTATTCCTAACGTCAGACCTTTTTACACCAATTTCTTGCAATGATAAAAAGGTTTTTGTTTTTCTGAGACTTGTTCTTATAAAAGAGGTGAAAGAAATGGTTGCACTTAGTAATAGCAACTGCAAAAGAAGAAAACGTGATTAGAGGTAAGTGTAAAGTGAGGCTTTACTTGAAATGTGTGAAAAGGAATAAAAGTTTCCATGTCTGCCTGAATCCATGTGGTTACAAATGTAGCACATTTTTCATCATCAAGACAAATGGTATCAACCTAAAATTTTAAAAAAAGTGTGACATTAAAGCTTTATCTGAACCACCTTAAAGAGAACAAGGAGAAATAAAGCATTAAAGAACTTGATTCAGTCTTAGTTAGTACATTACAAGCAAGTCATCCAGTTGACTTGAGTGCTGCAAATCAAATCAAAGTCAGCATCAAAAGCTCTAACAAGGACGCCTTTTATGTGAATTAATACTCGTTAAGGAAGTTTTTGGATCCATTAAATATCAACATAGAATGAGTATTTTTTTGACACTATCTTTTGCTTTTACTCAAACAACAGTCCAAAGGGAGGTGTATTTTAAGTCATTCAAAGCATTTTATAGGATGGCTGACTATATTGCTCTAATATAAAGTCTCTTTATACTTCCTGACCTATGAATTTTTAGGTTTTGCAGTTTTAGGTTTGTTTGTATTAAAAAATTTTAAAAATCAAACATAAAAATAATAAGTTTAAATAATAACACAATCTTTTTAAAGGATCAGAGTTTTCAGATGTGCCACTGCTTTTTGAGCCTGCAACTAAGGTTTTTGTGAAATCATGGAAAAATCATTCACAATTAATCTTCATTGTTCTGAGGCATAGTATGGAAAAATCCATTTGGATAAAATTTTCACAAAACTTTCCACGGACCTTTTTATTTTCATCTGATGATGTGGTCGAAAAGTAGCTGCTAAGAGTCAGCTTCAGCTGCTAATCCCACGTTTATTATTTTCATTAAATATCTCTTTTTTCTACCATTCCTGACGGTCAGGTCGACAGTGATACCTTTTTGCATGTTCCCAATACCATTTCTATAACATTGCCAAGATCTTATTTATTTTTAAAAGTAATAGTTTTTATATATATATACATATATATATATATATATACATATATATATATATATATATATATATATATATATATACACACACACACACACACACACACACACACACACACACACACACACACACACACACACACACACACACACACACACACACACACAAACACACACACACACAAACACACACACATATATATATATATATATATATATATATATATATATATATATATATATATATATATATATATTAGTGATGTACCGATTAATCGGCATCGGCTTAATCGGCCACTTTTTCTACAATCGGTATCGGCTTCGGCCTTTTTTTATTAATTTACCGATATGCATTACCGATGGCATTTTTAATACTTTTATCCAGCATTTTGATAATTATTAAATAATAAATAATCTAAACTTTATGCATCGCTTAGAATTTTTAAAAAAATTATTTATTTTGACTTTGTTTACAGGCAAGTTTATTTATTTGGGTCCAAGTATTTGTTTACCATTACGGATTCCATGAAAAAATAAACCCAATTTAAAGCTCTATGGCTTTATATCTTCAAAACTTTAATAATTAGTTAATTCATCGGTATTGGCATCGGTATCGGCCTTTTCCTATCCATCGGCATCGGCCAAAAAAGTGTTATCGGTACATCACTATTATATATATATATATATATATATATATATATATATATATATATATATATATATATATATATATATATATATATATATATGTATATATATATATATATATATATATATATATATATATATATATATATATATATATATATATATATATATATATATATAAATATTAAATGTTGACATCTTCAATAGATTTTTTTTGTATAAATATTTTTTTAAAAATTTTTTTTTATATGGAATAATTTCTTTTTGTTAAAATTATATTTATTTTTACAATATTTTGTGGTAATATTGATACTTTCGTTATATTAAAAATAGTATATTAAATCCGTTATAAAAAATAATATTATACAAAATCGTCTAAATTTACGAAACTTATGTGTGTATATATATAAATATACGCTCTTAGTAGTAGTTGGTGAGGTAGTTGTTAAGGTAGTTGCACTTATGGTGGTAGCACGCTATAAATATAGCTCTTATGGTGGTAGTTGCTGAGTGTTTTTTACAATATCATGAAAGTAATACATTGCAAAAATCTTATCAAAAACGTTCAAATTAAACCGAACTCATGCTGTGACAATGTTAATTTTCATTATCAATGGTGTCAATAAAGCCACCATTGATAATGAAAGTTATCAATGGTGTCTTCATTGGTTATGTCCATAGAGCACTACATTTATGCGCAATAAATAACATTGATGATGAGTTGTCGTTTAATATATTTGTAGAAAACGGCTATGAGAGGAAAAGTCTGGAAAAACTAGTTAAGTCTGCGAAAGAAAGTGCTAGCAACAAAAAAGATGTCACAAAAAATCAACATATCCTAATGTCTATAAAAAGATTTGTGTCTTTACCCTGGATCCCTAGAATCAGTCCTAAGTTACGAAGAGTTTTTAAAAAAGCAGGATACGTACCAGTGTTTAAGTCTCCAAAAAATCTCAAAAGTCTACTTTGTTCTAAAAATAAACCTACACTGCCAGTTAATTCCTACCCGGTGTTTACAAATTAGAGTGATCATGTGGCAAATTTTATGTAGGTGAAACTGGACTGAAGATATTGTCTCAGATATGCCAGCATCAAATAAGTGCACAACAAGGTAAAGGGAAAAATTCAGCTGTAGCTGAACATTCCAAAATTTGCCAAGCAAATTTCCACTGGAATGGTTGCAATGCCTTAAAAATAGAAATAAATAGTTTTAATAGGAAAATTAGGGAAGCGTTCGAAATACAACACAACAAAAGTACCTTTCGCGACAATAGTCTTAACCGGGATGTTGGCGATTATGTGACGACGTCATTTTGGAAACCCATGTTCAAGTTCTTAAGTCACAAAAAACTCTCTTAAAAAACTCTCAAATAGAAGCTCTTACAAAGACCATTGTTTGGTAAATTTTGACGGTTTTGTAAAATATTATTTTTTATAACGGTTTTTAGTATACTTTATAACAAGGGTATCAATATTCCCTCGAAATATCGATACATTATATTATTGATAAATAAATAATATTGATACATTTATTCAATTTGACGTTAATGATTTTTACCCCTTAATGACCGCAGATATTTTAGATAAGACTATTGAATTCGCAAAAAGCCACACAGTTATTCCTGATGACACAATCCGTATAATAAAACATTGTAGAAAAACCTTACTTTATTTTAATAAGGAAACTTGGAAAAAGAAAAACATACATGACTGCTTTGATGTAACAATGGGCAGTTATGACGGAGCAGAAATTTGTGATATTGTTGGACTATACATTTTAGATTTGTTAAGTAAAATAATCAATATAAAAGATTTAGGCCTTTATCGCGACGATGGTTTAATAGTAATGCGTAGAAAATCTGGTCCACAGCTCGACAAAATTAGAAAAAAATATTATAAAAATTTTAAAAAATATTGGCTTTCAAATCGAAATAAACATAAATTTAAAAATTGTGAATTTTCTTGATGTCACATTTAACCTCTCTGAAAATTCATTTAAGCCTTTCAAAAAACTAAACGATCAACTATTATATATTAACATTAACTCTAACCATCCACCCCAAGTTCTAAAACAAATCCCGATTTCAATTAATAACAGACTAAACCAAAACTCCTCAAATGAAAATGTATTCAATTCCTCTAAACGAATATTTGAAGATGCCCTAAAAAGAAGTGGTTTTGAAAATTTTGAACTAAAATTTGACCCTGAAAAAAAGAATACAAAAAAACGAAATAGAACTAGAAATGTAATTTGGTTCAACCCCCATATAGCAAAAATGTTTCTACTAACATAGGGAAAGTGTTTTTAAAATTGGTCGATAAGCATTTCCCGCGATCTAATAAATTAGATAAAATTTTTAATCGAAATACAATTAAAGTTAGCTACAGTTGCACAAAAAATATGGAAAGAATTATAAAAGGTCACAATAAGGCTTTGTTAAACAAAAAAGAAATCCTAAATGAAAAACTACAGAAAATTGTAATTGTAAACAAAAAATCAATTGTCTAATGAGTGGAAATTGTTTATCAAAAAATGTGGTATATAAAGGTGTTGTTTCCTCTAAGAATGTACCTAATAAACAATATATTGGCATAACAGAGGGTGAATGGAAAAAACGTTTTGCCAATCATAAGCAATCTTTCAAGAATAAAAAGTATTCAAAAGACACCATGCTGTCAAAATATATATGTGAATTAAAAGAAAAAAATATTGATGATTTTATACTGAATTGGTCTATCCTTAAAACAGCGCCTGCATATAACAATATTTCCAAAAAATGCATACTATGCCTACAAGAATAATTTGAAATAATTACACATGCAAATCAAGAATGCTTATTAAACAAAAGATACGAATTATATTCTAAATGTGGGCACGAAAATAAGTTTCTCCTAAAATACTATTAAAATAAATAAGTTCAAATAATATTTACATTAACTATCCTTTTTTTAAAAAAACATTTCAAAAAAATAGCATAAGTAATCATTTCTAAAGAATTCATTTTATAATAGTGTCAGTAAATTCCACAAATGTGTGAAAATTTACAGTAGTTAAGACATTTGCAACTTCCTGTAATTTAATTTTTGGTATAAATTGAAGTTTTATTAATTTGATCATTCATTTCTGATGAATCTTTGTTGATGAAACACAGTGTCAAATGGAAAAATTTAGTTAAGTGATTTTCTACTAATATATAATTGCTCTGTTCTTTTAAGAACATTGAGCACTCTATTGTGTAGAATACTTTTAAAGTTGTTTAAATAGATATATTATATATATATATATATATATATATATATATATATATATATATATATATATATATATATATATATATATGTATATATATATATATATATATATATATATATATATATTTATATATATATATATATATATATATATATATATATATATATATATATATATATATATATATATATATATATATATATATAAATATACAGTTCTGTGTCTATTTTTATTTTAAGCCCACTTGTATAATTAGACGTGTTTACAACTTTTTTCCTATATAATTTTTATTAAGTGTACTTAAGTTTAATAATATATAAGAAAAATTGAAAGAATATGTTATTTTGAATAAATAAACAAAATTGATGAGGGAACATGAGGGATTTGTTTGTGTCTTTATTAAAATGATGTGTCATAATAACTACAGACTAAGAGTTCATCTAAATAAGAAATTAAAATAAACTGGTTTAAACTAATTTGGGTTCATACTCCTTCATTTAAGTTTTTAACAAGTGCAGTCATAGTATGAATTTAGTACAATAATGATGGGTTTCGGTACATTTTTAAAAAATTGTTACTTTTTATGAACACAGTTAAACAAGTAGTTAAAAGTAATTAAACAAAGTTGTTAGTTTGCACTTTTAGATAAATTAAATGTTCATCTACATTTTTAAATGTTTAGTTTGTATTTTTAAATTAATTAAATGGGTTAAATATCTTTAAAAAACAAAAAGTTATTGAGATCACAAAGAAGGTTATTCGCAGCGCCAAATTTTATCCAAAACAAGGTATTCGAAGACTGGTGTTAAAAAAATCATTAAAACGTTTAAAAGATAGAATAGAAAAGTGTTAGACTTCCTAAGCTAACAAAAGATCATAATAAAATTTTAAAAACCAGTTCTTTAAGAATTAGAAAAAAGCATCAACCGAGTTGGCAAAGGACATTAACACAGCAACTTGAAAAAATGTTAGCTCTTTAACGCTACCTGCGTGGCAATAAAGAAAAAGGACTTAAATACGGAAACAACACAAAGATTGGGCTTAGAAAATGTTTAATGGGGAACACCGATGAGTCCAAATACGAAATTTTTGGGACGAGAAGACGCCAATATGTTCAAAGAAGAATAAAAGAAGCCTATCAGCCCGAGTGTATAAACCCTACTATTAAACACGGAGGAGACTCTTTACAAGTTTGGGGCTGTTTATCTTTATCTGGAGTAGGTGATTTGATCAAAATTTAGGGGTGAATCACCGGTGATCGTTATGTGGATGTCCTAAGGCACCATGATGTGTCGTCTAGATTGAGATTAATAGGTTTTAATTTTATTCTGCAGCAAGACAATGAACCAAAACATTGTTTCCGAGTGACAAAAAATTATTTAAATAAATAGGCAGAGGAAGGAGTACTGGAATTGATGACGTGGCCTCTCCAGAGTCCAGTTTTGGATATAATTGAGCATATTTGGGATTATCTGGACAGAAAGATGGTCGAACATGCTCCCCAAAATGCTGAGGAATGTTTTGAAATATTTCATAGAGTCAGGCTTGGACAGGAAGGCGTGCGATTTCACGCGATAGTAAGACCACACAAACAGTTTTTATTTTTAAATCATTTTGAAAGCTTGACCGCGGCTGTTAAAATGCTTTGTTAACATTTTAAAAATGCGCCAAAAAAAAAAGTATCTAAGCTATGAGAAAACTTAAAAAAAAACTTACATGATTATTTTATATTTAACTTATTATTTTATATTTAATATATATACATATATATTAATATACTTATATAATATATTTATTTTTTTAATTTATAAAGTTATGCATATTTTTTGATTATAAACGCTTATAAACTAATTCCATAATTTATTCTATAAACGTCGTTCATAGAAAATGTAAACGTTTTTCGTTGACGTATTTCTCACAAAAGAAACAATTTAGTTATTTTTTCTTTTGTTTTTACTACGAAGAATTGTTAAGAATCTTTTTTTGTTAAATGCGCGTATTTATTAAACAATCATTAGAAGTAAGTTGATACTTTTTTTAAAAGAGTTTCGTATAATATTATAATAACATTAGCAACGATAAAAGTTTAAAAGTTCCAAACGTAATTATAAACTTAATTTAGCGTTAAAGTTTATTATTTATTTTAGTCAAGTATTTTTTCGGGTTTTTTTATTTTAGTTTCAGTTAAGTTTTTTTTATTTTTCATTATTTTCTTCTATGAAGATTTCTTTTCTTTTTTCAAAATAAATTTTGTTTAAGTTTATTTATTTAAGATAAAAGTTTCTTAAGTTAAGATAAAAGTTTTTTGGCGCATTTTTAAAATAAAAACAAACTAATGTAAATGTAAACAAAGTCTTAACAGCCGCGGTCAATTTTTCAAAATGATTTAAAAACAACAAATATTTGCGTGGTCATATTCGCACTCCAAATTGCACGCTTTCCTGTCCGAGCCTGCATAGAGTATAGCACAATTTACCCCTGGATTTTTTAACTAATTTGTATGAATCTAGTCCCAGGCGAATATCTGCTGTGATTAAGGCAAAAGAAGGATAATGTAGATATTAAGAGTTTTTTATGACGTTTGACATTGAAAAGTTTGGAATTGTTTCATACTTTGGGTAAAATACATGTGCTTTAATTAGTTTATTATATAGAACTACAAGCTTTAAAATTAAAGAAGAATTCTCCGGGATTTTTTAAAAAAATGTAAGTGGTCTAAAACGTATTCACAGTACTATATATATATATATATATATATATATATATATATATATATATATATATATATATATATATATATATATATATATATATATATATATATATATATATATATATATATATATATATATATATATATATATATATATATATAATATATATATATATATATATATATATATATATATTTATATATATATATATATATATATATATATATATATATATAAATCGCCAAGCGTGTTATATCACGCTCGTAAAGTTATAATATGTTGTCATCAAGCGCAATAATGCGCGCTCGGGGTCAGGGCCGCGATAGCGATCTTGAAATTGCGGACTATGTTTATAAAAAGCTTTCTATTTGTTATACTACTTTCATTCGTCAATGTTTAAAGTAGTATCTAAAACAGTGCATTTATACTACTTCAACAATGTAGTTTTTTATACTCCCCAACTTCTTGTTTTTTGTTTGCGCCAGATCGCTATTTTTTTAAACCATTAATGGCAAAAAAAAAATGTAACCAAACAAAAATGCAAGTGCTTATTAAGTTCTTATAATAGTATTAGAGAATAAATTCGTGGCTAAAATTTTTTACTTTCGTTGTTTTGATATGTATTTAAAACGCTGTTAACTTATTATTTACGATAAACGGTTTTTATATTTCTTGATATTTTTTTAATATATTTAATAATTAGTAAATTAGTTAATAATTATTAAATATAATTTTTTATAATTTCTTATTTAAATAACGCTTTTTTTATCGTCAAAAAATTAGTAGATTATAACACAAGAATAATTTAAAATTCTTCTTCAAAACTATTAGTTGTTAGTTAAATAAGAGATTTTCCCCTCAACTGTTGTCAGCGGTATCTATTATATAAGTTTTGGCAGTTGGTGGAATAAATGTTCCATGCCCCCCTGCAATTAAAGATTATAATGCCAACATGGGTGGTGTAGATTCAGCAGACCAAATCATGAAGTATTATAGTTGTGGAAGAAAATCAAGTAAATGGTATAGGCGAATCTTTTACCACCTATTGGAAATATGTGTTCATAATGCATTTGTATTAGAGTCTTGGTTTACTGACCAGCGTGCCCGCAGTCATCAAAGTTTTCGTGAGGAACTTATTGATCAATTAATAGGAAGTACTAGATCTAAGAATAGTGGGAGACCTAGTAATTCAAATGAACGCATTACACTACGACATACAAATGTTGGAGTTCATAAACCTTTGGTGAACGATAAGCCAAGAGATTGCAAAAATTGTTCTGAAAATGTTCGAAAAACTACTTTAGTTGGTCAGTCCCAGCGCCATTCAAAAGGTATTCGTAGATCACGTGTTTTTTGTTCATTATGCAATGTCCATTTATGCCTTGATTCAGTCTCTAATTGTTGGAATATGTGGCATTCATAGTTTTTTTTTTAAAATTATATATATATATAATTACTTGTGTTGACTAAATATAATAAATAAAATAGCTTGAAAAATTATTCTTTGCTTTAAACAAAGTGTGGGCTTGTTATTTTCTACTTATCTAAATAAGGAAAGTATCCCATTAAATTAGTTACTTTTCCTTATAGGTATTTTTAATATTTTTATTGAATAACAAAATTAGGTAAAAAAAAAAATTTACGTCACCAGAAAAAAATGTTATTTATTCATTTTTTAGTTATCTATATTAGAAAAAAAAACCATCAAATGAAAGGTGAATAAATTTTGCACCGTTCTACAAGCCTTTAATCACTTCTAAAACAATATAGCTAGCTATTTGAAAGGCTTCATTAGCAAATATTTAAAAGTCGCAATGCTTCTTCATCAATATGAAGTAATGTCGACGTCATCAGTTCAATTTTTCTACTTTTTTAATTTAATTTTCGGATTCTGAATTTTGTCTGCTTCCCAATAATATATACTTTGTTTAACTTATTTTGTAAGATAAACCCATCTATTTAAGTGTTTACGTGGCATAGTATTGCGTTTTTTAAATCGCCTAAATAAATTCCGGTACGAAAGGGTTAAACTGTTCGTTGCTAAACGGAAAAATGCTGACAAAACAGCAAAACAGAAACGTGCAGAGAGCGAGTGACGTAATGCTTACTTTTTTTTAAATAGTTCGTAAGGATATAAGTATAAGAAAGGCGGAGTTTAACTGTTAAATCAACAAGTTTTATCATAACCTAAAAAATTTAATTACAAATATTATATAAAAAAAACCATATAAAAGGGTATTATTTTTTTCGTCACAAACTTTTGAACGAGCGTGATTTTATGCTCTCGTTATAAGCTGAGCAAACGTTGTTTATCGCGCCAAGAAGGTTTAAAAAAATCGTTTACCGGCGTGTTTCACGATTGCGCCCGCTTCATCATAAGCTGTGTATTTATATATATATATATATATATATATATATATATATATATATATATATATATATATATATATATATATATATATATATATATATATATACAAACTGACCCGTAAAAATATGGGCCTTTATAAGTCTGTTCCACACCAGCCTTTTCTATACTTTTTCCTTATACCTATATCATAGCTTTCCGTGCTCATAAAATACAGGTCTTTACCACTGATCATTTCTATGTTTATCTATTTCACACCAATCATTTCTATACATACTCCTTATTTACTTTAACATTTTTTTAATAAAATTTAATTATTTCTGAAAAACTGCTTTCTGAGCTAAAATAGTTAGAATGCACATCTTTCCCACATACATAGAGCTTATAAGACATTTATAATTAGGTTTATATTTCTCCGAAATGAAATGCAGCTCAGTGGTTTATTGCGCCGTCATCAATGTTATTTCAGGGGGTTCAAGATCACCCCCTAGCGTAATAAGTTTTGAATATTTTTCACTCTTATCTATGTACTTATAGCAAAAAAATTAAATTAAATAAAATATATATATATATATATATATATATATATAAGTTTTTACAATATTTTTAACTAAAAAATCTTTTTTAAAATCTGTTTCTTTTGGGATCAATGTTGATATAAGTTTGGGGAAAAAAAACTTTAGTGATATATGTGACCCAGTGACGATCATTGAGGGTGACCTTTTTCAAAAAGTAAATTAAATTTATTACATATATAAATGTACTTTGTACTAGTTATATGTTGTATGTGTTAATAAAGTATAAACTTTTTTTCAAGATAAAACATACATTTTTATGTTGTAGAAGTTGATCTAAATCTGCTAGTTTATTTTGTTGACGTGCAATATCAATCTGATTATTTTAAAAGTCTTAAAGAGATCATAACAAATGCGGTAATTTTTAAAATTGTTTTTAACATGTTTAATAAAATAATTTACTTTTATTTATCGTTTTTTTAAATTTTTTACATTCAGATAGCCAACCTTTACAGCAGTTTTGATAAAAATGTAACTTTTAATATCGAGTTGCATTCTATGAGGTTAGTGATTTTATCAATAAATAATACTTAATTTAAAATAAATTTGTGTTATACGAATATGTGAAGTAAATATAATTTATAGGGAATTTGTTTTTTACCAAACTTTATACTGCATATTGTTTATGCAGATTACATATAACTTTATACAGATTATGACAGATTTATAATAGTTGTTTTTATTGCTAAACATTTTTACATACATTTTTGAGTAGGGCCGACAACACGGGTTTCGATGTGGGAGAGCACAATTGTCAATTTCTTCTATATCTAGAATTTTCTTAGAAAAAAAAAAAAGGTCCTTTAGAAAAAAGTGGGGGCGAGGCTCCCAACCTCCCGGTGTTGTTGGCTCTGTTGAGTATTACCTTTGTGCATTAATTTATTTTAAGGAATGCTTATTTTAAACTGTTATTTTGTTTTTGTTTTTGTTTTTCTGAAAATTATTAAACGGTGGACAGTTAGTTTAAAAATATCAAACTTCGATTTCATCAAAAACTCACAATTTAATTACTTTGTATAATTTATTTTTATTTTTTTTTTGCAATGATTTCATTTGCATGATGACATGATTTTTTTTTTGCTACTATGTATATACTTTTTTACTACTCTGAATACAATTTTTTTTTAAATAGCCAAAGTTTTTAAAAAATGGAAACGCAACTTTGGTGTCAAATTTCATTGTAGCATCTCACTGGTCTTTAGACCAGTAAGGTGCTAGAATGAAATTTGACATAAGTAATGCTTTGATGTCAGAACGTTTTGATTGCATTGTATTAAACATTATTAGAAATTAGATTTTGATAAAAGTTAATATGAATTCTAATTTCTAATTAAAGTTCTAATTAATTGCATGTTTTTGAAACATAAATAAACTGCATGTTTTTGAATTATAAATTAAATTTAACTAGCCGAGTTTTGGTCAACATTTAGAAATTTATTTTTGATTGGTAAAAATTTATTTTTTTATTTTTCAATAGAGAATATTGTTTTCTGCAACAATTTCTTTTAAAAAAAAAGTTCTTACTTTAAAAATTAATTTTACAAGCCACCATTAGTTAATGAGAAAAAGGATAAAAATAGTAAGTTCTATTTTATTTGATGAACAATAGATTAAAAGAAAACCAATTTAAATAAGAAAATTATTGAAAAAATGTAATAGTCTAATGTTCTTTATACAGTACATAGTTTTGGAATAAAGAAATTAGCAGATATAATAAAATGAGCATCTCCATCGTTTGGTTGTTTCCTCATAATACACTTTTTTTCTTGGTTTTCCTAAAAGTCAAGAAAAAAAGTGTATCATAAAGTCCTAAAAGTCTTGGGTAACATATCCTTTGAGAGTTTCTTAATTCTTTCAAATTCCAGTCTTATGTTGTGTAATTTGACTGTCAGTGATATATACGAGTCTGCGCATGTTTTAAGATTGACATCCTCTCTTAGAAGGGCTTGGATTGTTTTATAAAAGTCCTGTAAGATTTCATTCTCACAAATTAAAATTCCAACTCTTTTGTTTTGTTAGCAATATTTTCTGCTACTCGTCTTTTGATTTTCACCATCAGAAACATTCTCCAAAGCATTGAGAATTTGTTAAAAAGATATTAAAACAGGATAAGTTGCAACAGCATGAGCTTCCCATCTAATATCTGAAAGTTATTTCAGCACCTTTTCACTACCAAGACATTCCTTAAGAATCTACCGAGACATTCTTTAAGAATTTTCTTACAGTTTGTTGATGCAGAGAAAAACGTTTAGAGCAGTTGTACTAGGTAGAAAAAGTTAATTGCCACATCACAACAGTCAACTGCACTATGACCAACCAAATTCAGAGAGTGGGCTGCACAAGGGACAGATATAGCATTTTTTCTAAAATCTTTTGCTGCATTCCTTTGCTATGTCCTGACATATCAGCTGCATTGCCATATGGTGGACCTCTGCACTTACTAAATTTATTTTAAAGACATCACACAAGTATTCCAAATCCTGATTAGCCAACACTTCAACTGAATGTCTTTTTTGTTCTCAGAATGCAAGAAACCTTTCTATTGGTTTTCCATCTTTAATTAACCACACAACAACAGATAACTGGTCCAATGTAACAGAACTAACATTGAATCAACAGAACGACTGAAGTAGCCAGAGTAACTGACTTTGTTGAGGATGCTTTAATGAACATTTTCAGTTATTAGCTCAATAATTTCCTTGCAAAATGTCTTTGAAAAATAGGGAGGATTTTTTTGCCAAAATTATCATAATTAGAAATATGATCAGCTAAAAATGGATCAAACTGGCTTATTAGTTCCAGAAGACCCAAGTAATTTCCTTTTTTGGAATAAATAAACTACTCTTTGGTACCATAAAAGGCAAGTCCACACTCAGTCTGTTTACTGATGATGGCAATGACGCTCCAGCACATGTTTTCAATAATCACACTCCGTTATCTGTCTATCAAAGCTTGCTATAATCCTTGACCTCGTCTGGTGTTGAGGCATACTAGCAGGAAGTCTCGGTGAAGCTGACTTTTTTGGTGGTTGTCAATGCTGAAAATGTTTCGCCAGTCACTGAACCCACCTTTAACATATTGAGGTGAAGTAGTTTTAGGAAAAAGTTTATAAACAAAGAAATCCTTTACAATTAAAATACATAATCCGCTTCTCTTGATATTCCTCTCAATTAGTTTTTCTCCCAATAAAAACTTTTGGTGAGCAAGATCTTTTCGGTTTCCATTCTTGAAAACACAACATGATTTTTCCAAGGACCTTAGTGATGCTGGAAATTGCTTGGCCTAGCAGCAACGCAGAATGTTTTATCATCCACAGACAACTCATCCCATAGACCAGGATCATTTTCTCAGTTGACTGTATTCATATTCACGGTAGGGTTTCTTTCTTTAATTTCAAAATTTTCATTTTCTGTACCATTTTCAATTGCATCATTACTAGATAAAGACATGTCTACATCTGGTACCTCTGGATCTGGTATTTCCTGTTCATTTTCTACTCTTGATGTTGATGCCACTGATGAATAAAAATTTTGATTTGATGCACATCCTTGTTGCTGCTGCTCTGTTATTACGTCAGCTGTGGGTTTTAAATACTTAGTCAATTTTGGTATTTTTTCTAAAACCTTGTTTTGATTATCCAACCGTTATATATTTTTTTCAATTGTCTGCACCACTTGGTTGAATGCGCTTCATTTTCTTTCCACATTTAAGTGAATTGCAATTCTGGACAATAATTGCATTAAATTTTAGTGGTCATGGTCATTGCCAGCAATAGATAAACAATCAAGAATTCATTTTTTTTTAATGATAGCAGGTTTATTTTAAGGTCGTTAATAAGTGCGATGTAGATGAGACCTTGAATAATTTATATCATACCCTGGATTGAATAATAAGGTACAGTATGGCAATAGAATCATGTATGACATAGAATTTGGCTTATTTGGTGTGAAAAAAAAAGTAGTAAACAAACACAATAATCCTCCTATATGCTGCTCTCTTTGGTTTGTTGAACTTGTGCTTATAGGTTGTGCTTATTTTGCTTATAGGTTAATCCAAGGCTCGTAACCATTCAGCAGATGTAGAATAAATAACTTTATTAAACCGTTTACTACTTAAAGTATTACCATTTTTCAGAGCGATTTCTTTACTATTACAAAGATTTCATCTAATATTGTTTACATATTTCATAAAGGACTCTTTTCTTCTCTATATGAAACTGTTTTTACATTATGATATTTATTAATACTTTTTGTTTAAATGAAGATTAATTAGTTTTAGTATAATTCAAAGTTATACTAACTTACTCTTATAACTTTTCAAATAGAAAATTTCAATTATAAATTGTTTTATGTAATTGTGAAAATAGAAACCAGAACTCAAGATGCTTAAATGTTGTCTTAAACATCTCAAATCTTTATGAAAATCTTAAGCGTTATTTTATAAAAAACTACATGGCTAAATTTAATCATTATTAGTGAATACTGTTTACTTATTTTGGCAATAAAAAAAACTTTAAAAAATATATGCATTGTGACCACATGTTTAAAGGTAAAAAAAAAAAACGTTCCAAGTAAACCCAGTCTAACAAATTAAATTCAAAAATAATGCATTGCAATCAAATGTTTAATTTAAATGCAACATAAAAAGGAACGTTTTATCAATTAAATTTAGATTTTAATTTAACATTTTAATTTATTTAATTTACAATGACAAAATTAAAAAACATGAAATAGGAAAAATTTCCACCCCAATTTTCAGCCGCCATCGAGCGACATATGACCTAGACTCCCCTTCCTCCCCAAAACCAGTGCTAATTCCATCACACACATGAAATCTATGGAAAGTAAGTCTGTAAGACTTCATGTATGTGCTTGGATTAAAGGCTGATTAACGGATTAAACATATTTTTGTTTTGCTTTTTTGTTTAGAAAAATAATTCCTTAACTCAACTTGATAATTTTAATTTTTTGTTGAGCATTCTTTGAGACGATAGCGACCGATGAAAATGTTTCGATATTTATTTTTACCGAACTTTATTCCACTTTATATAAGAACATAGACCTATTCGATTTTTGTTATAAGTAAGGAGTGCACTTTATTTAAAATGTGTGTTTTGAAAAAAATTTAAATAAATTTTTATTTACAATGTTAAAACAGGATTTATATAAAAAGGCTAATAAAAATATTTAATATTGGTACATAAAATATAATTTAATATATTAATATTAAAATATAATGATAACCTAAATGAAAACTGTTTAATGCTAATAAAATTGTTTTTGTGTTTATAATGTTAAAGTCGTGTTATTTAAGATAACAAAAAAATATTTTTGTTGTTAAATGTAGCATAAGACATAAAAATAGATTGCAATAACATTTTTTTATTGGTAACAGAATTTCCTGTTGTTTTGATAGTATAAGGAGTTAAAAAAAGTATTTACTACTTCTTCTACCACCAGCTACTAATACTTAGTAGTAGTAGTAGTAGTAGTAGTAGTAGTAGTAGTAGTAGTAGTAGTAGTAGTAGTAGTAGTAGTAGTAGTTGTTGTTGTTGTTGTTGTTGTTGTTCTGGTTGTTGTTGTTGTTGTTCTTGTTGTGTTATTGTTAATTGCAGAATGGCTGTTATGATAGTGATTTAATTTTTTTTATTGGTGTTGATATTTGTTGCAGAGTCAGTAACAGGTCTATTAAAAATATTAGTCGGACTAATAGAAGTAATAGTCGATCTTAGTATTAATTGTTATTAGCGTTAAGTATATGTTAATAAAGTTTAAATATAAATAATGTTTCACTTGATTAAAGCAATAAAATGAGTAATAAAAGAATTAAGTAAAAACAAGATTTAGAAAAGATTTTTAAATCAAAATAGATTTGTAATTGAAAAACTTCTATTAGACTGTCTGTTCTCATAGATTACTTGAGCTTTTATTGAAGTATAGTTATTTGATGAAGATTTTTAGTTATTGCTTTTGAATATGAGAATTTAGTTATTATTTTTTAATACGTTGCCAAATCTTATCTCGAGCTCATTTTTCTCTTCTTTTTACTACTGTTATACTGATTTCATTAGATAACAAGTTTGTTGTTATTTTAAAATAGTTTTTTTCACTTGAGTTTTTTTCATTATGATTGAGAAAAGATATTTCCACGCTTCTTTTATTATAATGGATTATTTATTATAACTAAAAGTTTGCACGTAAAAAATGACAAAATTTATTTTGAAATGGTTTTAATTATTTGGATTGTATTTATTGTTTTTTGTAGCAATACTATTTGTTCACTTAAAAATCAAGTTAAAAGTTTGTTTTCGTTTTAACGTCAAATTCAGAGGTGTTAACACCCAGTAACAAACAGACTAGCGAACGGCAGTGCTTTGGGAGCCGATTCAATGATTTGAACCGTCCTTCCTTCAATATCTTTCTAATAACTTCCAAAATAAATTTTTATTGGGTAAATAATAAAAATATACACATAAGTTGAATGTGTAGCATGTGAAGAATAAAGTTGTTTTTACTTAAACCAGTACTTTTTTTCCTGGTTACTCTGCTAGGTCTGATAAATGTTATATTCTCTAGATACATAAGAGTTAGTTTCAGGTGTCCTCTTCCTAAGTTGAAGCCAAACTTTGAAGCCATATCCGAGAAGAGCTGTTTAAAGGGATTATTTCGTTTCTATAAGGGTCTTGAAATGTTGTTGATTCCTGAGCAAAGAACTTTCCAAGACACAATTCTGGTTTTTCATAGTTTCTTTTACTTAAGGATTAATGCATTCCACAGTGGCCCAGTAGGTGGACAAAATTGGAAAAATTTTAGTTGTCTTATCTTGAAAACTTATTTAATTTTAGTATCTATATATATGTTAGGAGAAATTTATTGATAATTTATTTATATTAAATCCTTTAGTTACCAGAACTCTAAGCATTTGATTATCGGAATTAAAAATAAAAACAATTATAAATAAGTAATTGACGGTCACATCCAGGGGTGGCCTGCAAAATTTTGAACAACCGGCTCGCTATTATTTCAAAAATATAATAGCGAGCCGGTTTTTATACTGTACAAAAAAATTTTTGTACAGTATAAAATATATATAACAAAACAAAACATTTATTGCACAAAACAACTACACAAAGTATTTATTGCACAACAAAACTGATAAATTCCAAATTTAACATACTACGCTATGTATATGCCTAATTAATTGATTAATGTAGAGTCCATATGCCTTGTTCATTAGAAAAGACATCATTATTATGTCCTCTTCTTACCCTTGTTTCAGTTGCTAACCTGTGATTCTGGTTCATCCGAGATCTAACAAAAGGAATGGCATCGAAATTTGCTATTGTTTCCCCAATAAATTTATTGTCATTAGATTGGATATATGTTCCACAGTAAGGCTGGTTCTTAATTTTGATGCAATTAAATTCATAAGGCTAAAACCTCTCTCAGCTTCTGAACTGCTAAAGCAATTGTGCTTGCTATTTTTGTAGCCCTTAAAATTGAACTAGGTAACTGAACATTTTTCAGCTGTATGTTTGCATCTACAAAGTCACGAAAATCATCAACATCTACTTTAAACTTTAAATCTTCACATAATTTTCTAACCATGTCTTCACCTTCTAGCCATGGTGACATAATTTTATCTAATGACCTGGTAGAAGGATCTAAAATCTCAAAGAGCTCCACAAACTTTTCATAGTTATTAGTGTCATTGTTCTCACTCTTATCCTCATGCATATTTACATGACTAGCCGATAAAAGTCTTGCTTTCTTATTCTTTGCCACACTATCTAATAGTTGCTCTCTGGGAAGAGACACAAATTTATTATTGTAATCAAATGGTATGCATTTGAAATCATTTAATGAAATTAATTTTTTTTTCATAGATACCAAAATTATCATTTTTGTGTAGTTCTATAGCTTTAGATATGGTAATTTTTCTTGATTGTAGCGCATTGGATAGTATTGAAATTTCTACTAAGATATCTATCATTAAAGCTAAATTTTCAATAAAATGTGATTAGCTAATCTTTCGGCCATTCCTGAATTTGATTTGGACTGGATAAAATGTTTACACAACGTTGGGTATGCTCTCCACACAGCAGTAGCTGCTCGTAAGCTACAGGATGCCCAACGACTCCAAAAGCGCGATCAATTTTTATCATTTCTAGGTTCAAATCACTAGAAATAGTTTCCAATTCGAATTAGTTTTTATTTCACTGATGATATATCGCATATATTTTGTCTAAAAATATTTTTAAATGATTTACTTGTTTAATCTCGCTTATGGAATCATCTAGTGCCAATTGCAATCGGTGATTCAAACAATGCAACACGATTATATTTGGAAACATATCAGTTAATTTTTTGGCTACTCCAGATTTTCTTCCTAACATTGTCGATGCACCATCTTAACAGAATCTTATGAGATTTCTTTGTAAATATTTTTTATCAAGCCCATAGTAGATAAGACAGTCTATTAAGGTCATAAAAATATTTTTGGCAGTTGTTGACGTCAATTCTTTTAAATCTACGAAAATTGTGAGAGGTTCAATTGCAGACTGTACTTCACACTGTAAATATATTACCAAAGTACTTTTTTTAGCAAGTGTAGAAGCTTCGTCAATTATGATACAAATTTTTGAGTTTTGATTGATAATGTTTTTAAAAACAGTTTTTTTAATCTGTATTGCAATATATTCGACAACTCTATGGGCAGTGCGTCTGGAATGTAAACAATTTCCTATATTATCACCATTTTTTTCTTGTAATTCCAAAGCTGCTTCTATATTAGACAATGGTCTGTTTCGTTTAACAAGACTATAAACTGTGTTAAAATTTTTTACAGTAATGTTAATTGCTTCAGAATTTAATATTTTAACTACATTTGGTAAAACTTGTTTGTTAGATTGAATAATTGTTTCTCGAACTTTTAAATGTGAGCATGAAGTGAAATGTTCTTTAATTTTTTTGCGTAGAGAAGCTTGCCTTATGTCTTTTTTAGTTCCATTAAGAATTATTGAAGATGAAATCCACTCATTTGATACATAAATATGTTTTTTGTTTTCTATTCCTAAGGTATTTTTAAACAGTCTTTACAACCTAACTTGCCATATTTTACCATTAACCATTTATATTGTTTTGTGAACAAACTCACTTGTTTTTCTGTCCAACAATCTGATAGTTGACTGTTGCTTTATGTGCATGATTCCAAGTATATTGTAGATGATGCTGATGAACATGAAGCTTATGTTTTATTTGAAAAATGATTGTATAGGTTCAATATGTGCAGAATTTATTGTTTTCTCTAGTATTTCTTCATTGGGATTTGTTTTTTTGACATTTACAAAGGGCAATAAATTTCCTTGCACTCTCTTCATTTTTAAATTAAAAAAATCTAAAATTTAAATACTGCCATTATATTCTCACAATTTTTAAATGAATGAATTTATATTATTTACAAATAATAGTTTACAATTGTTTATTTATGTAAACTAAAAATTTAATTTTATTTATATTACTTACCTTAGCAATTCGACTAATTAATCGTATTTTGTATTGTTAATTCAGTAAACGAAATTAAAATTGATTTTTCGTGCTCTATAAAACTTTTAAATTGTGTTTTTGTTTGTGTACATATAAATTTTCTACATTCTAATTCTATAAGAAAACATTTTATAAGTTCTAAGTTCTATAAGTAGACAGAGAAAACATTCCCAAATTGCAGTCATGTCTTCATTTCATTTGTTGTAATATTTTTCAATTTGGAACAGTGTTTGTTTATTCGAGTGCACTCGCACTCGCCGGCCTTGCACCGCATTACTGACGCGAAGGAAGGGGGGAAGGAGGTATGCGGTAGAGGAATGGGCCCACCATCCTCATGAACAACTTTTGTTTTAATTTAGTTGGCAAAATTGACTTTTTTAGACAAGTCATTCGGCAAATAAAGTCCTTTGGAACAGATAGTCGGCAATACTTAAATAAAGAGGACTTTTTTTTTGTTGTTACTTAGCAAAAAATTTAATGGCCTTCCTTCATGTGACACCTACTTGCGCCAAACCTGGAGCGGTGCGTATTGATTTATTTAGATCAATAATTTTTAAATAAGTATCATCAATATTTTGTACGTAGGTAAACATTAGAAAACAAAAACTAAGCCCTTAACATTAATGCAAAAGTTGCAAAACAAAATTCAATTGAATTTATTGTACAACATACCGTCCAGGGGCCGTATTCTCATTTCTCCGTTAAGCTTAACGGAGCTTTTGTCTGAAATTTCATTACAATATTTTTAAGTAAAGAAATGACAAAAATTTATATAAATTCGTTAAAATAAAACTTATACCAAAATAAAACATTTACGTTTATAAAATTATAGTTTTAAATACATTTTTTATTAATGTAATTTAAAAGCAATTTTCGACTAACGCTCCGTTAAGCTTAACGGAGAGATGAGAATACGGCCCCAGCTCAACTCAACAATTTATAAGTTGGAGCTTTAATTCAAGAATTAAATCTGAAATGAAATTCTTCAAATAGCGCGTCTATTAACTTTTGATTTTGATTTCGCCACTGAGGGTGGAGTCTGAGCGAGCCTTCTCAGTTGCTGGTAACTTTTGTATAAAAGTTCGCTCGATTCTCGGAGACTTAGCTTTAAGCGATATCTGCTTCCTTAAAGCATATTTTAGACAAATAAAACAATAATTAAATATTATTGAATTGGAATTCCGAATTCCGAAAAGATTTATATTCGAATTCGGATTTTTTTTTTTTCGTTAAAATATGCATTTCCTATATAGTCTGTGTGTGGCACATCAGCGCAATGTGCATATTTTGCATAACCATACTTATAAAATAGCTTATTTTTGGTTTTAGGGTTAATTTAACAAGCGCCTCGCCGAGTTTCAAAAATTTTAACAACCGGTTTGCGCAAGCCGGACCGAGCCGGCTCCAGCCCACCCCGGGTGACATCAGCGTTGTGTTATATTTCAATAACATCTACGTTTTGAAACAAAAAATTAGTACATGTTATTCTAGAGTATTTAAAGGTAAGAAAAACCAATATGAGAAATAAATTTGTTATAGTATGTTATCTCAGTTATATTTTGAAAATCACAGATAAAAAAAAAAATTCTTTAAGAAATTTATTTTTTGCCGCACTATAACTAATAATTACAACAATATGCTGTGTGCTGTCTTATATTTATTTGAGCTATATGATGCTTCAATTGAGTTTTAATTGATTGCTTGTCCCCTTAAATCCCCGTTCAGATTTTATATATGTTTTAACTTGGTTGCTATAGTACTTGCTATTTTGCATAGCAACAACTCATTTTTACATTAACGTTGTTTTAACATTTAATTTGCGCTAAGTACACAATATTGGGGGTATGTCTTAAAATGAGATTCACAATTTTTATGAGGTTAATTTTTTTGGTTGCTATGGATACTTTACTTTGCATAGCATAGCAACAACAAATTTTCGGTAGCTGTTAGTAATTTAACTACTAACACTTACAGTTACTTAATTACTTTTAATTTTAGTTTGTAGTAGCTTAATTACTAACAAGAATTAGTAGTCCACGCGGTATATATATTGTAACATTAAACTTTTAAATACAAAATACTTGTTACAATAATTACTCCCATATGGTTTTATTAAACTTAGACATTCATTATTTTCTCCAAAAAAACAACTTTAGTATTTCTAAACAAAATATTACTAAAGATATATTGAAATTTATTCAGCCAAAATTTACTGAATTTAAAGAGGTTGATTTAGACATTGTTTGACGATTTGTTTATTTGTATGAAAATAATGTGGATATCTGCAAACTATACTGTCAAAAATTTCGGAAACAAGTTCGTAAACTGGCTTAATGAATATTTAATTGTCGGAAAAAAAGACAATAAACCAACTGCAAGTAGACGTGGTCAAAAACCAGTTGCATTTGATAATAGTTCTAATAAAACTAAAAAACGGCGTGTATCTTGTTTAATTGAATCTCATTCATCCGATGAACTATTTTTTACTGCTAATAAAAAATTTAGAGATAAATCTATTGTTATTGCTGCCAAGAACGTTTTAAATATTTCAAATACAGATAAAGCAACTAAATATCCAGCAGACGAAGCACTGGCTTTAATAATTGATGCAAGTCTGACAAAAGTTTCCTAAAAATTGATTAGAATGATGTCAGAGATGCAAAATTGAAACATTATCCTGCAAATATAACAGCGGAGGACTATTCAGCTTCAGTTCCTTTAAAAGATTTAATGATTCATACTTTTCAAAGAGTCTGTGCAGTTCAGGAACCTGCGCTAAGGCACTTGATATTGAACGAAAAAGCAATAAAAGCAATGGCAGTCACGTATAAAGCTGGTTTTGATGGTGCTACTAGCCAAAGCATTTATACACAAGTTTTATCAGAATCTGACATTAAAAGAGATTTAAAGAGTGAAGAATCATTATTTATTACTTGTCTAGTTCCATTGGATTTTACTGGAATTAACAACAGCAACGAATAGGTGCCTATTTGGAGAAATCAAAAGTCGTCTTCCACAGCCTATTGTAGACTCATATGATTTGCATACAAAATGGAATCCAAAGAATCTGTGATTGAAGAAGATCAGTACATTAAAAGTAAAATAGAAAGCTTGGGTATGATTTTATCAGAGATTTGCGGATCTTCTAGTGTTCTTGGATCTTGATCTAGGATCTTGAAGTGAATTTTATTATTATTGTATCTTTTATTGTATTATATGTTGTATTATATATTGTATTATATATTGTATTATATATTGTTTTATATATTGTATTATATATTGTATTATATATTGTATTATATATTGTATTATATATTGTATTATATATTGTAATTATATATTGTATTATGTATTGTATTATATATTGTATTATATATTGTATATTATTGAATTTACAATGATTGATGGGAAGGTTCGAACGATATTATCTGAAAAAACTTACTCATGCCAATGCTGTTCAGTGTGTGGTGTCTCTCCAAAAAATATGAATAGCCTTGATATCCTCAATATATTATACTAACAGAGAGTTCAAATATGGTCTTCCTAGTGTTTATCCATGGATTCGATATTTTGAGATGGTATTGCACATTGCATATAAAAAAGAAACAAGAAAGTGGCAAGCAAGATCTAAAGAACACAAAGGAAAGGCATCTGTAGCTAAACAAATGATTCAGACTGATTTTATGAACAAAATAAAACTTGTTGTTGATTTCCCTTAAAGTGGTAATTCTGGAACTACTAATAATGGCAATACCTCAAGGCGTGCTTTTGCAGCATATGAACAAACAGCTGAAATTCTGGAATTGATCAAACCTTATATTCAAATTTTACATTATCTTGGTAATGCTCTCTTCAGGATATGAAATAGACTGCTTTAAATTCAAGGATTATTGTTTTGACACTGTTAGACTATATGTGTCCCTTTATCCATGGTATTACATGGCTCAATCAGTTCACAAAGTATTGATACATGGACATCACATAATTAAAAGCCTTACATTACCCATCGGACTTATGTCAGAGGAAGCTCAAGAGGCTAGAAATAAAGAATTCGAATCTTATCGCAAATATTTCAGCCGAAAAACATTCAGAAGAGCAACAAATACTGATTTTATCAATAGACTCCTAGTCTCCAGTGATCCTGTTAATTCATCACTGCGTATATCAACATCAAACTAAACAAATCATAAAGCACTTCCTTCAGATGTTTTACAATTACTTAAACAATCTTCAAACGATATTGTTTTACAATTTTTTGATGTAATTTAAAATTGACAATGTTTTCTTGCACTATTTTTTGCTTTTATTATTCCTAAAACATTATTTACCTAAATACTCAATTGTTATTCAATATAGGTAGATCAAAAATCCGATAAAATATTCAAATATCAATTTACCACACTGCCACTAAGGAAAGTATCCGGTAACTAAGCGATATAAGTATCCATAGCAACTAAATTTAAAAAATCATCACTTTTGTAAGAAGTGTGATCTCATATTGGTACTCATGCCAAGTTTAGTGAATATAGCACTTATAAAATATCTGCAGATCACAAAAATAGGTTGTTGCTAAGCAAAATAAAGGTATCCATAGCAACAAAATAAATAAAAATTACCGCTCTAAAACGTGCAGACATCATATAAGTACTCAATACTTATTTTAATGAATATAGCTCTAATACTAATTTAGGTATGAATTTTGTCCAGTAAAAGTGATTACTGGCCTACTGTGCATTCCCATCCCTATCTCTTTTCATCGTCTCGAGTTTCTTAAAACTGAATAAACTTAACGATCACTTAACTTACCTTCCTGTTGTATCCTAAAGACATTCTAAGCAGTCATAGATCCCTTAAACTTTGCGTCATTACTCTTTTTCAGCAATAGCATCAGAGGTTTTCTAACATTAAGGGACGTTATAGAAATGGCTGAATTAAACTTCAATTATTTAACCTTAACCTTTGCGTCATTATTCTTTTCGAGCAATAGCATCAAAAGTTTTCTAACATTTAAGGACGCTATAGAAATGGCAGAAATCCTTGATCCCTTTATTGTTCTTAAGTTTTCATAACTTATTAACTCAGCCCAATGATATATAATACAAAGTAGATGTCTTACTTCATTCCGAAAAATGAAGCCGCTTTGGCCTTTTTTACAAATGGTGGATAAAATTTGTAAACAAATACTATTTAACTTTCCTTATCTTAAATGAAGTAAATATATTTTAAGTTCAAATACTATTTAAGTAAAAGAGTTAAGAGGAAATAAGAATACTTGTAAAATAATAATTTACGAATCCTATATTTATTTTCGATTAGAAAGGGATTAAAGTTTTGAATAGATAAGTGAAACGACAGACGCTTTTGAAGCTTTTTTATTAATTATAATACTTTTTAATAAACATAAAAAAAATATTTTATAATTATTATTTTAATTTGCATTTTTAACTTGTATTCCATAAACATTTTAAAACATCGGCTTCAGTTTTTGTCTTTTTTACAAATGTTAAACTATAATTTAGTAAACTATAACTAGTAACTATAATTTAGTAACTATAATTTAGTATATTTATAAACAAAAAAAAACGGCTTCATTATTCGTCCAATAAAATCACTCAAGTTAGATATCTAGTTTGTTTAATATATCATTCACTCAGCCAGTTTTAGATCAATTAGGTTTGTAATCATCGCAACAACACATACATTCTAACAAAAAGAATTTTTTACAAAAGAGATAAAAATTACAAAGCTTAATATGAAGTTTGTGTTCAGAATAGTTTCCGATAGAGTTAGGACTATTGTAATTGTAATGAAAACAATAACAGTAACAATAATTATTGTTATTGCATTAACTTAATTTAGAAACAATAACAATACTTGTGATTTACAACTATTGTAATTCTGTAATACAATAACGATAAATATTGTATTGCAATTCATCTTTATAAAACAATAACAATATTTGAAAAAAAATGTATTGTAATGACCCACTACAATAACAATAAATATTGTATTGTAATTCGTCTTTGTAATACAATAACAATATTTTGTTGTTGTAATTAAAGACATTAACATTTTTATTTAAGAAGAACTATTATGTTTAATTGTTTGTGTTACTAAAGTTAATTTTCATACATATTTTAAGTTACTTTGCAGCATTAAAATCATGAGGAAAAAATAAAAGGGCTGAATAAAATAATTTATGAATGGTAGTTTTCATAATAGTAAGGCTATCATCAGACAGGCAATATTTTGCGGCCATTTAGAGCTTAGAAATACATAACAAGATAGGTGATGCAAAATCTAAACATGTAAAAAAAAAATTTTGCAATATATTACAAATCCGTAAATAAAAACTAGCAAAAATAATAGTAAGTTCGTCAGAGATGAATATAAATACGTTAAAATACGTTAGATTCTTTACTTTAATGTAAAGTACACTACAATACACTATAATACACTAAAATAGTTATTGTAATTGTTTTCATTAAAACAATACAATAGTTATTGTAACTTTAAACCATTAAAACAATACAATACAATAGTTCTCGAATTTAATTGTATTGTTAGAAAAAAACAAAAACAATACTTATTGTAATTGTTTTTCATCACAATACAATACCGAAATAAAATATTTTTATTGTTTCTGTAATATTACAACACAATATTATTGTATTGTAATTTGTAATTGTATTTAATTTTTACAATTACAATTACAATCATCTAAGGTAAGACTCTAATTGTAATGGACTCAACAAACTATAAAGATAAACTTGTCAATCAAGATCATCTATCTTCTTTAAATACTTATGAAAAAACAAATTTTGACTAAAAGAGTTAAGATAAAAGAGATTTCAAAAATCTTTCAAAAATGATTGCTAAACATAAATGTCTAACACAAAACGAAATAGACTAAGTTACAAGTTTTGAATGGAAATCTAGTACTCTTTACGTTATTCCAAAAATTCATAAATGCAATGAAATAATTAAAAAGGTTCAAGAATGTAGTTCTCCGTTTATAGAAATGAAACCTCCAAAAGATTTAAAAGCTCGACCTATTATTGCTGGAATAGACTCACCAACATCACACTTAAGCTAATATCTTCATATAATATTATCTCCGATTGTAAAAAAACAAAAAACTTATATAAAAGATGATTGGGATTTCTTAAGAAAAATCCCTAGAAATATTGATTCAGACAGTGTAATACTAACATGTAACATTGTCAATCTATACACAAGTATTCCACATAATCTAGGTCTTAGAGCATTACAATTGAACAACAGAAAGATTTAATAGCAGATCGATTCATCTACGATTTCCTTTTAGAATCGGTATCTTTCATTTTAGAAAACAATAATTTTATTTTTGACGACCAAGTATACCATCGGATTACAGGTACAGCCATGGGTTCAGACTATGCATGTCTTACGATTGGATTTTTAGAAGAAACTTTGCTTTTTCCGAAAATCTTACCAAAATATATTTCAAAAGAAGAAGTTAAAAATATTGAGCAGTTTTATTTTAAATATGTTGATGATGGTTTTAACATATGGCCAAAAAATCTAGACATCGCCAAGTTTAAAACTTCTCTTGAAGAACTACATAATTCAATTAATTTTACGGTTGATTTAGGTACATAATACAATAAAAATGGAAATATCTACAATCCCATTAATTTTTTAGATGTATCGGTTATTCCTAAAAACAACAAACATATCAAAACAGATATATTTTACAAAGAAACAAATACCCACGACTATTTAAATTACAATAGTTTTCATCCTTTTCACATAAAAAATAATATCCCATATATTCTTGCTAAAAGAATAATTGTTTTTACCTCGGATTATGCTACAAAAAAACTACGTTTAACAGAACTAAAATTATGGTTAAAATAATGTCTTTACCCAGATAATATTATAGAAAAAGCATTTCATAATGCCAAGTTACAAGGACCAGCACCTTTAAAAAAATCCAAAGAAGTTTTTCCTCTGGTAACTACATTTTATAGCAACTTAAACTGTCAGCCTATTTCAACAGAAACTAACCTTTTACTTAGTATATCTACTAATGCAAGGGTAAAGGAGGTTTTTTAAAATATACATCCAGTAATAGCCTACAAACAACCACCAAATTTACTTAGACAACTAACTTCTTTAACATTTCATTCTATTTCATCTATTAAAAAAACGAGTTTATTGAAATGTAAAGATATTCATTGTAAAATTTGCCAATTATATTTACTAGAAGTTGATAAGTTTGAGACGTCTAATGGAACTATTTGGAATATTAAAAGTCGCATTACTTGTAATAGCAAAAATGTTATTTATTATTTAAAGTGTTTATTATGTAATGGTTTATCTACTTACACTGGAAAAACAAATAGTTTAATAAACCGTACTAAAGGTCATATTTCCAGTTGCAGAACAGGAAATCCTACAGACCAATTTGACAATCGTGTAATTGAATGCCAGAGATTGCACAACAAAACTATAGAACCTTTTTTCCAACTCTTCCAATGGGCAAGGTACGTTTTTAAAACGTTTTTTAGACGTTTTTATAAGGTTTAAACCTAATAAAAACGTCCAAAAAACGTTTTAAAAACGTACTGTGCCCACTGGGTTTGTTTTCCTTGAATTAAAAAGTGAAAAATATTTGTTGTCATATAAAAGTCATTTACATAAACAAAAACATGACACATTTAATTGAGACTTCCTTTTTAAAAAAATGTTACAATGGTAACTCATAGTTACAATATACTACTGTGATCAAAAAGTAAGGTAAATTTTTTTATAAAATAAAAAATCTTTATTTATTCTTCCAAATCTGTATCGTCAACCTCAGAATAATCCCCCCCGGCCCCAATGCACTTTAGCCAACGTTTTTTCCAGTCTTCGAAGCATGCCGAAAAGTCCTCGGTAGGGAAAGCCTTAAATGCGCGTGCCGATTCACGTTGGATCTCTTCAATGGACTCAAAACGATTTCCCCGGAGTGGTCTCTTGAGCTTTGGGAACAGCCAGAAGTCACACGGTGCTAAGTCGGGCGAATACGGTGGTTGTGGAGGAACATGGGTAGAGTTTTTGGCGAAAAACTCACGAAGAACCAGTGCTGTGTGCGAAGGGGCATTATCGTGGTGCAAAATCCAAGAGTTATTGGCCCATAACTCCGGTCTCTTTTAGCGAATAGCTTCACGCAAACGTCGCATAACGCTTAAATAATATTCCTTGTTGACAGTTTGGCCAGTTGGAAGGAATTTGTAGTGCACGACACCACAATAATCAAAGAAAACAGTCAACATGATTTTTGAGCGACTTTGACGTAGTTGCTTTGGTCTCGGCTCGCCTTTTTCACGGTATTCACTCGATTGGTCGGTTGTTTCAGGGTCGTATGCGTAGACCCAAGTCTCATCGCCAGTAATAATTTGTTTGTAGACGTCTTGATAGTCAGAAAGCATTGCTTCACACGTTTTAACGCGACGCTCTTTTTCAAAGAAATTGAGAAATTTCGGCACCAAACGTGATTTGAGTCTTCTGAGGCCCAAATGATCCTTCAAAATCGCTTGCACCGACCCAAATGATATTCCAACCATGTCAACAAGGTCTCGAATGGTTAACCGACGATTTGCAAGCACCAATTCTTTGATTTTGTTGATGTGGCGATCATCAATCGAAGTCGATGGTCGTCCGGAGCGTTCCAAGTCATCAACACGTTCTCGGCCTTCTTTGAAGTCTTTGTACCACTTGTAAACATTTTTTTGAGACATGTCTCTTCACCGAAGGCCTTTTGCAACATTCGATACGTTTCAGCAGCAGAAATATCATTCCGCAAACAAAATTTAATAGCACTTCTTTGCTCAACAAAAATAGACATCGTGAAAATCGCCGAATGCACTTTTGGTACTTCAGAAACAAGCGTAAACAAAAAAAAATAATTATGAGTTTGACATGTAATTTGGCGCAAATGTTAATGACATTCCTACCAACTTAAAAATAAAAAAGATTGGACGATTCGAATAATATTTTAATAAAATTTATATAATAGCTTTTGAAAATCTAGTGAACTACGACTAAACATATAATATACGGTTTACTTAGCTATTTGAAATAGTTAAGTAAACCACATATTATATGTTTAGACATAGTTCACTAAATTTTCAAACCTATTATATAATTTTTATTGATTTAAATATAATAATATACATATATTTAATTAACAATGCATGTATGCATGATTCTCACACAAAAAAAAAACAAGGCACAGGTCGCGTCAGGTAAACTATGCATTAATTTAAAAAAATATATATATCCTCGGATCTGAGAAAAAATTCAAATCAAAATAAGGTATACATAAACTAAAAACCAAAAATTAATAAAATTCAACGCTCAGATTTTTTTTAAAAAAGTTAAAAAATATAAACAAGTTACACTTTTAGCAACTTGATTATTTTCGAAGAGAACCATTTTTTAAAAATATACATATAAATATATATGTTATTTTTCATCATTTTATTTTAAAAAAATCAGTTACATCTATAAATTTCATTCTATTAAAAATCTAAAAATGTTGCATTTTGCATAAACTTATAATTAATCTGTTGCAAGTTCAAAATATTCTTTGTAGCTAAAGATCGTAGCCATCTTTAAAGTAATAAGCGTTAGCAATAGATATTACGCTTGCGTATAATAACTTTCCACTTCTAAACGACGGTGAAACATACATCAAAAGTATTAAAAAAAGTTGATTTCTTTCTGAACAAAACAAGTGCAACTCGACAAAATGTTGACCAGGCTGTATTTCGCTATCAATATTTCGTGGCGAATCCTTTGTTGTCGATCACAGCCTTGCATCTTCGAGGCATAGAGACAATCAAGTGATCAATGAAATTTTGTGGAATTGCTGCCCAGGCCTTTTGGATTTGTTCAAACAGTTGATCCTTATTACGAACCCCTTCACGAGTAATTCTGCGGTTGACGATCTCCCACAGATTCTCAATAGGGTTGAGATCCGGAGATTGAGGCGGCCAATCCATCACCAACAGGTGGTTGTCTTGAAACCGCTGCTTGACTACTTTTGCAGTGTGTTTCGGATCGTTGTCTTGCTGAAAAACCCATTTTATTGGCATATTCCATTCAGCATGAGGTAACATAACATCTTTCAGGGTATTTTTATACATAAAACGGTCCATTATTCCATCTTTTCGATGTATTGGACCTAGACCGTTAGCAGAAAAACACCCCCAGACCATTACATTGCCTCCACCATGCTTCACGGTCCTTTGGCAGTAACGTAAATCGAGGCGTTTTCCGGCCGGTCGACGTACATGGCAAATGCCATTGCTCCCAATGATGTTGAACTTCGATTGATCACCGAACAGGACAGTTTGCAATTCCTGCACATTTCAGTCAATATGAGATGTAGCAATAAGAAGTCTTTTTTTCTGGTTTTTTAGTGAAATCAGCGGTTTCTTTGCAGGGCGTCGAGAAAACAATCCGGCTTCAACAGCATGTAGCCTAATTGCTCGGTCCGATACAGGCAGCTCTAATTGCTTTTGTATCTCAACTGATGATATCCAGGGATTTTTCTTGACAGATCTGACGATCATAAAATCCTCTCTAGGAGTGGTGGAACGCAGTCTTCCACCTTTGTTATCTGCTGCCAACTTTCCCGTAGAACTATATTTGGAACATAGTCTTGATACGGTCCATTTTTTCACGCGATATTTATCATAAATATTTTTTTGTGACATTCCACGTACGTAATCGCCAAAACATTTTCTTTCTTGGTTCCAATCCAAGACTGTCGGGAGCCATATTTGCACTTGAAGTCATAAAAAAAATAAAAATAATTATTCACGTTTTTCAAGGCTTACCGTGTTACATTTACCTTGTGATGATACAATAATGCTCTGTGGAACACAACGTCTTGGTTGGAATGAGACTGTATTGATGTAATAAAACACTTGTTGTATTTCACTTCTTCTATTGATGTTCTTCGTTAAAAAACTTTGATAAAACTCACTTCGATAAACTGTCTCGATAATACTGACTGATTGACTTCCATATAATGACTGAATTACATGCCGATTTACATGTCTCTTATAAAGTAAAATGAACCTGTGTGAACCTGTTCTGGAAGATTCTAGATGCTTCTTTTCGATGCTTCTGGAAGCTTCTGGATGCATCTGGATACTTTTGAATGTTTCTGGATATTTCTGTATGCTACTGGATGCTTCTAGATGCTTCTTCTGGAAACTTCTGGAAGCTTCTGGATACTTCCTTTAATTATTTAAAAACTTCCGTGACGATGACACGGACAAGACTTAAGAAAATGAAATAAACCAAAAAAGTTGCAATCATTTTGTCCGCTGCAAAATGGCACTTGTCAACAAAATTCTGCCTGTGTGCTGTCACCTGTCAGCTGATTGCTCATGTCATAGCATGCTATGACTCCAAACTCCTGAACTGTTTGCTGTGGTAGTATAGTTCGTTTCGTTTTTTAGACATGTAAAATTAGGAACACTTTTTAGCATTGTTTGATGTCGTTTGCAAATGTTTTGACCAATACTGTATATTTATGTATATATATATATATATATATATATATATATATATATATATATATATATATATATATATATATATATATATATATATATATATAAATTAGTAAAAACACTTATCTAATTTTTTCTTTCTTCTACACAGTGTTTCTCCATCAGTAGGTTTATCAGGAATAATGTCTAAGCATTAAAAAATTTTCAAATTATAGAAAAAATTATTTCCCAGGAAATTGGGAATTATTATAAATAATTATGTAATAACTGCACTATTTTGCAACTAGGAAGTTGCATTACCTACATTAGATAATTAAAAAATCATGAAAGAATTCTTAAAAATTTGAAAAAATTTGGACTGGTCATTTGTTTTTATATTTTTTTAAAGGATCTTATTTTCATGTCTGCATTTAGAAATTAATTCTAATTTTTTATTCAGTACATTTTCTTGGTTTACATGAGTAATAATCTCAAATTTTTCTTGTAAACATAGTATACATTTTTTGGAAATGTTATTATAGGCAGGCGCAGTTTTTAGGATAGACCAGTTTAATTTAAAACTAAATTTTTTTTCTTTTAGTTGCGTAAAACATTTAGACAGCATAGTCTCTATCCCAGCGTGCACGAGTACTTTAATTGTACATACATTGTACGTCCGGACGGAACATACAATTTTAGATCAATTTTGGTTCAGATTGGATATACTGAATGACGACCAAATCTGAACGTACAATGTAAATTCAAATCAGACGTTCATTTTCGGTCCAAATTTGATGTACATTTTAAGGACGATTTTGGTTCATATTGGATTTACTGACAGACGTCCAAATGTGAACAGGCAATGAACTATCTTTTGGACTTATGTTCAATTAGATTGTTCATTGCACGTTTTCGTATAAACAAAGAAAACAGATTTCGAGCCTATTTGGAACAAAATACTAAAAGTCAAATTTAGTTATTCTTGTATTATAATTTATTTATAATATTTGTAATGTACTAGATTTTTGAGTGAAGAACCTTACTTTTTACTTATTCTTATTCTTGAGTTATGTAAAATAACAGACACAAATAAATATAAATAAAACAACTCATGTGGGATCATAAAAATTCATTAAAAAATTTTTTTTTCTCTTCAACAGCTTTACCACCACCACCATCACCACCATCTTTTCTGTCAGTAGCACGTTTCAGAATATTGCCAATAGAATGGTGCACTTCATGTATAGTATACTTCGTCAATCTTAAAAATAAAACGATTACATACTAACTGATCATAAACAAGTAAATAAGTAAAATATTTTAACAAGTAAACAAGTAAAATATTTTAAACGACATACTACTTTTCTTTAAGATGAGAACAAATTAACTTGCCTAATAATTGAAGACATCAAAAATAACTAAAGAAACGTACATATCTTTTAAATACATTTAAACTTTATTAAATAGTTAATGCTATCTCAAAATTAAATAAACTCTTTTTATTAATAAAAACATTTAAAAAAGCGGAAATAACGTACCTGTAATTACTATTAAGTTTGTTTTCTTGAAGGCTTTCTTGTGTGTACCCTCCATGTTGTAACAAGCCATCAAATTGTTGGTCATAAGCCTATTATAAAAACTTTGTTTTAACAAATTTTCTTACTGCATTTGGATAATTTGTACTAAAACCTGTTTTTTTATTTTATTATAAAAAAATGATAAAATACTGCTATCAGTAAAAGGCAAAAAAAAAGTTTTACACAGCTAAAATTTTAAAGAAGGTATTATCAACATAGGTTTTAAAGAATAGTATTTAACAAACTTACATCAACAGGATAGCTTTGACATTTGCATGACATAAACTGCCATCAACCATTGCTATTTATATTTTCTTAAATCATTATGATATATTATTATAATATATATTATTATACATTAGAACTTTATCATATATATATATATATATATATATATATATATATATATACATATATATATATATATATATATATATATATATATATATATATATATATATTTTTATATATATATATATATATATATATATATATATATATATATATATATATATATATATATATATATATATATATATATATATATATACATATACACATACATACATATACATACATACAAATATACATTATCACTGACAAGAAGCTGATATTTTACTAAATCAGAAAGTTCATTATCAAACTTTTCAAATTCTTCTAAATCATCAAGTTTTTTCACATGATATGAAGAATGTTCCGGTTCATAGTTTAAGATTGGGGATCTTTCACTGCTCTTCAAGAATTTGTGTGAGCAAATGAATTACTATGTATTGACACTCTAAAAATAAACAACGCATTGTCCTATAGATGTTTCTTTTGTTGATATTAATCACATAAACATCATAAAAACTATTATTTCTGACAAATATTATCAGATTGAATCTAGAAATACAAAGGAAATATTAAAATGTTTGGAGTCTCTATTGCAATTATAAAAAATTATTATGGTATTTCAACTATTCACAAGTACTTGTCATAACAATATGTAACTTGTTTAAATATTTTATGTTCTTACATTTTTATCTTTCCATATAAATAGTAATTAAATATGGTTGAATACAAATAATTTAACAATAAAACAACTAACAACTTAATTGCTTATTTTTATATAATAATTTACAATAACTCTTTTGATTATAAGATTTTTTCATAAATGAAAAAATTAACAAATGAAAACTAACTAGTTCAGGAAAAGGAAATCTAGACATAAAGATTTTTGGAGAGACTGTACACTTTGGTGGAGACACTTTCTTTAGGATTGCAAATTTAGATACAGTAGGTGATAAAAAGTTAAGAGAAGAGCTTGAAGATAAAGGCATCAAAACTGCTTCTGTGGAGATTTTTACTAAATGCAGCTTCATGAACTCTTTCAGTTCCAGAACTTGCACCTTTTAATGTATGGGAAAATATATTAAAAGGAGATCGTGACCTATTTCTGTTTAAAGTAGGCTTTTTTGGACATTTATCTAAATAAAGAAAAATATATATAACTCTTAAATATATATATATCTAAAGAAATGTGTGTGCTTGTTATATATATAAACAAATAAATTACAACTAAGCATAGTATATAATTTGAAAATAAAAATAATGTAAACTACATATATCAATTAAACATTAGAGCACACATATTAAACTTCTCTTTCGGGTTTTCGCCATCTTCTGATTTTCAGATTCTTTCTTATTTGAGGATGCTTCAGATTCATCACCTGTGAAATCAAAACCTTCACATACTGATCTGTCATCTAAATTTAATATATATGTGTGTATATACATATGTATATATATACATATATATATATATATATATATATATATATATATATATATATATATATATATATATATAAATATATATATATATATATATATATATATATGTATGTATATATATATATACCTATATATATATATATATATATAGATATATATATATATATATATAGATATATATATATATATATATATATTTATACATATAGATATATAATATAAATATATATATATATATATCGACATATATATATATACATATATATATATATATATATTTACATACATATATATATATATATATTTATATATATATATATATATATATATATATATATATATAAATATATAATTATATACATATGTATATATATATATATATATATATATATATATATATATATATATATATATATATAGATATATATATATATATATATATATATGTATATAAATATATATATA
>NC_088924.1:19317500-19560000 GCF_038396675.1 Hydra vulgaris | reverse complement strand
TTCATTTGCTCACACAAATTCTTGAAGAGCAGTGTAAGATCCCCAATCTTAAACTATGAACCGGAACATTCTTTATATCATGTGAAAAAGAAAGTTACTTACAATCTTTTCTGAAGGAAAATGTGAAATAATGGCATTTGCTGATACACAGACATCTGCATTAGTTGGACGATTTCTATATATATATTCTATATATATATATATATATATTCTATATATATATATATATATATATATATATATATATATATATATATATATATATATATATATATATATATATTCTATATATATATATATATATTCTATATATATATATATATATATTCTATATATATATATATTCTATATATATATATATATTCTATATATATATATATTCTATATATATATTCATTCTATATATATATATATATATATATATATATATATATATATATATATATATATATATATATATATATATATATATATATATATATATATATATATATATATATATATATATATATATATATATATATATATATATATATATATATATATATATATATATATATATATATATATATATATATATATATATATATATATATATATATATATATATATATATATATAAATACAGCCCTCGGAATTATAGTTGGCCTATCTGCCGACCTTAAAGTGATTTAAGTCGCCGATCTTATGCCGATCTTGTTTCTATTTTTTATGGTGAAACCTTTGTAAATAAATGTTTTTTCAAACCTGATGCCGACCTTAAACAGTTTAAGGCTGGCAATTTATTGCTGAATTAATTTTTTTAATTCCGAGGGTTGTAAATAATATTTAAAATCTCATAATTTTTTTACTTACTGCAAACCTTTCCTTTGAATGATATGGTTGACTACTATGCCAGCCAACTTGCTGCGTAAACTAAATGTTAGATTTGAAGCACTTAACACAATCATTCCATCTGTGCAAGAATTTAGGATCGGGGCTAAGCCATTCTGTTAAATTCATAAATAATATTTCAGTGTTAATTAAACAAAATATAACTTATAATTAAAATTATGATGATTAATGATATGTTAACAATAATGCTAATTAAGTATTATAATATTTTCTTCCACAGAAATTATATAGTTATAGTTAAACAATATAAAGAAAAATATGTCAAACCTCAAAGAGAGTATTGCTTTTATGATGAAGTACAGTTTTTGATACAGAAACTACTTTACCAGTTGAATCTTGGAATGGCTTAGCTTGCTGTATGCACTGCTTTTTCATCGGGCTCATTACCTTGTTATTGAAGTCTATTTCGCTTCGGCTCAAAATAGCTGGTTCTATAATCAAATAATATCATTATTGACATGGGTTGCAAACAGTAATACTAGTACTGTGAGAATGAGAAACATTATTACATAAAAAAATCAAGTGTTTTAAGTATACTCTTTTAAAATATTTAAAAACGTTAAAGCCACTAATAATTTATTTTTTTAATATGCAAGGCAAATACCAAAGGTAGCATCTCCATTTTCTTTTGTACAGTTTTGAGGTTCAACTAACATGTTAGACATACTGAGAGAAGCTAAATATTATTTATAAAATATTAGGTATATTTTTGAAAAAATCTTGTTTATGTAATATTTAAAACCTAAAAACCAGTAACAAGTAATTTGAGTTTATAATGATTTGCTTTTCATTACTTTCATCGCTTATTGTAGCTATGTGAAGTTTGAAACACATGACAAAAAATTATAAAAATAATAACTGTACTGGAAATTGTATTCTGTATTGCATTGCTCTTAGAGAAATGAGCTAACTCAATATCTTCAACAAGATTGAAATTGTCTTCCACTAAAGTATATAAAACATTGTGTTATATGTAATATTTCTATAATTATTAAGAAATATTATTATATAAAAATACTTGTTAAAAATACCTTTATGTAAAACTGGTGCATGATCACAATAGGCACACAAATCAAAGTCTTTCTCTTTTTTGTGTATTCATCACAATCACAACCTGGTTTGAGACATTGCATTCTACTTCTCCCTTTTTTCATCCTTCATTTTTAATGACACTATAAAAATGAAGAAAAATAAAGTAAAAGAAAAAAAAAAGTCATTACTAGAAATTTGTATTACATTATATCATTTATATAAATTTATTTGGAAAAAATAACTCTAAATGACTAAAAAAAGCCGAAAAATAAAATAATGAAAATTTATCCTTTTTAAAGTTATAGTTAAACTTATAGTATACTATAATAGTGTATAGGGTTATATATTATAATATAAAATGCACCAATAAATAGTAAATGAAAACTAGTCAATTATTTAATGTAATACAAAAAAGTAATTGATTGTTTTGAAATAAATACCATGGCCGTCAACACCGGTGGGGGCCATTGCATGGGGCAATTGCTCCTGCAATGCCTGATTTTATGTATTCAAAGCATGTTGACACGGCAGTGTCGATGTACTTTGAAAACATAAAATCAGTTCACTAAAAACAGAAAATACAAATACATTTATATAGTAAATATATATTTGTTTAAAACTTCAAGAAACAAAATAAAGAGCAGGATTGAAAGCTTTTTTAAAAACAAAATAAGCTTTGTAAACTAAATTATAAATAAATAAAAAATGATCAGATGGATTCAGATGGCAATAACACCTTACATACTACCTACAAATACCTATTTAGTTTCAAGTAAAGACATTGTTTAAAGAATTTTAAAATTTTCATTGTTTTCATTTGACATTGTTTGAAGAATTTTAAAATTTATATATTTTACAAGTTATAGTCATTTAAAACTTGTGTCACAGAAAGAATAATAGATTCCTTCAATCGCACAAGTTTTAATGGTTATAAGTTATAACCATTGAAACGTTATAAACTAGTAACAAAAAAATGTAAAATTCTATAAACTTAAATGTTTACCTATAAATATTGTTTATAGGTATTTATATGTAAAGTATTATTGCCCCCATCTGAATATTTTCAGTTTTTTTTTAATTTCCAATTTAGTTTGCAAACGTCATTTCTCTTTTGAACAACAAGACTTTTCAATCTTGCCCTAAAGTACATCAAATAATTATATAAATGTTTTTTATTTACAAAAAAATTAAAAAAATTTAAATGCTACAAAATCAATAGTTATATTTTGTGCATTAATGAAACGTATTTATTTTTATTTAAATTTCGTAGTTTTAATGGCCAAGGTGAGATAATGTTATCAAAGTGAGAGCAATTTAAAACAATTAACTCTGTTTCAATGTCAACCTCAAAAGCTTGCAAGTGATAGCATTCAGTTATAATAAACAACTTTTGACAAATAAAGTAAAATAAATTAGTATCAGATACGAAAATTTGTTTGATTACACAAAATGCAAGATATAATTCTTCAACTGCATAAATAACGACATCACCAATTTTAAAGTTAACGAAGTTAACAGAAACACTCTTTGTTTGGAAATTTTCTCTGTACAACCAATAACTAACTATCAATTATTATATAGTTTGTCCCTCAATCACATGTGAAAGTATAATAGGAACAGTTTTAGCAACACAAAATTCATTATTTTTTTAGCCATGTTTTGCCATGATCCGAGTTGACTGATCCATTTGGTGTCTTATAGCTACTGTTTTGCAAACATTTTTGAAATTTCCCACAGATGAAGCAGTCCGCTTAAAACCTCTTAATTTACCTTCACAACGCATTACCCACATATGACTTAGCGGACCAAGCATTTTAATAATACGTGGATAATGAATAAGGTTATGAAACTTCAATGTTAAGCCACACTTAAACACAAAACAGTATTCCTGTAAAAATTCAGTGATGAGAGAACCAAAATACAATAAATCAGGCTTGCTAAAATGCAAACCAAATGAGTAAAGGACAATTTGTCTTAACAATAAAAAAACAACCCAAACATTGTCATCGAAAGGAACTAAATCTCCAACTAACAAAGGAAAGCTTAAAACCAAATTTAGCATTTCAATTGCACCAATATTAATTGAACCATTTTTTATTTGATTATCAGTGGGACATGAAGGGATTGATGAGTGATCGTATGAAAATTTTTTCATTCTGCTATTTATGTCACCTAGACTGAAGAATTTTTTCTGAAATACTAGATAGTTTAACATTTTTTGAAAAACATATTTGCAAATGCCTTCTAACAAATCGTGCATAATATCACAATAAATATTATCATTAACATGAAATGATGGAATTTTATTAAAGCAACACTTTTCCTTTATACCATTGAGGGAACAATTATGTAAAGAAACATCGTAATTGTACCTCTTAGTCTCAAGAAGAGATTCAGATTCAACAAAAATACTGTCAAAGTCTTTACGCTTCATTTTGCATATTCTGCATGGGTATGTGGCAGTAAAACTTTCCACATAACCTAACACTCCATTTAAACCAAAGATTATGGAATTCAGAATTTGAGCAAGAACAACATATATTTTAAATTCATTACCATCTATTTTTATAGTAAAGCCTTTTGTTTCTAATTCTGTCATTTCTTTGATGTATATAGAAAATGCATCTTTATTTGAATATTTAATGCGATTAGAAGAATAAATAATTGCACTTAACAAAATATTCTCAAGTTTTGAGTTATGTAGTGGTTTTAAACATTTTAGAATTGTACACAAAGCTCCGATTTTGTGAACAGTGCTATGTGAACCTAATGGATTAGCAGTTTCTAAATCATCAAAAAAACAAAAAACTGGAATTATAAAAGTATTTTGGGAATGAACATGTTGAAGACGTAATTGATGATTTTTCCACAACTCTCCATCTTTAAAGTCTGAAACTAAACCATTAGTAGACGGTTTTAAATTACTTCTTATTTCATCAAGTACACCGGGAAGACAAAGAAAAACTTCAAGACACTGCTTTAATGAAACATATTGCCCTGTTGCAACACAAGTTGAGCAAACTATTCCTTTAGATGTTCTTTGAGTGCTTATAAAATGACCTATTGGATATGATTTTGGTTTTATATAATATCCTTTCTTTTCAAAATAATTTGTTTGTTTATGCAAACTTTCTAAACCTTGAAAAGGTTTTTTGAGGCGTGAGATATTTTCAAAGAAATTATTATGTTCCTCATTTTGGAGCCCGTGTTTGTCAAAAATTACTTGAGTCTCATTACTAATTCCTGTTACAATTAATGACACAAAGTCTGAACATGCATCCACAATTTTTAATATAGTGGTTAGGGGCAGATTAGAATAACTTCTTAGTTTAGAAATAAAATAAGCGGAATCTTCAAAAATACCATCGATTTCATCAAATTTAATAAAAAACTTTGACATATTATCTGTGCAAACAGGTTCGTTATCGTGAACAGCTAAAGACAAGTTATTTGAATATAAACATCGTTGCGTAATATCTACTTCTTCTAAATTAGGTGTTTGAAAAACTTCTTGATGAGATTTTTCAATATGTTTTGTAAGACTTTGAAAAGAATTATATTCCATCGGACAACCATCCTGTCTGCAAACTAATCTTTCGCGATAACTATGTTTGTTGTGAAAAACTTTTAAATGACATTTATAAGAGTTGGTGGTGCTTGCAGTATATTCACAATAAGCACAGTTAATCATGATTACAGTGAAATAATTAAAATTTTTCTTTTCAGTTAAAACAACGATGCTTGACTATTATAAATATAAAAAATGGCGAAAATCTTTTTTTTTTCTCCTTTTATTTGCCATCCCGTCGCGCATTTGGTGAAAATAACAAACATAATTTTGTAAATTTAACCAAATAAATTTGTTAAACTTTGCGTGAAGACAAAACGCAAAAACATAATCAAACCAAATAATTTGGTTAAAATAACAAAATCGATTTGGTAAAGTTTACAAAAGATTTGGTATATTTTACCAAACGGGTTTGTAACTTTTACAAAAACTACTTAACCAAACATATTTGGTTAAGTTAACGAAACAAATTTTTGCCGTGTATGCACAAAATTTAGGATAATTTTCAAGCTTCACAGCATCTGAAGTAGGTTTTGGTATATCTAAGCCTGTAGGAGGAACAAAAAAATGCATTTTAATGTCCCTAAAATTTTCCGGCAACGATTTTACTGAGACAAGAACAGGTGTGGTCATTGGTATTTTAACGTTTTGATCATTTTCTCCACTGATATATTTGAAGAGGTTTTGAAACATTGTTCGAAACGCTGTAAAACAAAGATAAATTTATACTATATATATATAAATATATATATATATATATATATATATATATATATATATATATATATATATATATATATATATATACACACTAACATATACATACATATATATATATATATATATATATATATATATATATATATATATATATATATATATATATATATATATATATATATATATATATATATATATATATATATATATATATATATATATATATATGTTAGTGTGCGTGCGTGCGTGTGTGTGTAAATATAAGTATGTAAGTTTATATTATACTATATATAAACTTATATACTTATATTTACATACACACACACATATATATATATATATACATACATATATATAATATATTATACATATATATACATATATATATATATATATATATATATATATATATATATATATATATATATATATATATATATATATATATATATATATATATATATATATATATATATATATATATATATATATTCACAAGGGTGTTTCAAAAAACATTATATTTGAAATATATATGCTGCTAACTTCTTAATGTGTTCTATATGATAAAAAAAACACTTGATTTAAAATTTTTTTTAATAAAAAATATTTTTAAGAGCTCCCTTAAAAATTTTTTTAATAAAAAATATTTTTAAGGGTCCCCCAAGATCCTTTAACATATAACGTGTTCTTAATATTATTTATAAAAAATAAAATAAATATGTTAGATTCAAAGCATGAAAACTGGAGTTTCTAAACTAAAAATGGAAAAAGTGTATTTTTACTGACTTTTTTTTCGATAAGTTTTTTTACAATACATTTATAATTTTTGGGACTATTTTTTTATAATATAATTATCATTTTTTATTATATACATCCACATACAATGTAGAAGTATATGAATTAATACATGTATGTATATATATATATATATATATATATATATATATATATATATATATATATATATATATATATATATATATATATATATATATATATCATACACTTAATTCGGACTATTCGTGATCTCGTACTGTTTTTTGAGGTCTTTTCGGCAAAAAACTTCGCTTAACTAGGACTTTTATTTTGAATTGCATATAAGTGCATATAATAACAAAACTTCCAACATTTCAATAAAAATTCCAAACTTTAAACGCTCGAAAATAAAATACTTTCGCGTCAAATATTCGCGTGTAATTACACATAGATAAACATTTTCACGGAAATCTTTTGATTCAGTTAAGCTTTGATTAAATTCTATTTATTAATAACTATTACATTAAAAATTCAAAAATACCAATTAAAATTCAAAACTTTGAACGTTCAAATTATTTTTTTTCATTAATTACTTTTGCGTCAAACATAATTCAATGAACAAAACATTTTCAGTGATATCTTTGATTCGGTTATACTTCAATCAGCATTTATTTACAATGTTGAAGGTTGCTAAAGGAAAGCTGTCAAGTAGAACTATAACAGAAAAATACAAAATACTAAAAGAACTCGACAAAGGAGAATCATCTGTATCTATATCAAAGAAATATGGCATTCCAAAGTAAACATTGTCTGGATGGTCAAGAAAAAAACACAATATATTCAGAAGATGAAAAAACTAAAACTTCTGCGAAAAGAGTGCGGATGCGTGTCTCCCTAAATGAGGATTTGTTTAAGCATGTTGTATGTGGTTTTTAAACACCCGACACCAAAACATTCCTGTGTATGGAACCATTTTCAAGTCAAAGCTTTGCATTTTGCAAAAGAACTTGGTTGTGACAACTTTCAAGCATCCGATGGATGGTTTGATAGATAGAAAAAAAGAAACAATGTATAGTTTAAAACAAAATCAGGTATTTTATAAATTTATTTTTTCATTGATATTTACATTTTTTTCAGTCATTTGTCTAAAAAATAATAACAAACATGGAGCTCTCATTTCTATTCCATCACCCATAAACCAATAAATTATCAATCCAATTCTTTTGTTTTAATTTGTTTAAAGTCATTACAACGTTTTGGCTTATTACCACGCGCTGCATGAAAAGCAAATAAAGTCCTAAACCATAGCTAATAAAATTTATGCTGATTTTAAAGTTGCTTTTCTTATTTTTTATAGGTGAAAATCAAGATGTTACTAATAAAATGACCGCTCTTTAGAGGGAAAAAACTTTGCCGACAATATTGTCTCGTTATAACTCGCGTGATATATTCAATGCAGATGAGTTTGGTTTGTTTTATGAAGCATTTCCAAAAAAAAGTATGCATTTGAAAGGTGAGAAATGTAGTGGAGGTAAGAATTGCAAGATGCGAATAACTGCGCTTGCTGCAGCTGACGTGTGCAGAAAAACTTCCAATGTTTGTTATTGGGAAATCAAACAAACCCCGTTGCTTTAAAGGAATTAAAAGCACTCTGTCATTACCGTTCGCAAAAAAAAAAGCAGGATGACCTCTGGATGAACTATTTGAGGATTGCTGGAAGCTGGATGAACTATTTGAGGAGTGGGTTAGACAAAACAGCAGAAAGTTTGCATTAGAAGGCTGAAAAGTAGATTTGGATATTGATAATTGCACCGCCCATCCGAATATTGAGAATCTTAAGTTGGATGATTGATCATCTTCACTTTTGGTCTTACACTCTCATACCTTTGGAAATCTATGGGTAACGTGTATGCACTTCATTTTTCCCCACAACAACTTCATATTTGCAGCCGATGGATCAAGGAGTCATTCGGTCGGTTCAAGTGTAAGTACCGAACTAATTTAATTAACAAGATCATAAATGCTATTGATAATGGAAAAAAAGGCCTTAAATCTCCATACTTGATGCAATGAAAATGCTTGTTCATTCTTGGAATGAAGTTTCAGAAACCACTATTATTAACTGCTTTTGCAAAACAGGATTTACGGAAGGAGTAGGAGTACCAAACAAAGATGAAGAATATTTCCATGCATTATAAAATTCAATTGATCAGTTACGTCAGCGTGATGAGGATCTTGTTCCGGAAAATTTTACTTACGAAGATATGTTAACAATTGATGAGGACGTTTCGTTAACGGGAGGAGTGATGGCAGATGAAGATATTGTTCAAGATATTATTGAGGTAGTTAAAGAAGAAATGAAAAAAGACGAAGGAAACGAAACATCGGATGAAACGGTGACAACAAAGCCAACGACTAAAGGAGTTTGTAAAGCAATTGATACCCTTGTTAATTTTTTGATGTTTACTCAGAGTGGTGAAATTGGAAGAGTAGCTTTGAATGCTTCAAAGCTGTTTTTAAAAGGAATTGTGCGATTTTTTTCGTTTATAGTATATATTATATATACAAAAATATACATTTCACATAAGATTATATTGTACTATATATATGTAGATAAAATTTATATATCAAAGAACATTCGATAAGTCTCGAAATCTCAATAAGTTGGACATTTTTAAAAAGTCCGACTTAACGAGAGCTTTGCTAAATTTGAAGATTCGCTAAGTCGGACAACAAATATATACACCTTCAGAGTCCAAGTTAACGGGATTCTACTGTGTATATATATATATATATATATATATATATATATATATATATATATATATATATATATATATATATATATATATATATATATATATATACACTTGTAAAAATGCACTTTATTTTTAGTTAAAAAAAGTCATAGTTTTTATGCAACTAAATCTAAAATAATAATTAATTAATGCAATTAATGATGAGGTCTTATTAATTAATATGTCATCAATATAACATCAAAATAATATAACATCAAAAAAGTTTATAATATAACATCAGTTTCATCAATATCAATCAATAGTTTATAATAAAACATCGTTTAATAGTTTATAATATAACATCGTTCAATAGTTTATAATATAACAATAGTTTATAATATAATCATCAATAGTTTATAATATAACATCAAAAAAGTTTGTATTATTTATGGAGGTGAATTAACAAAAAATATATATATATTATTATATATATTTTATATATATATTTATATATATATATTATTATATATATACTATATATAATATATATTTTATATATATATTATTTTATAAATATATATATATATATATATATATATATATATATATATATATATATATATATATACATATATATTCTATATAAATGTATATATATATTTTATTATATGTTCTTTAACAGTATCATTAATAAGGACAAATCTTTTATTCAACCTCTCTTGTATGGTTCAGATTTTGTCACCTCACCTCAAGACAAAGCTAAATGGTTTGCTAAAAACATTTCATTAATATGTATTATCTATAAATTATTATCTCTTGATTCCACTAGTTATATTCTACCTGATATAGCCGACAAACACTCGATCAATTGCTTGACATTCATATCACTCCAGCTTTTGTATCTAAAGTGACATCCTGCTTAGACTCTTTTACAGCTAGTGCTCCAGACAACATACCTGTTATAGTCTTGCAGAAATGTTCTCCGAAGCTATACTATTGTCTATATTTTCAAAACTATTCAACAAGTGCTTATCAGAGTCTTGTTTTCCAGCCTGCTGGAAAGCGGCATCTGTTACCCCTATTTCCCAAAAATTTGGAGAGAGATCTGATTCATCTAACTACCATTAATTTGGCTAGGTTTTTGACTCTTTAATTAACAAACACTTAATCACTCATCTTGAATCTAATAACTTACTTTCTGATCTTCAATATGAATTTCGATCTTCTCATTCTACAGCTGATATGCTAACAGTATTAACTGGTAGGTTTTATCGTGCATTAATAGTAGAGGTGAAGAGGTTAAGAGTCTTTTCATTTCTAAAGCTTTTGATAAAGTTTGGCATGCTGATCTTCTCCATGAGCTTTTTTCTTACAGTGTATCTGGTAACATTTTTAAGATTAATGAATTTTTCATTTCTTATTGTAGTATAAAAGTTGCCCTTGATGGACAGCACTCTTCTTCTTATCCTGTAACTTCAGGGGTTCCTTAAGGTTCAAACACACATACAAACATATAAATATAAAAACTCAAATTAATTACCTCCTCAACACTGATTTTAAAAGATCTAAAAATTATTTAGCTTGTTAATAGAATAATTTTCAGTAAAAAGGTTACAAGCTAAAGAACTTAATAAAATTACTCTTGAATCACATTATCGGAGTTCGCTTTTTTTTGCTTCATTGTCTTGATCTCTTTTATATCAATCATTAGGTTTTTCTTTTCACTCTGCACATAAAATCAGTGTGGCATTTTAGTTTATATTTATTGCATCCTTTTAAACAAAAATAAAATTATCAAAACTACCTCATCAATTTTTTCTTCAGTGGGTCTAAAGAATGTCACTTTCATAATTAGTTAGTGACAGAAAACAATTGAAGAACAACTATTTTAAAAATAACTAATTTTTAAATTTTACCTTACAAGAAGGATGTCAGATAAAGAAACCATTGGTTCGTACTCTAATTCTAGTTTGCAAGACTAGACATAAATATATGAGATATTGACTAATTTGATTATTTAACATTGATTAATTAATTATCCCAAGCAATATAATTTAAATGAATAAAACATTGTAAACATAAATACAACTGATGTAATACCAATACTTCTTCTGATTCCTTGAATAACACAGCCGGGGACTGACGCAATTGATTCATTAAACTATAAAATTGATCAATAAGTAGAAAAAGCAAATCAATGGTAAAGGAGAATTAACAAAAATAGCTTAATTCAAAAAATAAAATATTTTTTAACTCAAGTCTGACATATTCACCCAAAATTTCGATATCTGTCAATATTAAGTTCAAGCTTTGTTAAAAACAAAAAGTAATAAACTATAACAAAAAATTAGAAAATAAGTGAGACTAAATTTGGTTACTTTGTTGCAAGAGAACTTTCTTTCAAACCTACATCCTGAAAGAAAGAAATATTTTATAAAAATAAGTTTATGTTTTTATAAAATTTTTACAAATAAAACCCAAAAATTTCTGAATAATTATTTTTAAAGAAAGCTGAAAAATTTTAACTAACTGAAATATATATACACACATATATGTGTGTATATATATTTATATATACACACATATTTTGTATGTGTATATATACACACACACACACAAAATTTATTTTTCTTTATTTTTTTCTTAATTTAGCTTTAAGCTAATGGCTTTCTTAATTTCTATGAAATATTTAATATATTTTTTATAAGACTGAAAAAAGCTAGAAAAAAAAACATTGCAAAAATATATATTTAAATTAGTATTCACATAAAACTTTTTGGAAATCTGGAAAAATTGAAAGTTTAAAAAAACCCAGATTTTTGGATAAATCTAGAAAATTTTTTGCAACTCTTTTCTTTTCAAAAAAAAAACAGTTTTTATTGATATCTAGGCATTTGAGGGAAAAAATATAAAGTAAATGCTAAATATGATTTATTTAAATTTTATTCATAATAGTTTTCAAATAAATTTTAAATTATTTGAAAAAGCTGACAATAAAAATACCTCTAATTGATTAGAACTTGAACACAACAAAACCTTTAAAGCAATTTTATTTTAAAATGTTTAAAAAAAATAATATATAAGTATAGAAAATTTATCTATAATAAATGCACAAATACACAAACCTCTGACACCTTTGTCAAATGTTGTTTAAGAGGCTGAAAGTGAAATGAAACAAAAATTAATAAATAAATTTTATTAACTTTTACGCTCTTAAAAGAATTATTTACTAAATAAAAAAACAACTAGGTTGTTAAAATACAAAAAGTATATAGAGTAAACCTTTCCAAGTAATGAATTTCTCAAGTCATTAACTGTTAATGGTTTTAAATAGTCTCTCTAGATAAGATAAATTTTTGATTAGGATGTAGAAAATCTTAAGCAACAAAATTAATAATCTTAAACTAAATCTATTTATGAAAACAAACAAAAAATGCATAAACTACAAAAAATTTACAGAATCTCTCCATTTTTGATTGATTTTGTCTCCATAATCATATCGCAGCTCAGTATTCAAAGGAATGAAACATTTGGAAAAAAACATAAGGCGATACTTTCCTTCCACCAAACAACATTTTGGCCTACAGTTTGAAAACTTTTCAGCTGAATCGTTAATAAAACGTCCAAAAGACAATGAAAAAGTGGCATCAATGCTAAATTTCATTATAAAATTATAATATCAAAAATCATTTGAATTTTAGACATAGAAACACCGAATGTTGATAAGATTCTCACCCAATAACAATAATATTAATAATAAAACATAATAATAAAAGTTTACGAAAGTTATTTTTCAACAGCCTATTAAACATAATGTAACTTAATAAAATTCAGCTTCTTGAACTTGAGTTTTCTTCAATAAATAAAATTATTTTTTCAAATTATTAAAAGCAATAGTTTAATTATTTATCACATAAAACTTAATTAAGTTTAACACAAATATTAAGGAGATTATTATAAGGAACCTTTCAATATTTATCATCAATTATCATTATAAAAAATTATATTGTCGAAAAAATTACATACCTCACTCTTTCAGAGCCAAAATCTACATCATAAATAAAACAACCTTTTTTTTCCATAAAATACTTTTTGTGACGCAGTTTTGCTTCCACACGAGATATAACTTCACCTTTATATTCTAATAAAACTTCGTTAGCTTCAAAATCTCTTTTGGTAAAAATCCCATAACCTAATATATTACATCTCAAAATATATGTAAAGTATTTGAAAAGAAAACTAATATGTCCTTTAACATTAAAGGACATGCTATAACATGTTATAAGAACATGTTATAACACGTTAAAGGACATGTTATAACACATTTTAAAATATTTTTAGATAACACTAGGATTATTTTTATCTGTTCACTTAAGATATTTACAAGTTATGATAAATAAACATAAATGTAAAATAAAATATAAAATACTAAATATTATGCTTGTTATAAAATAATGAACATATTATAAAAAATAAAACAAACCAATTTTATTATCAATGAACAACTTTTTAAAATGCTGTGATTCATCTCTTTCGCAAGCATATACTAACTTTTGTTTGGCTGAAACTTCAGATCCTCTCTAAATATTATACAGATATCAATATTTATTTCAACTAATCTTAAATGAATGTGTATATTCTGTAACTGTATATATAATATAAAAAACTTTTTTTGGTTTATATTATATATATATATATATATATATATATATATATATATATATATATATATATATATATATATATATATATATATATATATATATATATATATATATATATATATATATATATATATTTAAGGAACTTTACCTTTTCATATGATTTCACAATTTTGTCCATGATATAAACTGTTTAATTTAAAAACTTTTTCTTACTAAACTTCAACTGCTAAATATAAGCAAAAAATAATATTTATAATGTGTTTATGATATTATTAGAAACACATTATAAATATTATTTTTTATTTATTATTATTATTGCTTAACATTAATAAGCAATACTAACAATAAACATTAATAATGTTGTAGAATGGAAACAGTTAGATTTTCTCCAGATTTATTATTGAAGATTGTTTGGGTTATTTAAATTAAAGGCAGTTGCATGAAAAAAAAATTATTTATAATAGGGACAATCGAACAAAAATATATATAATATAGCAATAAACATCATAAAACAGTCAAAATATTATTAAAAATTAACGCTAAACTTTTAAGAATATCTTGATCCAAATTCATCTGAATCTATAACAATTAAATAAATATACAAACACATGTATCTTGCTGAAATTCCAAGAAAATAACTTTTATTTTAAGCGATTAAACTTATTCAAATAAATAAAAAAATAAAAAACGTGTAACAAATAAAAAAAAGGTTTTTGATTTTCTTTTAAGAATTCTTCAAAATAATTAAATAATAATTACCTTTAGCCGGTAGCGAAAACGGTAAATATTAGGTAGAGAAAGCACTAAATTGTAGTAAAAGCACAAAGCGGTAGAAATAGCACAAACGTTAAATGTAGTGAAAGCACAAAACGGTAGAAAAAAAACATTGCGTAGAAAAAGCACAAAAAAAAAGCGTAGAGAAAGCACAAATCTGTAGCGAAAGCACATATCGCGTAGAAAAAGCACAAACTACGCGTAGAGAAAGCACAATTGAGATTATTACTATTATTATTGTTATTATTAGTATTATTATTATTATTATTATTATTATTATTGTTATTATTATTATTATTAGTAGGATAGTTATCTTTATCATTTGTATTATTATTATATTGATTATTATTACCAATAGATAATATTAATAACTGGAGTTTTTACTATTATTGCCTATTATTATTACCGATACTTATATTAATACATTATTTACAATGTTGTTACTGTATATTATTATAATCTAATTCTCTTTTATTGCTATATTTTAATTAGGTATATAAAAGTCTTTTATACTAGATAGATGTATAAAAGAAATTTGAATTATGTCCTAAATTTACAAACCTCTTACTTAATTATTATTCTAAAAGTTTTTCGTTTAAGTATTGTACTGTTTTACGTTTTTTTTTTCTTTTTTTTTCTTGCGTGTGTGTTTTTTGTGTGTTTTTTTGTGTTATTTTGTGTTTTTTGTTTTTTTAGTTTGGTGTTTTAGTCTTATTATGGTGTTTACTTAAAATTAGTACTTGTACTATATGTAAATATTACATGAAATGTAATATCTATTTCAGAATACATTTATCTTAATTCAACAAGATCTTTTAATTTTATTGTGTCGAGTCTTCTGCTGGTAGACTCTGCCTAGCGTTGTACCAGCTCTTTGTCGAATTTCTTAAAACAGTAAATTATTCTAGAGCGTAATTGATCCAAATTCTCTGCCTGCCAACCATTTTTGTAAACATCTCCTTTGATACAAGACCAAAAATACTCAATACAACGGCATTTAGGCATATTTGGAGGGTTTTCACTTTTTGTTACAAACTTTATACCATTTTCATTCAAAAACTTAACAACTTTGTTTGAGTAAAGGGCACTTGCTAGATCAGGCCAGAATGTGTATTTGGTATTTTTTGGAAGCTGTTTGATGTGTGGTAATAGTTTTTTAGTCAAACATTCATCTACATAAATATGCTGGTTAATAGCTGTTCCAGACTGTACAATGTATGGAGTTGATAGGCCAAAAGGCGAAATGACCACGTAAACCAATAATTTTTCTTCAGATTTCTTTTTTTCTTTGAATTTAACATTGTTTGGTGTTAATTCGATGTTACTTGAATAGAAATTATCATTACCATTAATTTGGCTGTTCAAGAGAGTAAAATAAGACTCGTCATCAAGAACCCAAATAAAACCTTTATTATTTTTTTTAAAAAGTTGACCACACAAACGTCGGTTTTTTGCTCTCTGGCTCTCAGTTTGACTTGGAATCTTCATTTGTTTTCTTTTTTTTATTGATGTTTTGGTTTTCAATGTCTTAGAAATAAGTGACTGAGAACATTTGAACTTTTTTGAAGCTATACGCTGAGAAATGCCACATTTATGGTCAAAAAGCTTGGTAAGTTGACTGATGGCGCGCTTAGTCATTATTTTCGGCTTTCTACCACTACCAGTTTGCCTTTCAAATGGTTTATCTTCTTTTACACGTTTAATAATTCCATATATAGTCAATCCTGATAAGTTTTCTGCTTCAAAATGAGAAACAGTGAATGATTTAGGTTTATCTGAATTTTCTTGATAAAACTAGTACACACGTTTTCTCTGGAGCTCTTCGTTTGACGTCATTTTTAATACTAAATTTAAAATACTTATATAAAAGTTAATATATATTTCAAAAGAAGAATAAATTTTAAAAATTGTTTGAAAAATAAAGTATTAGTTGCATATAGAAATATGATGTAAGCAATTTTGTACAGATTTTTAGTAATCACCCGTTATAATTAAAAATGTCTGATCTTATCGTCAGAACTTATGAAAACGCAAATATATAAATATATAGCTACAAAGTAAATATAGTAAGACATTTCTTTATAATAGGATAGCGAAAATTCAACAGTCTTACAATTAAAAAGACAAATACGTGGTTGTTATTAAAAGTATTTAAATACATCATCAATAGATAAAATCAAACCTTTAAATTTACTTTTAACGATCGGAAATGTAATGGGTGTATCAAATTAGATATAACAATTTTATTCCAAAGACATGGTGCTCGTAATGCATCGTAAAATTTGTTAAACTTTGTTCTGCAAGTTGGTTCATATAAAAATTTTTTATTTTTAAGTAAATATTTATTAATCGGTTTTAGAGAAAATGATCTTTAAAGATAGGTAAAGTTAAATCGTTTTTCCACATGTAAATAAAACATAAAATGTTCTAAACATTAAGCTCGTAAATATTAAGTATTTTTATCTCCGTAAAAAATGGTTTGGAATGAGTAAAACAATTCGCAATATTAATCAATCGGATCGCATGCTTTTGACGGCGATAAAGGCATATTAACTAACTTTTTTCGATACTTCCCCAAGCTGTTGGCATTATTTATATACGTGTGAATTAATGAGTAATAAAGATGGGTTAAGGCTTTTATGTTTTAATAAGATATGGATTTATATTTAACTCAGTTACTTTTTTATATTTTCGAGCAAATATAGTCAATATGCGATTTCCATGTAATGTTCTTGTCGAGAATCAATCCTAAAAATTTAGTAACAAAAACTTTTTTATTTCGACTTCATCAATAAATATTTTTGGCAAATTTTGGGGTAAATAGCGTTTTTAAGAGAGCGAATGGAAAAGAATCCATTTGGTTTGTTACATTTGAACCAAGTAAATATGTTTTTAAGTTCATCATTTATTGTAGAAAAGTGTTTGGATATGTCAATATTAGTCAGGAATAAGTTGCTATCGTCGGCAAACATGAAACTCATTAAGTTTGAGGCTTTATTTAAGTCATTTATATTGATTAAGATCAAGAGTGGCCCCTAGATAGAACCTTGAGGAACACCACAGGAAATATTTAGAAGATGACTTTGATAATACTTATTAATAATATTGAAACGAGCAATGAAAAAGATTGGGATGCAACTAAAGAAAAAATAAAATTTTTAATGTACAACATGGAATCGAGAAAGATATTAAAGTTGAACAAGCCCATTGAATAGGGCTTGCTAAAGTAGAACGAGAGCCATCAATTGTTTTGCAGCCGTATTCGCATCCCTCCGTTTAACCCTGCAATGTGGTATCGGCTGGTTAAAAGTAAATCGGCAGTTTTTAACGCCAGCGATAAAAATAACTCGTATTCTAATGCCTCCATTTGGTTAACGGCAGGAGTAAATTTTGCTATCGAATGGCTGTTAACGCCAAAATCTAACCCTGCTATTCCCTTCTGTTAAAACTGTTAAGGGAGGAGTTTTCTATTATACTAAGAAAAATAAAAAAAAGGTATCCAATCAAAACAAGCATATACAAATAAGTTTACTTTTATAACAAATAAGCTATAATATATACAATACCAAATTTATATGATTTATCCCTTAATTGTGAAAAAAATTATTTATCTTGTTTATGAAGTTATTAAAAATTAAGTTTATTTTGCATTTGATTATAATGCACGCACTGTTATATATACATCTATAAACATACATACACATATTATATATATATATATATATATATAATATATATATTATATATATATTATATAAATATTATATATATATATATATATTATATATATTATATATATATATATATTATATATATAATATATATTATATATATATATATATATATATATATATATATATATATATATATATATATATATATATATATATATATATATATATATATATATCGATGGGTAAATTCTAAAACATTGTATGTCTAATCTTTGGCTATATTGAGTTTATGTTTTTAAATTGTATAATCATACACTGTATGATTGTATCATACCGCTGCATTATATGTACACAGTCCTGTATTACAGGACTGTAGTAACAAAAAAAGGATTTAGTGGCCAATAAAGCTTTTTATATGCTCTAAGACAAAACTCTGTAGAAGTTATATGAAACTTTTTCGGTTAAAATCATACTAAGCATAATTAAAAGAATTTGGGCACAAATTTTTACAAAAATAAATATGTTTTTTTGTTTGTAGCACTTTATATTAAATATCATTTAAGGTGGAATACCCCTCAGAATTTTTTTTGAGTAATATTTATCATTTTATATATTTAACTTTATATACATAATGTAAATAACAAAACTAGATTAAAAAAGAAAAATTTTTTTTTTGGTAAAATGGCACCTGTAAAAAACTACACAGTTATTGAAAGACCCCAGCCAGCGTATCTCAAGATCTACACAACTTTAACAAAATCTTTGTTTAATAATTGTTCTTGCAAGTTTGTTCTGTGATATGAGTCGAACAAATTTTTGATATGATTTTTTAATAGGCTAAAGAGTGGGATCAAAATTGGGCTAAAAAGTTAACCGAATTTTGTGACGTCGTTGACCTATTCCACGACTGGAATAAATTTTATAAAAAATCTGTTGCACTTAAATTTTGATAAAATAAATGAGAGAAATCTCAAAATAAACCAGTTTGATATGGGTTTCCCTCTTTTTCAAGAGTTTTATGATATCTATTCTTTTTTTTCCTCGAATTATTTTGTCAGCATTTTTTTACGCGGTTTAATTTTTTACATCTGGCTAAATTTAATCGTTTTTTATTTATTTGCCTACATCCTTCTAACAAGTACATTCCAGGTCTAAAATTCATTTTTTCTAAAATTAACACACTAGCTTGTTTAATAATGTTAAAATGGGCAACTGCATCAAAAGCACCAAAACTCAAGATGTGTAAGCGAAACATAATGACCTTTTGGTATACGCTCCCATTTTGTCATGCTAAATGATTCCTTATTATTTTGGGTAAGACATTATTTTAATAGAATGTCATTACTTAAATCATCATAAATTGGTTTAAGTTTCCAAAAAATTGATATAGGTAAACCAGGGCCAGACCTATATTTTGAGGTATGATTTGCTTTGTCGCGATTGTACCAACACCAACTCTCTGCACCTTCAGGACAGTGAGGAAAATGTAAATTTTCATTTTTTGATGAGGCAACATGATGTAGTATAGTTCTTGTAGCAGATTTCATACTATTTAAATTATTTTTGTTTTGGCGAACTGCAATTTCATAATGATTTTGGAGACAATCAATAGTTGCATTAGTCAATTTTCCGCGACCACCTAGACCTTTTCCCTTTTTTTTTAGGTTACGTAAGCGTGTTCCAACTCTTTTTTAAACATGTCCAACACATTCAAGTTTGTTTACTTGTACACCTTCATAAACATTTTAAATAGCATCATAACCTTTGCTATCTCCATCACCATAAAATTCAGTATGTCGTAGACTATGTTTTGCAATAGACCTATTACATATTCTGCGGGCTTCCTCTGGCTCCATACCACCAGATAGTCCTTGATAATTATAAGTACAATTGTGTTTATTGTGCCATTTTTCATAGGCAAATAGGTTTTCTTTCTTTAAGTGTTCTTTAAGAAAACAACCTTTACATACCTTGTACATTGCTTCAACATCTAATACTTTGCCTGTTTCCATTGAAATAACAGAAACAACTCCATTAATTGAGGAGTAGCCTCACCGCTGCCAAGTTCCATCCAATGATTCTGCAATATCAATTGGGTTGAGCAAATGGTCAGTAATGGAGTTTAAAATAAAATGATCATTTTTCAAATCATTTAATTCTTGAGCAGCATCCATCATTGTGACTTCAGCTACACATTTTACTGCATTAGTTAAATTTTACTATAGTTGTTTATTAGTCATTGGTTTAGGCATATCCATAGATGTAACAAATCTTTAAAATCCAGAATAACTTTGACCGCATGATCTCATGGCATATACAGCCCTTGTATTTATATCAAAACTTTTTTGTTTGTTGAATGTCGATGAGTAAAATTCTTTTGAGTAATTACAAATAAAACAGTTAATATAGAGACAAGACACTAGATCCTTTCTCTTGTTTTCATTTTCTGAAAGAAATAGCTCTAATGACATGCATTCTGGACATCTAAGGGTAGAAACTACAGAGTTAAGTATTTCTAAGTCAATAAAACAGTATCCTGTAATTAAGCTACTCAATATTGTGGGTCTTGATGATGAAATGTTTTTAATTTTTTTAGCAGAAGCACTAATTTGATCAGAACCAATTACATTAAAATCAACAGTTCTCATCATACTTACATTTATATCTTTAACACTTTTAGTAATATTTACATTTATATCTTCACAATTTGATTCTATTTTTACATTGCTATTATTTACACCCATATACACACTATTTACAACTAATTTCTTCGTTCCATAAAACATTTGTTTATTTTATTTCTTTTAGTTCCTTGTTTAACGCTACAAGCTTTAACCATTTTAAAAGATCAAAAATGGACATTCCAGTGATTGCTTTTATTCTAAAGTGGTTTTAAACAATAGAAAATAAATTTCCTTTTTTAAGTATGTTTTCTAAACAGAAAAATAAGATTTTTAGTGGATTTTTTCGTTATTACGAAAATAAAGTGCCGTCGCTATTGCGGTTGTTATGGAAGTTAAAATTTTTAGGGTTCAATGAATTCTAGCTTAATAAAGATCTATAAAAAAAATTTTTAAAATGGTTTTGAGAAAAAGAACATAGCTAAGGTACACAGTGAATTAACTCATTTTGAAGTTTATATATAGTTTAAATACTAGGAGAATAAAACCTCCACCTTGGTGCGATAAAGATGATTGTGATTTCTAGAAACGAGTCACAATAAAATTACTCGGTTTTGAAATTTTGATCCGTTTGCAAAAATCAAAGAAAATAGAGTTATGAAAAAATGTGTAATCCATTAAATTTAGAGAAATTATTAGCAATCATAATTTAAAATTTAACCGGCTGCGATTTACCAAATAAACAAAATCATCGTCTTTTGGCATCGCAATTCTTAGATGCGATAAGAAAAACGGCACGAAAACTAGTTACCGGAGCTGGCTAACGGTGGAATTTTAACTAAAAAAATTATTGGAGTGGTTAATAAACGGAGCCTAAATGGACGGATTGGAATACCATTTACTTTTCTCCGTTTTACAACCGACCGTTTAGACGTTTTCCTAATGGATGCTCAAATTCTCTGTTAGTTTAACCAAGAACGTTTTAATAGATGGACGTTTAACTAATTGTTTAAAAGCCAAGATATGAGCGCTTGCAGTTGTTATATATAACAATAGCCAAACAATAGGAAATACTTGTGTCTCGAAGAAATAATTTTATATGATTATATATCAAAATGACAACTGTCTCATCTATCGAATTAAATAAAAAAACTTTATTATTCAAAGTATTGTAATTAATATATTTTGCTATTTTGTTAAAAGTTATTCTATCTATTCAATTACCCTTGTATAACTCCTGTATAACTATATAACAAAAAGTCTTTAATTCGTATGATTATTCTAGAACTCTACTTGTAAAAAAAAATCATATACCAAAAAATATCAAAACAAAGTTGTGAGACAAAAAACAATTTGATTTCCATCCTAAATTAGAAGTTTAAATTTTAAAGAAAATAGTAAATTCAAAGTGTAGGGAGTAATGGTTGCTAACAATTTTTAGTTCCATCTTTAAATGATTTATGATATGTCCTACAACACGTAGAAAATTCTTTTTACAATATTCATATTAATATATCATATATTGGATTTTACGAAAACAATAATTTTGACGTCGAAATTTTTTTACAAATAATTTATTATTAAACGAAGCTTGCACATTATTTAAAATGTTTTTAAATACATGAGACATTCTTAACTACATTATAATGCGTTTATATTTTGTAAAAGTTAGTATTTTACGAGTAATTAAACATTTACTGAAAGAAATTAGTAAACCAAAAATGTCAATTTTATGTCGGTTTATTTTGTAAAGTTTTTTGAAAAAATGACGCTAAGAATTCCAACCCGCATTGAATTTCAGTAATTAGCGGCGCCTCTGATCTATAAACGTCCTTTTATATATTTTTATATATATTTTATTATGTATTTTATTATTATGTGAAGTTGCCCAAGGATCTATCCTTGGTTCAATCCTGTTTTTAATTTATACTAATGATTTTTGCAATGAGTCTTTAAAACTTAATTCAGTCATGTTTGCTGATGATACAAATCTATTGCTTACTAACAATGATATCAAGAAATTAAATGCAGACATGAATACTGAAGCAAATAAAGTAAATAATTCGCCGAATTCAGAAAAAAACAAACTATACATTATTCCTTTAAAAGACACATTAAGAAAACCTTCCTTATAAGTTGCCTGACCTTATCTTAAATTGTAATTTAATTAAAAAACAAGCTAGTATAAATTCTAAGGGTTTTTTTTATCAGAATTTATCCTGGCTTCATTAAATAAGATATATTCAATCTAAAATTACCAATATAAACGGTATGATGTATCGAATTTGTTCTTATATCAATAAACAAAGTTTCAAACTAATATATTTTGGACTAATTCATTGCTTTATTCGGTATGAAAATATATCATGGGCAAGTACGCAAGTATCAAAACACAAAAAAACTTATACCTTAAAAAAACATGCGTGCAAAATCATTTACTCTAAAAATAAGCGTGAACACGCTAAACCTATGATGAAAGATAGGAAAATGATGGATATTTTTAAAATAAGTATTTATCAGCATTTTATTTTGATGCATCAATTAAACAATAATCTCTCTCGTGAAAACTTTAATAAAAAGTTTAAATTAAATAGGAATGAAAGCTATTATTTAAGAGCAAATATAAGTAACAAATATAAACAACCTCAAAGCTTTAAGAAATATACTGACAATAGAGTTTCATCATGAGGACCAAATATATGGAACATTTATAAAAAAAAATTCAAAGTTGTGGCAAAGTCATTAAAGTTATTTAAGTTTCTAGCAAAAAAGATTTTTTAAAATATGAGATTTATTTGTACTTGAGTAACTTTGTAGTTATTTAGTTTTAATTTTTCAGTTTTTTATCTTTATCTGATCAACGGAGCAGTTTTGTGCCCATTAGGGTATTATAGTTAATGAAGTTCTGTTGAAAAAATTTATAGGGACTCTATGGAAAGATTGCGATGACGTATTGTCATCTCCATCTTCTTTGAGCCCCTATCTCTTTACTTCATAATTTTATCAAGTCTGTTGTAAAAATTAAGTTTATGTTATATATTGTTCATACAAAAACGGTGTTTGTTGACAATACTTTACTGTCTTCTTCGTTTTACGAACATATTTTTTTCTTTCTTGTATATATATATATATATATATATATATATATATATATATATATATATATATATATATATATATACACAAACACACATATATATAAATATATTTATATATATATATATATTTATATATATATATATATATATATATATATATATATATATATATATATATATATATATATATATATATAAATATATATATATATATATATATATATATATGTATATATATATATATATATATATATGTGTGTATTTATATACACATATATATCATTATATATATATCCCAGACAGCAAGGATATACTGGTCCGATAATGGCTAGCCTATGCCAGCGAATTCATTTCAGTCCCGATAAAGTTCCGTTCTTGGATTGCCAGTTCTGAGAAGCCGTAGCAGGGCCATAGCCGAGCCTTTATAAAATTGCCTGAGCTGGTTAGCTGCAAGAAAACCATTAATGATCCAACAAAGGTTTGCCGAAGCAGAACAAAATTCTGCTTCGGCGAACCTTTGTTGGACCATTAATGGTTTTCTTGCAGCTACCCAGCTCAGGCAATATTATAAAGGCTCAGCTATGGCCCTGCTACGGCTTCTCAGAACTGGCAATCCAAGAACGGAACTTTATGAGACTGGGCCGATCCTGGTTTATCAGTGGTATAATCCACTGATCTATTTTATAACTGGATAGCGCATCTCCTAATAAAATATCGTAATTTTTGAAGCCAAAATATTTTCGCCAGCGCCATATTGGGAGGACCCACGGAGAAATATTATTTAGTTAAAATATTGCTAGGTGAACAAGCTATTTCTTTAATTTGGTGGTTTAACTTTATGTTTTTTTATACCTAACATAGATAGAACGTATGGAAAATTATTATTTTTTTTTCAAATAATAATAAATATTTTTCAGTAAAATAATTACAATGTTCATTCTATAAATGTCTGGAGAAAATTCCAAATAGCGAGGGACACAGTGTATTGCATTTGGTTGCAATAAAAGAAAACATAGTGACAGTAAAGAAGTGATAGTGATGGAATTTCTGATGATAAATCATCTTTAAAACAAAAGTTTCCTAGAACATTTTATAAGTGACTTTCTTAATTATTTTTAAAAATAAAAAATTTTTAAAGTTTATTGACCTCTGTTTGTTTGCTTGGAATCTGAACAAATGGATTTAAATAAAATCAGTTGTGAAAAAAGTATAACAAACTTAATAAAATATCAAACGTTAATTTTGCTACCAATTTTCAGATTTCCTTCAAACACTGAAAAAAGAAAAGAATAGACCAAATACACCGTCAAGAATGAAGTCCAAGTAGAAGCAGTTTGATATGTTCTGATCATTTTTTAGAAAAAAGATATTGACAGAACCGGACAAACTGTTAGGTTAAGGGAAAATTCTTTTCCTTAAAGATTTAAAATTTCCCAGACCACTTAGAAAGGTATATAATCAATTATGTTTTTATGTATTGTACAGGTTTGTTCAATATGTACCTTTTAGCTTTTAGTTACGCTATGCAGTGTGCTAGAAGATTTATAACACAACTGTATGGTAAGCTAAAACATATAATAACCATTTTGCTATTGTATGCTTTAATTTTATAAATGCTGCATGAACTATTAGCTAAGCTCTGTGAGTAAACATAACTTAGAGGTTCCTTTTATTTTGAGATCAAATTTGAAAATTTTACAACTATATATATATATATATATATATATATATATATATATATATATATATATATAATTTTTTTTTCTTTCAATATTAGAAAATGAAAAAGAGAAAAGTTCTTGTTAATAGATCAACTTTTGAAAATTCTGAAATAAGTGATTTTGAAACTAGTGTTATATTTATCTCCATGAAAGTTGGCTCCCCCAAAAAAATATATAATTGCAGTTTAACTCCAGAAAAAAAAACAGATCGTAGAAACAAGATAGTTGTGTCTTTGATAAAGAAGGTATAAGCAGAACAGCAAAAATCTCAAATGAAAAAAAAGATAACATCTCTTAAATCAATTGTAAAAATATTAGGTCAAATACAAAAAATATCATCAAATTGTGAAGAAATTCTATTAAAAACATTTTCAGAAGTTCCTCAAGCTCTAACCAGAAGAATGATTATGTGTAAAAATCATGGTAAAGGATATAAATATTCATAAGAAACCATATCCTTTGCACTTACCCTGCAGTTTTATTCAAGTAAAGCTTATGATTATGTGTGAAAAATATTTAACTTTAATTTACCACATCAAGCACAAATTAGGAAATGGTATGGAAAAGTTTCAGCAGAACCAGGATTTACAAAGCCAGCGTTCGCAGCGCTTAAATACAAGGTTAAAGAAGCTGAAAAGTTACGATCTAAAGTCATTTGCTCACTTATGTTAGATGAAATGGCTATTGAAAAACACATATCATGGGATGGAAAATCATTTAATGGGTATGATAATCTTGGGAACGGCATACAAGATGATTCATCCCCAGTTGCAAAAGATGCCCTACTTCTCATGGCTGTTAGTATAAACAGTTCATGGAACGTTCCATGTGGATATTTTTTTATAGATGGGTTAAATGGTGCTGAACGAGCAAACATTGTAAATTTATTTATTTAACGCTTGACAGATGTTGGTGTTGGAGTCATATCAATAACATGTAATGAACCCTCATGTCACATACCCATGTTATTAAACCTTGGTGTTTCAATTGATGCTTTAAAAATGAACACTTTTTTTGCTCATCCTCTCAACTCTGACAAAAGTTCATACTTTCCTTGATATTTGTCACATGCTTGATATTTCTCCTTGATTTTTGTCACATGCTAATTCGAAATTGCTTTGCAGATAGTGATGTTTTGTTTGATAGCGAAAACAATGCAATATCATGGAAATATATAGTTTATCTTCAAAAACTGCAAGAAGCATGTGGTTATATTTCAAACTTACAAGACTCATCTCACAGACTGTTGCATACGACAAGAAGAAAAACTGGGTTCATTGGATTTTTATTAGCTATAAAAAGTATTAGGCAGGTTAAAATATTTTGAAAAGTTATATTTATATCTGAAACTTGTAAACTTGGTTCTAAAAAACATGCTCCAGAAACCAATTTTCTTAAAGTAAAGGACAATGGTGGTCTTATAAACCAACAAAAGATATAATTACTGTTTGTGAAGAAACTGAAAAAAAAATACAAGAATGCTAGCAACAATTCCTTGAAAACTGCCACAGTCCAAAAATATCCCAGAAGATATATCTATCTCAGTTTTAGAAAGTTTAGGATCTGTTATATATTGAGACTTGTATGAACATATTTTTGATACTGGTATTAATGAAAACCATTTTTTAAATTAATCAAAATAATTTCTCAATGTTATGGAAAAGTCAGACTATATGATCTGGGAAAAAAAGCCACTGAGAAAATGTCACAGAAAAATAATAGAAAAACATTAAGTAAGTTCGTATTATTTAATCATCAATAACTACAACGCTTACAAACACAAAACTATCTTATATCATAAATAGTAACTTAATATATATATATATATATATATATATATATATATATATATATATATATATATATATATATATATATATATATATATATATATATGTATATATATATATATATATATTCATATATTTATATACTTACTTTTAGGAGTATTATATTTTCAACTTGTACTTTTAATCATAGTTTTTGAATATCAACATAAGAATCTAGATAAATTATCTAAAGAATACGATCATTCGTTAGACATTTTACAACAGATTTTTACTATTTTGTTAATATTGCCTTTTTTCCTTCTAATTACTAGGTACTTTCAATCCTTTTCTTATCGTCTTCTTTCTATTGGTTTCATTTCTTAGAATTTCAAGCGCGTCATAATAAATCGTCGGTCCTCACAATATGGCCGCCAAAATAGTTTTTCGGCTTCAATTTCGATATCAGAGATGCGCTATCCAGTTATAATATAGCTCAGTGGGTAAAATCAAATTAATAATGATATAAACGAGAGCATTTACGTTTAAGGCGCAGATTTTCGCATCCATCTTGAAAAAGTTTTTTTCCACTTTTCATACAAATATATCTAAGAACGTTATTGCTTAAAAAATACTTTCAGGTAAGAATCTAATCTGTTTTTTTATATTCTTCCTTGCGTACATAATAATTTCTAGTTAAGTTTTAAAAATTAACATTTTTTAACAGGAAATTTATGTTTTTTAAATAATTTCTAAATAAATTATTGCAAGTTAATTCTTTTTAAACAAATAAAGTTTCATATACGATGTATTGTTAGACTACAAATAACATAATGATCATGTTAAATAAACATTTTTTACAAGTCTACTTATCTCAAACGTAATTATTTGCATCAAACATTAACCATTAAAATTGGTTTAATGTTTAAATTAAATTTTTTTCGCCAAGCTAAACTGGTTAGAGAAGCTTAAAACCTAATTTATGGAAACAACGGCATTTGAAGAATGATAGATATTCATAGAAAATAGCTGATAGAAATGTTGGATTGAAAAGGAAATATATTAAATATATGTATCTTATTGTGTAGACTATTTGAATAACTTTGCTTTATTTTATTTTCTTTTTGTTGTAATAATCATAACTTTTCCTAAATATAATTTCAGTGTTATTAACACATTTATCTTTTTTGTTTTTATAGTTCAATAGGAATAATATTAAGATAACATCTTCTTTAAATATATAGCATAAGAATATTATTGTGTTATACAAAGTTGTTGAAGTCAAAAAATGGATACCTAAGTATTATTAACATATGCATTAGATAGGAAAGACAGAGGAATTAGATAGGAAAAGTTATCAAGTCTATAAATCTAGATTTGGGCATATAGGTGTGTTTAGCAAAATAGTTTGAAATATTCGTTGTGGACTATATATATTATTTTTTTTAAGGAGTTTAAGCAATTTTTAATATTTTTATCTAAATAAATTTGCTACTTTGTTTACTTTTAAATACAATAAATAAATATAAATAAACCAAAAAAGTTGTGATACACATTATTAGTGTATAATCTTACAAAAGTAAATGTCAGACCTTAACAGCTTTTCACAGTTTGGAATTTTTTTATAGTAGAGTGTTAAAAATATAGTTTGGTTTTTCGCTTTTGCAACTTCTAGTTATAAATAGTTTCATTTGTCGGCTATTCTATTTATGAAAAAATTATGTTGACTGTTTGACTTTTTGCATTGTTGTTTATATATCATTTATTTTTGTCTTTTTTAATAGAATTTTCTTTAATGATTTCAGCAATATACCAATTTATTACATCCAAGTCAATAATAATTATGTATAGTTGTATCACATCACCTCTTGATATTCTAGTTTTTAATGTGGAGAGAAAGGTTAATCAGTGAAGTTTTACATGATATATTTTTTAAAGTATACCTCGGAGTTGTTTAATCATACTAACATGTTTCCGTATATTAAAACTTCTTAATGGGTTCAATATTTAAGGTGAGGTCTAAATAATGATATAAGTAATAATGTTATATTTCTTTTATCTAAGTATTTCAAGAAGTATTTGAATCGCCCTAATGTCAAACTTCCAAAGTTCCTAATGTCAAAATTTTTTCTCTATAATTTCATTTTTAAAACGCTTTCATTAATGGTTATAAAGAGTTGCCAATAATGTTTTTTCTTATTTTGTTATTTTATATGAAAACAACTCAAAGAAAATAATTTCAATTATTAGATTTAATAGTATTGATGTTTTGTTTTTAGAGTTTGTTTGTGATGAATAAGGTGCCACCACATAAAAGTAGCAAATATTAATAAAGCTCTGGCAATTAACATAATGTTGAAACAAAATGCCAAATCTCAAGTTAAATGGTTAATCTAAATCAGGTAAGTTTACACTTAATCAAATAAGTTATTAATATTTCCGTTTTCAGTGTTTAAGTGAAGGAAAAGTTTTTTTTTCTAGATTTTGCTATTACTAATGATTAGATTTACTGTGTTTTATAATATAGTTTCTGTGTATAAAAATATTTAGGAAGATTGAAAGGCAGTTAAATTTTTTTTTTCTTTTTATTTATTCAAAGCAAGTTTTACAATAAAAGAATGGATAAAGTACATAAAACACATCCAATAAAAATTGCAAACTTTGTAATTCTTTTTGTTTATAACTTTACAATAAGTTTGCAGATACACGCAGAAGACTATAAGATCTTGTGATTAAGAACTGCCTAAACAGACTATAAATAAAAAATAATATTTTAATGATACATGTGTAAATATTCACCCATAAATACATATATAATTATTTACTCACAAATAAATATGCAAACATATTAGTGTATAAACTTACACATTCACACACGTATACATGTATGTCTAAATTTACACAATTGTCTTGTTTATTCGAATTTGATGAATTTTTTTATCAATGTAGTTAATAAGTCTTCTAACATTTTTAGTGCTCCCTAACACCTTATACCTACCAGATACAAGTAGTAAATTAAATCTTTTTTTGTTCCCTTGCTGACAAGTTTGTGTTGCTGTTAGATAAACAGATTTTATCTGGGTTTTTACAATAATGAAGAACAATTTTAGGATTTCAATTTAAATATTTTATGTAATATATGTTTTTGTGTATAAAAATATATAGTTAATATATAGTTTTTGTGTATAAAAATATTCAGGAAGATTAAAAGGCAATTAAATTTTTTTTTATTTTAATTTATTCAAAACAAGTTTTACAATATAAGAAATGGATAAAGTAAATAAATTACATACAATAAGAACTGCAATTTTTGTTAATTTTACAATAAGTATGCAGATACTCGCAGAAGATCATAAGATCTTGTCATTAAGAACTGCTTTAACAGATTTTAAATAAAAAATAATTATTTATTAATACATATGTAAATATTCACCCTTAAATACTAATACTGTTATTTACTTACATATATTGTTATTTACTTACATATCATGTTTATTCAAATTTGATGAATTTTTTTATCAATGTAGTTTTTAAGCAACATTCTACTAACATTTTTAGTGCTCCCTAACACTATATACCTATCAGATATAGATAGTAAATTAAATCTTTTTCTGTTCCCTTGACAAGTTTGTGTTGCAGTTAGATAAACAGATTTTATCTGGATATTGTCAATAATAAAGAACATTATATTAGGATTTCAATTTAAATATTTTAAATAATAAATGTTAATAATTTTAGATATTATAGGTTCAATCTTAAAAATTTTAATGGTATAATGATAATGTGCATCTTTCTTAAAATATTTAAGATGCTTCGAAAAACGGAGCTTCGCCAACGTCGACAGCCATAGCCGGTCCAGCGCGGCAGCCTATTCAGGACCAGTGCGGGACCATTATATCCTTGCTGTCTGGGATACATATATACCCAGACAGCAAGGATTTAATGATCCCACACTGGCCCTCTATAGGCTGCCGACGTTGGCGAAGCTCCGTTTTGCTCAAAGGATTTTTCTTGGACCAGCCGTGGCTAACCAGTGATTGCAAAACAGCAGCTAGGCAGTGCTGGACAAGAAGTGGCAGAACAACAGTTTGCCAGTTTTACATCGTACCATTGTGGTTTTGTCTTCGTTAACTAACTGGGTCGCGCATGGGATTGTTCTGGATTTTTTTCGGGCAATCCTATTTGAAGTCCCTATATTTTCCTTTATATTTAGACTTCTTAATTATTTAAAGTTATCTTTAGCAGAATCGACAGTAATTTTCTGGTTAAAAATTGGCGTAATTTTCATTAGTTTAAGGACAATAAAATGTATTAAACAAATGATTACTGACAATTTTAATTATTATGAATAAATTTAAAAAACAGGTCTAAATTTCAAAATATATATATACGCGAAAATAGCAATGTTTATACAAAGATTTGATTCACAACCATTCGACAATGGTGCTTTTCTGCGATTCGTATCCAATTGTCAACATGGTTCATTATAAATTTATGCTTCAATTTGTAACGTTACTTTCTTTTTTAGTGCTTGCATCCGTTTTAACTTTGATAACATAAAAATAAACATAAGCACAACTTAATAATTTATTACATATATACTTATACAACATAGTAACAACATATATACAAAATGGTCACAGATTAAAAACACCATGGTTATCATGTTACAATAACAATTATCTTTATTGTTGACGAAAAAGTATAATCCATTAACATCAAACCATAAATTCATAGACTTGAGTTAAGGATCTTATTAAGACTTTGTGAACTAAAATGTAATGAATATCACAATGAAAATTTACAATTACAAAAAAATGCAGGAAACTTACAAATATATTTATTAAAACATGCGTTACTCGGATTATTATGGACCAAAACTCTATTAGCAATTTCATGTCTTGAGATTTGGCAATTTATGATTGAATATTCAATTTACTCTACAGCAGATTTTAAATAAAGTATACAACAAACTGTGAAAAAAATAATTTATCATTTTATTATAAATAGACGACTTCTTGCTACAATATGATTACAATTTAAAGCATCTTAAACATTTTAAGGAAGATGCACATTATCATTATACCATTAAAATTTTTAAGATTGAACCTCTAATATTAAGCAATATTAACATATATTACATAAAATATTTAAATTGAAATCCTAAAATTGTTCTTCATTATTGTAAAAACCCAGATAAAATCTGTTTATCTAACAGCAACACAAACTTGTCAGCAAGGGAACAAAAAAAGATTTAATTTACTACTTGTATCTGGTAGGTATAAGGTGTTAGGGAGCACTAAAAATGTTAGAAGACTTATTAACTACATTGATAAAAAAATTCATCAAATTCGAATAAACAAGACAATTGTGTAAATTTAGACATACATGTATACGTGTGTGAATGTGTAAGTTTATACACTAATATGTTTGCATATTTATTTGTGAGTAAATAATTATATATGTATTTATGGGTGAATATTTACACATGTATCATTAAAATATTATTTTTTATTTATAGTCTGTTTAGGCAGTTCTTAATCACAAGATCTTATAGTCTTCTGCGTGTATCTGCAAACTTATTGTAAAGTTATAAACAAAAAGAATTACAAAGTTTGCAATTTTTATTGGATGTGTTTTATGTACTTTATCCATTCTTTTATTGTAAAACTTGCTTTGAATAAATAAAAAGAAAAAAAAAATTTAACTGCCTTTCAATCTTCCTAAATATTTTTATACACAGAAACTATATTATAAAACACAGTAAATCTAATCATTAGTAATAGCAAAATCTAGAAAAAAAAACTTTTCCTTCACTTAAACACTGAAAACGGAAATATTAATAACTTATTTGATTAAGTGTAAACTTACCTGATTTAGATTAACCATTTAACTTGAGATTTGGCATTTTGTTTCAACATTATGTTAATTGCCAGAGCTTTATTAATATTTGCTACTTTTATGTGGTGGCACCTTATTCATCACAAACAAACTCTAAAAACAAAACATCAATACTATTAAATCTAATAATTGAAATTATTTTCTTTGAGTTGTTTTCATATAAAATAACAAAATAAGAAAAAACATTATTGGCAACTCTTTATAACCATTAATGAAAGCGTTTTAAAAATGAAATTATAGAGAAAAAATTTTGACATTAGGAACTTTGGAAGTTTGACATTAGGGCGATTCAAATACTTCTTGAAATACTTAGATAAAAGAAATATAACATTATTACTTATATCATTATTTAGACCTCACCTTAAATATTGAACCCATTAAGAAGTTTTAATATACGGAAACATGTTAGTATGATTAAACAACTCCGAGGTATACTTTAAAAAATATATCATGTAAAACTTCACTGATTAACCTTTCTCTCCACATTAAAAACTAGAATATCAAGAGGTGATGTGATACAACTATACATAATTATTATTGACTTGGATGTAATAAATTGGTATATTGCTGAAATCATTAAAGAAAATTCTATTAAAAAAGACAAAAATAAATGATATATAAACAACAATGCAAAAAGTCAAACAGTCAACATAATTTTTTCATAAATAGAATAGCCGACAAATGAAACTATTTATAACTAGAAGTTGCAAAAGCGAAAAACCAAACTATATTTTTAACACTCTACTATAAAAAAATTCCAAACTGTGAAAAGCTGTTAAGGTCTGACATTTACTTTTGTAAGATTATACACTAATAATGTGTATCACAACTTTTTTGGTTTATTTATATTTATTTATTGTATTTAAAAGTAAACAAAGTAGCAAATTTATTTAGATAAAAATATTAAAAATTGCTTAAACTCCTTAAAAAAAATAATATATATAGTCCACAACGAATATTTCAAACTATTTTGCTAAACACACCTATATGCCCAAATCTAGATATATAGACTTGATAACTTTTCCTATCTAATTCCTCTGTCTTTCCTATCTAATGCATATGTTAATAATACTTAGGTATCCATTTTTTGACTTCAACAACTTTGTATAACACAATAATATTCTTATGCTATATATTTAAAGAAGATGTTATCTTAATATTATTCCTATTGAACTATAAAAACAAAAAAGATAAATGTGTTAATAACACTGAAATTATATTTAGGAAAAGTTATGATTATTACAACAAAAAGAAAATAAAATAAAGCAAAGTTATTCAAATAGTCTACACAATAAGATACATATATTTAATATATTTCCTTTTCAATCCAACATTTCTATCAGCTATTTTCTATGAATATCTATCATTCTTCAAATGCCGTTGTTTCCATAAATTAGGTTTTAAGCTTCTCTAACCAGTTTAGCTTGGCGAAAAAAATTTAATTTAAACATTAAACCAATTTTAATGGTTAATGTTTGATGCAAATAATTACGTTTGAGATAAGTAGACTTGTAAAAAATGTTTATTTAACATGATCATTATGTTATTTGTAGTCTAACAATACATCGTATATGAAACTTTATTTGTTTAAAAAGAATTAACTTGCAATAATTTATTTAGAAATTATTTAAAAAACATAAATTTCCTGTTAAAAAATGTTAATTTTTAAAACTTAACTAGAAATTATTATGTACGCAAGGAAGAATATAAAAAAACAGATTAGATTCTTACCTGAAAGTATTTTTTAAGCAATAACGTTCTTAGATATATTTGTATGAAAAGTGGAAAAAAACTTTTTCAAGATGGATGCGAAAATCTGCGCCTTAAACGTAAATGCTCTCGTTTATATCATTATTAATTTGATTTTACCCACTGAGCTATATTATAACTGGATAGCGCATCTCTGATATCGAAATTGAAGCCGAAAAACTATTTTGGCGGCCATATTGTGAGGACCGACGATTTATTATGACGCGCTTGAAATTCTAAGAAATGAAACCAATAGAAAGAAGACGATAAGAAAAGGATTGAAAGTACCTAGTAATTAGAAGGAAAAAAGGCAATATTAACAAAATAGTAAAAATCTGTTGTAAAATGTCTAACGAATGATCGTATTCTTTAGATAATTTATCTAGATTCTTATGTTGATATTCAAAAACTATGATTAAAAGTACAAGTTGAAAATATAATACTCCTAAAAGTAAGTATATAAATATATGAATATATATATATATATATATACATATATATATATATATATATATATATATATATATATATATATATATATATATATATATATATATATATATATATATATATATATTAAGTTACTATTTATGATATAAGATAGTTTTGTGTTTGTAAGCGTTGTAGTTATTGATGATTAAATAATACGAACTTACTTAATGTTTTTCTATTATTTTTCTGTGACATTTTCTCAGTGGCTTTTTTTCCCAGATCATATAGTCTGACTTTTCCATAACATTGAGAAATTATTTTGATTAATTTAAAAAATGGTTTTCATTAATACCAGTATCAAAAATATGTTCATACAAGTCTCAATATATAACAGATCCTAAACTTTCTAAAACTGAGATAGATATATCTTCTGGGATATTTTTGGACTGTGGCAGTTTTCAAGGAATTGTTGCTAGCATTCTTGTATTTTTTTTTCAGTTTCTTCACAAACAGTAATTATATCTTTTGTTGGTTTATAAGACCACCATTGTCCTTTACTTTAAGAAAATTGGTTTCTGGAGCATGTTTTTTAGAACCAAGTTTACAAGTTTCAGATATAAATATAACTTTTCAAAATATTTTAACCTGCCTAATACTTTTTATAGCTAATAAAAATCCAATGAACCCAGTTTTTCTTCTTGTCGTATGCAACAGTCTGTGAGATGAGTCTTGTAAGTTTGAAATATAACCACATGCTTCTTGCAGTTTTTGAAGATAAACTATATATTTCCATGATATTGCATTGTTTTCGCTATCAAACAAAACATCACTATCTGCAAAGCAATTTCGAATTAGCATGTGACAAAAATCAAGGAGAAATATCAAGCATGTGACAAATATCAAGGAAAGTATGAACTTTTGTCAGAGTTGAGAGGATGAGCAAAAAAAGTGTTCATTTTTAAAGCATCAATTGAAACACCAAGGTTTAATAACATGGGTATGTGACATGAGGGTTCATTACATGTTATTGATATGACTCCAACACCAACATCTGTCAAGCGTTAAATAAATAAATTTACAATGTTTGCTCGTTCAGCACCATTTAACCCATCTATAAAAAAATATCCACATGGAACGTTCCATGAACTGTTTATACTAACAGCCATGAGAAGTAGGGCATCTTTTGCAACTGGGGATGAATCATCTTGTATGCCGTTCCCAAGATTATCATACCCATTAAATGATTTTCCATCCCATGATATGTGTTTTTCAATAGCCATTTCATCTAACATAAGTGAGCAAATGACTTTAGATCGTAACTTTTCAGCTTCTTTAACCTTGTATTTAAGCGCTGCGAACGCTGGCTTTGTAAATCCTGGTTCTGCTGAAACTTTTCCATACCATTTCCTAATTTGTGCTTGATGTGGTAAATTAAAGTTAAATATTTTTCACACATAATCATAAGCTTTACTTGAATAAAACTGCAGGGTAAGTGCAAAGGATATGGTTTCTTATGAATATTTATATCCTTTACCATGATTTTTACACATAATCATTCTTCTGGTTAGAGCTTGAGGAACTTCTGAAAATGTTTTTAATAGAATTTCTTCACAATTTGATGATATTTTTTGTATTTGACCTAATATTTTTACAATTGATTTAAGAGATGTTATCTTTTTTTTCATTTGAGATTTTTGCTGTTCTGCTTATACCTTCTTTATCAAAGACACAACTATCTTGTTTCTACGATCTGTTTTTTTTTTCTGGAGTTAAACTGCAATTATATATTTTTTTGGGGGAGCCAACTTTCATGGAGATAAATATAACACTAGTTTCAAAATCACTTATTTCAGAATTTTCAAAAGTTGATCTATTAACAAGAACTTTTCTCTTTTTCATTTTCTAATATTGAAAGAAAAAAAAATTATATATATATATATATATATATATATATATATATATATATATATATATATAGTTGTAAAATTTTCAAATTTGATCTCAAAATAAAAGGAACCTCTAAGTTATGTTTACTCACAGAGCTTAGCTAATAGTTCATGCAGCATTTATAAAATTAAAGCATACAATAGCAAAATGGTTATTATATGTTTTAGCTTACCATACAGTTGTGTTATAAATCTTCTAGCACACTGCATAGCGTAACTAAAAGCTAAAAGGTACATATTGAACAAACCTGTACAATACATAAAAACATAATTGATTATATACCTTTCTAAGTGGTCTGGGAAATTTTAAATCTTTAAGGAAAAGAATTTTCCCTTAACCTAACAGTTTGTCCGGTTCTGTCAATATCTTTTTTCTAAAAAATGATCAGAACATATCAAACTGCTTCTACTTGGACTTCATTCTTGACGGTGTATTTGGTCTATTCTTTTCTTTTTTCAGTGTTTGAAGGAAATCTGAAAATTGGTAGCAAAATTAACGTTTGATATTTTATTAAGTTTGTTATACTTTTTTCACAACTGATTTTATTTAAATCCATTTGTTCAGATTCCAAGCAAACAAACAGAGGTCAATAAACTTTAAAAATTTTTTATTTTTAAAAATAATTAAGAAAGTCACTTATAAAATGTTCTAGGAAACTTTTGTTTTAAAGATGATTTATCATCAGAAATTCCATCACTATCACTTCTTTACTGTCACTATGTTTTCTTTTATTGCAACCAAATGCAATACACTGTGTCCCTCGCTATTTGGAATTTTCTCCAGACATTTATAGAATGAACATTGTAATTATTTTACTGAAAAATATTTATTATTATTTGAAAAAAAAATAATAATTTTCCATACGTTCTATCTATGTTAGGTATAAAAAAACATAAAGTTAAACCACCAAATTAAAGAAATAGCTTGTTCACCTAGCAATATTTTAACTAAATAATATTTCTCCGTGGGTCCTCCCAATATGGCGCTGGCGAAAATATTTTGGCTTCAAAAATTACGATATTTTATTAGGAGATGCGCTATCCAGTTATAAAATAGATCAGTGGATTATACCACTGATAAACCAGGATCGGCCCAGTCTCATAAAGTTCCGTTCTTGGATTGCCAGTTCTGAGAAGCCGTAGCAGGGCCATAGCTGAGCCTTTATAATATTGCCTGAGCTGGGTAGCTGCAAGAAAACCATTAATGGTCCAACAAAGGTTCGCCGAAGCAGAATTTTGTTCTGCTTCGGCAAACCTTTGTTGGATCATTAATGGTTTTCTTGCAGCTAACCAGCTCAGGCAATTTTATAAAGGCTCGGCTATGGCCCTGCTACGGCTTCTCAGAACTGGCAATCCAAGAACGGAACTTTATCGGGACTGAAATGAATTCGCTGGCATAGGCTAGCCATTATCGGACCAGTATATCCTTGCTGTCTGGGATATATATATAATGATATATATGTGTATATAAATACACACATATATATATATATATATATATATACATATATATATATATATATATATATATATATTTATATATATATATATATATATATATATATATATATATATATATATATATATATATATATATATATATAAATATATATATATATATAAATATATTTATATATATGTGTGTTTGTGTATATATATATATATATATATATATATATATATATATATATATATATATATATATATATATATACAAGAAAGAAAAAAATATGTTCGTAAAACGAAGAAGACAGTAAAGTATTGTCAACAAACACCGTTTTTGTATGAACAATATATAACATAAACTTAATTTTTACAACAGACTTGATAAAATTATGAAGTAAAGAGATAGGGGCTCAAAGAAGATGGAGATGACAATACGTCATCGCAATCTTTCCATAGAGTCCCTATAAATTTTTTCAACAGAACTTCATTAACTATAATACCCTAATGGGCACAAAACTGCTCCGTTGATCAGATAAAGATAAAAAACTGAAAAATTAAAACTAAATAACTACAAAGTTACTCAAGTACAAATAAATCTCATATTTTAAAAAATCTTTTTTGATAGAAACTTAAATAAATTTAATGACTTTGCCACACATTTGAATTTTTTTTTATAAATGTTCCATATATTTGGTCCTCATTATGAAACTCTATTTTCAGTATATTTATTAAAGCTTTGAGGTAGTTTATATGTGTTACTTATATTTGCTCTTAAATAATAGCTTTCATTCCTATTTAATTTAAACTTTTTATTAAAGTTTTCACGAGAGAGATTATTGTTTAATTGATGCATCAAAATAAAATGCTGATAAATACTTATTTTAAAAATATCCATCATTTTCCTATCTTTCATCATAGGTTTAGCGTGTTCACGCTTATTTTTAGAGTAAATGATTTTGCACGCATGTTTTTTTAAGGTATAAGTTTTTTTGTGTTTTGATACTTGCGTACTTGCCCATGATATATTTTCATACCGAATAAAGCAATGAATTAGTCCAAAATATATTAGTTTGAAACTTTGTTTATTGATATAAGAACAAATTCGATACATCATACCGTTTATATTGGTAATTTTAGATTGAATATATCTTATTTAATGAAGCCAGGATAAATTCTGATAAAAAAAACCCTTAGAATTTATACTAGCTTGTTTTTTAATTAAATTACAATTTAAGATAAGGTCAGGCAACTTATAAGGAAGGTTTTCTTAATGTGTCTTTTAAAGGAATAATGTATAGTTTGTTTTTTTCTGAATTCGGCGAATTATTTACTTTATTTGCTTCAGTATTCATGTCTGCATTTAATTTCTTGATATCATTGTTAGTAAGCAATAGATTTGTATCATCAGCAAACATGACTGAATTAAGTTTTAAAGACTCATTGCAAAAATCATTAGTATAAATTAAAAACAGGATTGAACCAAGGATAGATCCTTGGGCAACTTCACATAATAATAAAATACATAATAAAATATATATAAAAATATATAAAAGGACGTTTATAGATCAGAGGCGCCGCTAATTACTGAAATTCAATGCGGGTTGGAATTCTTAGCGTCATTTTTTCAAAAAACTTTACAAAATAAACCGACATAAAATTGACATTTTTGGTTTACTAATTTCTTTCAGTAAATGTTTAATTACTCGTAAAATACTAACTTTTACAAAATATAAACGCATTATAATGTAGTTAAGAATGTCTCATGTATTTAAAAACATTTTAAATAATGTGCAAGCTTCGTTTAATAATAAATTATTTGTAAAAAAATTTCGACGTCAAAATTATTGTTTTCGTAAAATCCAATATATGATATATTAATATGAATATTGTAAAAAGAATTTTCTACGTGTTGTAGGACATATCATAAATCATTTAAAGATGGAACTAAAAATTGTTAGCAACCATTACTCCCTACACTTTGAATTTACTATTTTCTTTAAAATTTAAACTTCTAATTTAGGATGGAAATCAAATTGTTTTTTGTCTCACAACTTTGTTTTGATATTTTTTGGTATATGATTTTTTTTTACAAGTAGAGTTCTAGAATAATCATACGAATTAAAGACTTTTTGTTATATAGTTATACAGGAGTTATACAAGGGTAATTGAATAGATAGAATAACTTTTAACAAAATAGCAAAATATATTAATTACAATACTTTGAATAATAAAGTTTTTTTATTTAATTCGATAGATGAGACAGTTGTCATTTTGATATATAATCATATAAAATTATTTCTTCGAGACACAAGTATTTCCTATTGTTTGGCTATTGTTATATATAACAACTGCAAGCGCTCATATCTTGGCTTTTAAACAATTAGTTAAACGTCCATCTATTAAAACGTTCTTGGTTAAACTAACAGAGAATTTGAGCATCCATTAGGAAAACGTCTAAACGGTCGGTTGTAAAACGGAGAAAAGTAAATGGTATTCCAATCCGTCCATTTAGGCTCCGTTTATTAACCACTCCAATAATTTTTTTAGTTAAAATTCCACCGTTAGCCAGCTCCGGTAACTAGTTTTCGTGCCGTTTTTCTTATCGCATCTAAGAATTGCGATGCCAAAAGACGATGATTTTGTTTATTTGGTAAATCGCAGCCGGTTAAATTTTAAATTATGATTGCTAATAATTTCTCTAAATTTAATGGATGAAACATTTTCTCATAACTATATTGTCTTCGATTTTTGTAAACGGATCAAAATATCAAAACCGAGTAATTTTATTGTAAATCATTTCAAGAAATCACGATCATCTTTATCGCACCAGAGTGGAGGTTTTATTCTCCTAGTGTTTAAACTATATATAAACTTCAAAATGAGTTAATTCACTGTGTACCTTAGCTATGTTCTTTTTCTCAAAACCATTTTAAAAATTTTTTTTATAGATCTTTATTAAGCTAGAATTCATTGAACCCTAAAAATTTTAACTTCCATAACAACCGCAATAGCGACGGCACTTTATTTTCGTAATAACGAAAAAATCCACTAAAAATCTTATTTTTCTGTTTAGAAAACATACTTAAAAAAGGAAATTTATTTTCTATTGTTTAAAACCACTTTAGAATAAAAGCAATCACTGGAATGTCCATTTTTGATCTTTTAAAATGGTTAAAGCTTGTAGCGTTAAACAAGGAACTAAAAGAAATAAAATAAACAAATGTTTTATGGAACGAAGAAATTAGTTGTAAATAGTGTGTATATGGGTGTAAATAATAGCAATGTAAAAATAGAATCAAATTGTGAAGATATAAATGTAAATATTACTAAAAGTGTTAAAGATATAAATGTAAGTATGATGAGAACTGTTGATTTTAATGTAATTGGTTCTGATCAAATTAGTGCTTCTGCTAAAAAAATTAAAAACATTTCATCATCAAGACCCACAATATTGAGTAGCTTAATTACAGGATACTGTTTTATTGACTTAGAAATACTTAACTCTGTAGTTTCTACCCTTAGATGTCCAGAATGCATGTCATTAGAGCTATTTCTTTCAGAAAATGAAAACAAGAGAAAGGATCTAGTGTCTTGTCTCTATATTAACTGTTTTATTTGTAATTACTCAAAAGAATTTTACTCATCGACATTCAACAAACAAAAAAGTTTTGATATAAATACAAGGGCTGTATATGCCATGAGATCATGCGGTCAAAGTTATTCTGGATTTTAAAGATTTGTTACATCTATGGATATGCCTAAACCAATGACTAATAAACAACTATAGTAAAATTTAACTAATGCAGTAAAATGTGTAGCTGAAGTCACAATGATGGATGCTGCTCAAGAATTAAATGATTTGAAAAATGATCATTTTATTTTAAACTCCATTACTGACCATTTGCTCAACCCAATTGATATTGCAGAATCATTGGATGGAACTTGGCAGCGGTGAGGCTACTCCTCAATTAATGGAGTTGTTTCTGTTATTTCAATGGAAACAGGCAAAGTATTAGATGTTGAAGCAATGTACAAGGTATGTAAAGGTTGTTTTCTTAAAGAACACTTAAAGAAAGAAAACCTATTTGCCTATGAAAAATGGCACAATAAACACAATTGTACTTATAATTATCAAGGACTATCTGGTGGTATGGAGCCAGAGGAAGCCCGCAGAATATGTAATAGGTCTATTGCAAAACATAGTCTACGACATACTGAATTTTATGGTGATGGAGATAGCAAAGGTTATGATGCTATTTAAAATGTTTATGAAGGTGTACAAGTAAACAAACTTGAATGTGTTGGACATGTTTAAAAAAGAGTTGGAACACGCTTACGTAACCTAAAAAAAAAGGGAAAAGGTCTAGGTGGTCGCGGAAAATTGACTAATGCAACTATTGATTGTCTCCAAAATCATTATGAAATTGCAGTTCGCCAAAACAAAAATAATTTAAATAGTATGAAATCTGCTACAAGAACTATACTACATCATGTTGCCTCATCAAAAAATGAAAATTTACATTTTCCTCACTGTCCTGAAGGTGCAGAGAGTTGGTGTTGGTACAATCGCGACAAAGCAAATCATACCTCAAAATATAGGTCTGGCCCTGGTTTACCTATATCAATTTTTTGGAAACTTAAACCAATTTATGATGATTTAAGTAATGACATTCTATTAAAATAATGTCTTACCCAAAATAATAAGGAATCATTTAGCATGACAAAATGGGAGCGTATACCAAAAGGTCATTATGTTTCGCTTACACATCTTGAGTTTTGGTGCTTTTGATGCAGTTGCCCATTTTAACATTATTAAACAAGCTAGTGTGTTAATTTTAGAAAAAATGAATTTTAGACCTGGAATGTACTTGTTAGAAGGATGTAGGCAAATAAATAAAAAACGATTAAATTTAGCCAGATGTAAAAAATTAAACCGCGTAAAAAAATGCTGACAAAATAATTCGAGGAAAAAAAAGAATAGATATCATAAAACTCTTGAAAAAGAGGGAAACCCATATCAAACTGGTTTATTTTGAGATTTCTCTCATTTATTTTATCAAAATTTAAGTGCAACAGATTTTTTATAAAATTTATTCCAGTCGTGGAATAGGTCAACGACGTCACAAAATTCGGTTAACTTTTTAGCCCAATTTTGATCCCACTCTTTAGCCTATTAAAAAATCATATCAAAAATTTGTTCGACTCATATCACAGAACAAACTTGCAAGAACAATTATTAAACAAAGATTTTGTTAAAGTTGTGTAGATCTTGAGATACGCTGGCTGGGGTCTTTCAATAACTGTGTAGTTTTTTACAGGTGCCATTTTACCAAAAAAAAAATTTTTCTTTTTTAATCTAGTTTTGTTATTTACATTATGTATATAAAGTTAAATATATAAAATGATAAATATTACTCAAAAAAAATTCTGAGGGGTATTCCACCTTAAATGATATTTAATATAAAGTGCTACAAACAAAAAAACATATTTATTTTTGTAAAAATTTGTGCCCAAATTCTTTTAATTATGCTTAGTATGATTTTAACCGAAAAAGTTTCATATAACTTCTACAGAGTTTTGTCTTAGAGCATATAAAAAGCTTTATTGGCCACTAAATCCTTTTTTTTGTTACTACAGTCCTGTAATACAGGACTGTGTACATATAATGCAGCGGTATGATACAATCATACAGTGTATGATTATACAATTTAAAAACATAAACTCAATATAGCCAAAGATTAGACATACAATGTTTTAGAATTTACCCATCGATATATATATATATATATATATATATATATATATATATATATATATATATATATATATATATATATATATATATATATAATATATATTATATATATAATATATATATATATATAATATATATAATATATATATATATATAATATTTATATACATATATAATATATATATTATATATATATATATATATATATAATATGTGTATGTATGTTTATAGATGTATATATAACAGTGCGTGCATTATAATCAAATGCAAAATAAACTTAATTTTTAATAACTTCATAAACAAGATAAATAATTTTTTTCACAATTAAGGGATAAATCATATAAATTTGGTATTGTATATATTATAGCTTATTTGTTATAAAAGTAAACTTATTTGTATATGCTTGTTTTGATTGGATACCTTTTTTTTATTTTTCTTAGTATAATAGAAAACTCCTCCCTTAACAGTTTTAACAGAAGGGAATAGCAGGGTTAGATTTTGGCGTTAACAGCCATTCGATAGCAAAATTTACTCCTGCCGTTAACCAAATGGAGGCATTAGAATACGAGTTATTTTTATCGCTGGCGTTAAAAACTGCCGATTTACTTTTAACCAGCCGATACCACATTGCAGGGTTAAACGAGAAAGGGGGACGTCCGAATACGGCTGCAAAACAATTGATGGCTCTCGTTCTACTTTAGCAAGCCCTATTCAATGGGCTTGTTCAACTTTAATATCTTTCTCGATTCCATGTTGTACATTAAAAATTTTATTTTTTCTTTAGTTGCATCCCAATCTTTTTCATTGCTCGTTTCAATATTATTTAATAAGTATTATCAAAGTCATCTTCTAAATATTTCCTGTGGTGTTCCTCAAGGGTCTATCTAGGGGCCACTCTCGTCTAATCAATATAAATGACTTAAATAAAGCCTCAAACTTAATGAGTTTAGTGTTCCGACGATAGCAACTTATTCCTGACTAATATTGACATATCCAAACACTTTTCTACAATAAATGATGAACTTAAAAACATATTTACTTGGTTCAAATGTAACAAACCAAATGGATTCTTTTCCATTCGCTCTCTTAAAAACGCTATTTACCCCAAAATTTGCCAAAAATATTTATTGATGAAGTCGAAATAAAAAAGTTTTTGTTACTTAAATTTTTAGGATTGATTCTCGACAAGAACATTACATGGAAATCGCATATTGACTATATTTGCTCGAAAATATAAAAAAGTAACTGAGTTAAATATAAATCCATATCTTATTAAAACATAAAAGCCTTAACCCATCTTTATTACTCATTAATTCACACGTATATAAATAATGCCAACAGCTGGGGAAGTATCGAAAAAAGTTAGTTAATATGCCTTTATCGCCGTCAAAAGCATGCGATCCGATTGATTAATATTGCGAATTGTTTTACTCATTCCAAACCGTTTTTTACGGAGATAAAAATACTTAATATTTACGAGCTTAATGTTTAGAACATTTTATGTTTTATTTACATGTGGAAAAACGATTTAACTTTACCTATCTTTAAAGATCATTTTCTCTAAAACCGATTAATAAATATTTACTTAAAAATAAAAAATTTTTATATGAACCAACTTGCAGAACAAAGTTTAACAAATTTTACGATGCATTACGAGCACCATGTCTTTGGAATAAAATTGTTATATCTAATTTGATACACCCATTACATTTCCGATCGTTAAAAGTAAATTTAAAGGTTTGATTTTATCTATTGATGATGTATTTAAATACTTTTAATAACAACCACGTATTTGTCTTTTTAATTGTAAGACTGTTGAATTTTCGCTATCCTATTATAAAGAAATGTCTTACTATATTTACTTTGTAGCTATATATTTATATATTTGCGTTTTCATAAGTTCTGACGATAAGATCAGACATTTTTAATTATAACGGGTGATTACTAAAAATCTGTACAAAATTGCTTACATCATATTTCTATATGCAACTAATACTTTATTTTTCAAACAATTTTTAAAATTTATTCTTCTTTTGAAATATATATTAACTTTTATATAAGTATTTTAAATTTAGTATTAAAAATGACGTCAAACGAAGAGCTCCAGAGAAAACGTGTGTACTAGTTTTATCAAGAAAATTCAGATAAACCTAAATCATTCACTGTTTCTCATTTTGAAGCAGAAAAACGTATCAGGATTGACTATATATGGAATTATTAAACGTGTAAAAGAAGATAAACCATTTGAAAGGCAAACTGGTAGTGGTAGAAAGCCGAAAATAATGACTAAGCGCGCCATCAGTCAACTTACCAAGCTTTTTGACCATAAATGTGGCATTTCTCAGCGTATAGCTTCAAAAAAGTTCAAATGTTCTCAGTCACTTATTTCTAAGACATTGAAAACCAAAACATCAATAAAAAAAAGAAAACAAATGAAGATTCCAAGTCAAACTGAGAGCCAGAGAGCAAAAAACCGACGTTTGTGTGGGCAACTTTTTAAAAAAAATAATAAAGGTTTTATTTGGGTTCTTGATGACGAGTATTTTACTCTCTTGAACAGCCAAATTAATGGTAATGATAATTTCTATTCAAGTAACATCGAATTAACACCAAACAATGTTAAATTCAAAGAAAAAAGAAATCTGAAGAAAAATTATTGGTTTACGTGGTCATTTCGCCTTTTGGCCTATCAACTCCATACATTGTACAGTCTGGAACAGCTATTAACGAGCATATTTATGTAGATGAATGTTTGACTAAAAAACTATTACCACACATCAAACAGCTTCCAAAAAATACCAAATACACATTCTGGCCTGATCTAGCAAGTGCCCTTTACTCAAACAAAGTTGTTAAGTTTTTGAATGAAAATGGTATAAAGTTTGTAACAAAAAGTGAAAACCCTCCAAATATGCCTAAATGCCGTTGTATTGAGTATTTTTGGTCTTGTATCAAAGGAGATGTTTACAAAAATGGTTGGCAGGCAGAGAATTTGGATCAATTACGCTCTAGAATAATTTACTGTTTTAAGAAATTCGACAAAGAGCTGGTACAACGCTAGGCAGAGTCTACCAGCAGAAGACTCGACACAATAAAATTAAAAGATCTTGTTGAATTAAGATAAATGTATTCTGAAATAGATATTACATTTCATGTAATATTTACATATAGTACAAGTACTAATTTTAAGTAAACACCATAATAAGACTAAAACACCAAACTAAAAAAACAAAAAACACAAAATAACACAAAAAAACACACAAAAAACACACACGCAAGAAAAAAAAGAAAAAAAAAACGTAAAACAGTACAATACTTAAACGAAAAACTTTTAGAATAATAATTAAGTAAGAGGTTTGTAAATTTAGGACATAATTCAAATTTCTTTTATACATCTATCTAGTATAAAAGACTTTTATATACCTAATTAAAATATAGCAATAAAAGAGAATTAGATTATAATAATATACAGTAACAACATTGTAAATAATGTATTAATATAAGTATCGGTAATAATAATAGTCAATAATAGTAAAAACTCCAGTTATTAATATTATCTATTGGTAATAATAATCAATATAATAATAATACAAATGATAAAGATAACTATCCTACTAATAATAATAATAATAACAATAATAATAATAATAATAATAATAATAATACTAATAATAACAATAATAATAGTAATAATCTCAATTGTGCTTTCTCTACGCGTAGTTTGTGCTTTTTCTACGCGATATGTGCTTTCGCTACAGATTTGTGCTTTCTCTACGCTTTTTTTGTGCTTTTTCTACGCAATGTTTTTTTTTCTACCGTTTTGTGCTTTCACTACATTTAACGTTTGTGCTATTTCTACCGCTTTGTGCTTTTACTACAATTTAGTGCTTTCTCTACCTAATATTTACCGTTTTCGCTACCGGCTAAAGGTAATTATTATTTAATTATTTTGAAGAATTCTTAAAAGAAAATCAAAAACCTTTTTTTTATTTGTTACACGTTTTTTATTTTTTTATTTATTTGAATAAGTTTAATCGCTTAAAATAAAAGTTATTTTCTTGGAATTTCAGCAAGATACATGTGTTTGTATATTTATTTAATTGTTATAGATTCAGATGAATTTGGATCAAGATATTCTTAAAAGTTTAGCGTTAATTTTTAATAATATTTTGACTGTTTTATGATGTTTATTGCTATATTATATATATTTTTGTTCGATTGTCCCTATTATAAATAATTTTTTTTTCATGCAACTGCCTTTAATTTAAATAACCCAAACAATCTTCAATAATAAATCTGGAGAAAATCTAACTGTTTCCATTCTACAACATTATTAATGTTTATTGTTAGTATTGCTTATTAATGTTAAGCAATAATAATAATAAATAAAAAATAATATTTATAATGTGTTTCTAATAATATCATAAACACATTATAAATATTATTTTTTGCTTATATTTAGCAGTTGAAGTTTAGTAAGAAAAAGTTTTTAAATTAAACAGTTTATATCATGGACAAAATTGTGAAATCATATGAAAAGGTAAAGTTCCTTAAATATATATATATATATATATATATATATATATATATATATATATATATATATATATATATATATATATATATATATATATATATATATATATATATATATATATATATAATATAAACCAAAAAAAGTTTTTTATATTATATATACAGTTACAGAATATACACATTCATTTAAGATTAGTTGAAATAGATATTGATATCTGTATAATATTTAGAGAGGATCTGAAGTTTCAGCCAAACAAAAGTTAGTATATGCTTGTGAAAGAGATGAATCACAGCATTTTAAAAAGTTGTTCATTGATAATAAAATTGGTTTGTTTTATTTTTTATAATATGTTCATTATTTTATAACAAGCATAATATTTAGTATTTTATATTTTATTTTACATTTATGTTTATTTATCATAACTTGTAAATATCTTAAGTGAACAGATAAAAATAATCCTAGTGTTATCTAAAAATATTTTAAAATGTGTTATAACATGTCCTTTAACGTGTTATAACATGTTCTTATAACATGTTATAGCATGTCCTTTAATGTTAAAGGACATATTAGTTTTCTTTTCAAATACTTTACATATATTTTGAGATGTAATATATTAGGTTATGGGATTTTTACCAAAAGAGATTTTGAAGCTAACGAAGTTTTATTAGAATATAAAGGTGAAGTTATATCTCGTGTGGAAGCAAAACTGCGTCACAAAAAGTATTTTATGGAAAAAAAAGGTTGTTTTATTTATGATGTAGATTTTGGCTCTGAAAGAGTGAGGTATGTAATTTTTTCGACAATATAATTTTTTATAATGATAATTGATGATAAATATTGAAAGGTTCCTTATAATAATCTCCTTAATATTTGTGTTAAACTTAATTAAGTTTTATGTGATAAATAATTAAACTATTGCTTTTAATAATTTGAAAAAATAATTTTATTTATTGAAGAAAACTCAAGTTCAAGAAGCTGAATTTTATTAAGTTACATTATGTTTAATAGGCTGTTGAAAAATAACTTTCGTAAACTTTTATTATTATGTTTTATTATTAATATTATTGTTATTGGGTGAGAATCTTATCAACATTCGGTGTTTCTATGTCTAAAATTCAAATGATTTTTGATATTATAATTTTATAATGAAATTTAGCATTGATGCCACTTTTTCATTGTCTTTTGGACGTTTTATTAACGATTCAGCTGAAAAGTTTTCAAACTGTAGGCCAAAATGTTGTTTGGTGGAAGGAAAGTATCGCCTTATGTTTTTTTCCAAATGTTTCATTCCTTTGAATACTGAGCTGCGATATGATTATGGAGACAAAATCAATCAAAAATGGAGAGATTCTGTAAATTTTTTGTAGTTTATGCATTTTTTGTTTGTTTTCATAAATAGATTTAGTTTAAGATTATTAATTTTGTTGCTTAAGATTTTCTACATCCTAATCAAAAATTTATCTTATCTAGAGAGACTATTTAAAACCATTAACAGTTAATGACTTGAGAAATTCATTACTTGGAAAGGTTTACTCTATATACTTTTTGTATTTTAACAACCTAGTTGTTTTTTTATTTAGTAAATAATTCTTTTAAGAGCGTAAAAGTTAATAAAATTTATTTATTAATTTTTGTTTCATTTCACTTTCAGCCTCTTAAACAACATTTGACAAAGGTGTCAGAGGTTTGTGTATTTGTGCATTTATTATAGATAAATTTTCTATACTTATATATTATTTTTTTTAAACATTTTAAAATAAAATTGCTTTAAAGGTTTTGTTGTGTTCAAGTTCTAATCAGTTAGAGGTATTTTTATTGTCAGCTTTTTCAAATAATTTAAACTTATTTGAAAACTATTATGAATAAAATTTAAATAAATCATATTTAGCATTTACTTTATATTTTTTCCCTCAAATGCCTAGATATCAATAAAACTGTTTTTTTTTTGAAAAGAAAAGAGTTGCAAAAAATTTTCTAGATTTATCCAAAAATCTGGGTTTTTTTAAACTTTCAATTTTTCCAGATTTCCAAAAAGTTTTATGTGAATACTAATTTAAATATATATTTTTGCAATGTTTTTTTTTCTAGCTTTTTCAGTCTTATAAAAAATATATTAAATATTTCATAGAAATTAAGAAAGCCATTAGCTTAAAGCTAAATTAAGAAAAAAATAAAGAAAAATAAATTTTGTGTGTGTGTGTGTATATATACACATACAAAATATGTGTGTATATATAAATATATATACACACATATGTGTGTATATATATTTCAGTTAGTTAAAATTTTTCAGCTTTCTTTAAAAATAATTATTCAGAAATTTTTGGGTTTTATTTGTAAAAATTTTATAAAAACATAAACTTATTTTTATAAAATATTTCTTTCTTTCAGGATGTAGGTTTGAAAGAAAGTTCTCTTGCAACAAAGTAACCAAATTTAGTCTCACTTATTTTCTAATTTTTTGTTATAGTTTATTACTTTTTGTTTTTAACAAAGCTTGAACTTAATATTGACAGATATCGAAATTTTGGGTGAATATGTCAGACTTGAGTTAAAAAATATTTTATTTTTTGAATTAAGCTATTTTTGTTAATTCTCCTTTACCATTGATTTGCTTTTTCTACTTATTGATCAATTTTATAGTTTAATGAATCAATTGCGTCAGTCCCCGGCTGTGTTATTCAAGGAATCAGAAGAAGTATTGGTATTACATCAGTTGTATTTATGTTTACAATGTTTTATTCATTTAAATTATATTGCTTGGGATAATTAATTAATCAATGTTAAATAATCAAATTAGTCAATATCTCATATATTTATGTCTAGTCTTGCAAACTAGAATTAGAGTACGAACCAATGGTTTCTTTATCTGACATCCTTCTTGTAAGGTAAAATTTAAAAATTAGTTATTTTTAAAATAGTTGTTCTTCAATTGTTTTCTGTCACTAACTAATTATGAAAGTGACATTCTTTAGACCCACTGAAGAAAAAATTGATGAGGTAGTTTTGATAATTTTATTTTTGTTTAAAAGGATGCAATAAATATAAACTAAAATGCCACACTGATTTTATGTGCAGAGTGAAAAGAAAAACCTAATGATTGATATAAAAGAGATCAAGACAATGAAGCAAAAAAAGCGAACTCCGATAATGTGATTCAAGAGTAATTTTATTAAGTTCTTCAGCTTGTAACCTTTTTACTGAAAATTATTCTATTAACAAGCTAAATAATTTTTAGATCTTTTAAAATCAGTGTTGAGGAGGTAATTAATTTGAGTTTTTATATTTATATGTTTGTATGTGTGTTTATATATATATATATATATATATATATATATATATATATATATATATATATATAATTCATTTTAAAATAAGTGTTTGCCAACCATTGGAATAGAAAAAACTACTTTTATGGTGTCTAATGAGAACAATGGAAACCATCATATAGGTTTAGAAGAAAGTCCTCATGGGTCCAAGTAAACCGAAATTAACAATTAATTTTTTAAAGTTTTTTTTTTTTTATTGTAAATTTCTTTTTTAACTTAAGTTTTAAAATTTATATTATAAAAATGTAGAACTTTTGTGTAAAGTTATTAAAACAGCTTCCTATCTTTTTTAATACTTTTCTTTTCAATACACTTTTTCTAATAAAAGATCAATTTTTTACTTATATGAATCAAATGCATCCCAATGAAAACACTATGAAAAGGGAGGAAACAACAAAAGTATTGGTATGTTATAATTGCTGTATTTTTCTATCAAATATTTTATTCAATGAAATTATATTGCTTGGTAAAATTAATTAATTAAATATATCTTCAATTTTTTTCCCAGTCTTGCAAAAAAGAATTAAAGTATGATGCTAATATTTCTTTACCTGACACTCTTCTTGAAAGGTAAATTTGAAATAATAAATTTTTTTGAAATAGTTTATTAATTTTCTGATTTTCTAATTAATAATAGTGATATTCTTTAGAGCCTCTAAAGATAGAATTGATGAGGTAATTTTTATAATTTGTGTTTGTAATAATACATATACACAGTGTTGTCAAAAATATTAGAATCAACAACGTAAAAACCATAAAAAAATGACTTAGTGAAAAATAATTTGTAAATTCTTTATAATTTTTAAATCAAACACTTCATTAATACACAATTTAGTTTAACAAATTTTTCAACATGTTTTAGTGTTGTTGTTTTTTAAATTTTAGACACATTTTTTAAATTTTAGGGTCATAAACATTTTTATTTTCCAAATATTAATTAAAGCAAAATCAATGAGATTTTGCAAGTTTGTTAATGCCGTGAAGCTCTCTGAATATTAACTATTTTTAAACTTTAGATTGAATTCAAATCTGATGAACTTCTAGGCCACAGAAGATTGAAAATTTTTTATCAGGGTTATTGTTAAGTAGATCATATGATAAATGTTCTGGATAACTAATGTAGCAAACAGTTTAAATTAGGAACTCTATTTTTCAAAGGTCTAGGTTGCATATAAGAAAAAATAAGTAAAATTGAGTAAAATTGTTGTTGCACAGAAGAATGAATGCGATAAAATAATGTGATTCAACTTGGTTTGCTCCCAACTGGAATTTTAAGGAATGTTAGGCCATAAAAAATTTTAAGGAATGTTAAGCCATAACAAATTCTGTTTGTCTATACTGTGTTCTACTAATGGCAGGCCATATAATATCCTACTAAAGACATTTGTGTTTTTATTTGGCAGTGGCTACTTGCTTGGTCACAAAAATAAACCTGATTGATTAGATAGGACTTTACACAACTGTTAGAAGTATTGATATTATCTTTGTTTTTCTTGCACTAAGCCAATCAAAATAATATGACAGATGCTATTGTGATCAACTTTTAATCTAAAATCTGAGAATTTTAGGGTAAGTTTCAGCTACATAAAGTTTTTTGGATAGTGTAAACTTACTAACTGTAAACTACTATTTTAACAGTCTTAAAATAAAATTGAAGTAAAATTTTATTAAGGCTTTGGCTCTAACTTTTGCTTTAATTAAGGCAGTGGCATTGGTCTTGAAGTTGTACTTGTACTATGTATCATAGAATATTTGTCATCTGTTTAAAGTGTCTTAATGGTACTTATCTGCCATCATTTAAAACTTACTAGTAAAGATAAAATATATAAAAATAGCCACCAAATTATTATTTATGTGTATTTTTAAAAATAATTAAAATTATGCAAACTTGCCCTAAATTTAAAAAACTTTTAATAAAATAGTTAATATTTTATGTTTCGTTGTACAAATGTAACTAGTAATATAACAAAATTTTTTTTTTTTTTTAATTAGACTTAAAATTTTTTAAGGATTCTAATATTTTTCACACCACTGTATATGTATGTATATATATATTTATAGTATATGTATATATATATATATATATATATATATATATATATATATATATATATATATATATATATATATATCACTTTTTTTAATTTAGTTTTTACTAAACGAAGGCATTCAAAAAATAAACTATACTGTGTCTACTGAACAAAATAGAAACCTTCCCATAGATCTGGAAAAACGCTCTCATGATTCAAAGTAAACCTAATTAATTATAAATATTTTATTTATTTATTTATAGTTTAAGTTTGTTAATATTTTTTTTACAATTTAGGATTGTGGAAATTTTGGGTGAAGATTACAGGCTTGAGTTTAACAAGTTGTTATTGTTTTCTATTAATCTTTTTTACAAACATAGATTTTTATGTCTCAATAAATTATCATCTGTAAAAATCTTGTATATATATACATATATATATATATATATATATATATATATATATATATATATATATATATATATATATATATATATATATATATATATATATATATTTATTTATTTATTTATTTTTTAGCTTTATGAATCATTTTTATCAGGGCAATAGTAATTCTATGTGCATGAAGGAAACAACAAAAGTATTAAATATGCGTTGTTTTTTTTGTTGTTTTTTTTTTTTTTCGTATCAAATATTTTATTTGGCAATAATTATATTAAATTTTACTTTATAAAATTATTAATTGTAATGGCAAAATTTATGTGCAGACTTGTGAAGCATATTTAAATAATGAACAGAAGATTTATTCACCTGGAACTCTCTGTGAAATGTATGAATGTTAATTTTTGAGATAGTGTCCTTGTAATGTGTTGTTGAACAGCATAATAATAAAAGAAACAAATTTTTTAGATCCTCTGAAGATGAATTATATGAGGTAATTTTTTAACTAATGCGAATATATAATTTAATGAATTAGATTTTGGAACAACAAAGGGATTGGTTAACTAATTTTATAATTTAATGATTTGTATCACCTCAGAATCAGAACTTGGCATTTTTATTTTTTGTTGCTGGTGATATTTTTTTAATGAGTTATTTCTTGTTATTTCCTTTGGATTAAGTTTGTAAGATTATTAATGTTGGGGTTCCTTCAAAGTTTGTATGCTTAAAAAAATTATAGTTGCCTAATTGTTTTTAAAGTTTCCTATGCTTTATTTATCTTTGTTTTCATATAACTGAAATAAATTGTAAAATTTTCAATAATTTGATTTATTTTGAGCAGACTGGTAAGATAGTGGTGATGACTAATAAAGTGGAAAAGCTAGAAAGTAAAAAAAAAGAAACTCCGCTTGAAAAGTAATTTTATTTTTTTATAAAATTTAAACATTCACTTTTTTAGACGGTTTTTAGAACTTTTGAGGAGGTAATTAGTTTTAATTTTGTTAATTATACTTTTTTTTAATAATCTACAATTGATCTAACTATGTTGCATGATATAAGTGACAGAACAAAACATTGTTTATAAAACAAACCAATTGATTAACAGGCTTTAAAATTTACTCAAAAATTTTAACTCACTTTTAAAATAATTTTTAAAAGCAGCACATATGTATTGATTTAATATGATAAAATTAGCTAATCTTTTTATTTAAATAATCCATAACTTCCTTTAATGAGAAACTTTTATTATTTTGTTTTGACTTATATTATATTCCAGTGTTTTGGTACCTTTACTAGTGGTGTTTAAGAAATTTCCGATAAAAAACAAAAAAAAGAGTTATTTTGAAAGAAACCTTTAAATTGTGCTTGTATCATATAGAAAAGTCTGAATTGTGACCTTTATTATAGAATTACTTGAAAATGTGCAGAAATATTTTTGACTAAAGATTTTGAGACTTTTTACAGGAAGAGTCATAAGAAATAAAGATTTTATTTCAAAAAGTTTTGTAAATTAAAATATTTATATAAGTAAATATTAATTATATTATAGGAATCAATTAAGTTTTTAAAATTTAACCTCTACCAAATAATAGTTTAATATTTTTGTTATTTCAGCCTCTTTAAACATAAAACATATAGATGTCCTGTTGATGGTTGTTTTAAAGAAGTTGTCAATTTGTCAAGACATTTACAAAGCAAACGCTTAAACCACTTTTGGAGTAAAGAAAGTGCACAGGAAGAAGCTCTTACCTACTTCAATCATCGTAATAGATCTTCTGATATACAAATCCTTTTTCAGTGTCCTTACCAAAATTGCATGGCTGCAGTTAAAAGAATGGATAACCATCTTAAAAGGGTTCACAATTTTAAATCTAGTGATCCATTTTACAAAAAGTTATTGAACAGTGCAAGCAAAATTAATATTAATAATATGCCACCAAATGTCATTTCCTCTCCAAAACAGTTGTTTAAAAAAAATTCTTTAACTGAAAGCAAAAGTGCATCTACTTGTTCTAGCAATGATATTAGTATGCCCTTATTGCATCATGCAGACAGTAATATAAATTTTGGTCATATCATTAGTGATATAAATTCCTTGCCTAATGAAAATAAAAGTATAGTTTTGGAAAAAAAATCTCTTCTTACTGATATTATTTCTAGCAGTGAAGTAAGTTTAAATCTTTCATCTACACCTTATATTGCTAATATTCCTTCTACTATAGCTTCAGAGTCAGATTTAAGCACTTCAGGTTCTGATGATGACAGTGATGAATTATATATACCTGAAGACAATTTCATATTGCAACTTGATGCTAATATTGAAATATTGTTAAACAATTTTAAAAACTTTTTAGTCGGACCTGATAACAAACGAGTATCTGAATCTGCTTGCAGAACAGTAAGAGATGTCCAGAGGTATTTCCAGTTAGTTAGCACTGCACATTTTAACAATGCTTCTAACCTTTTCACTATTGAAACTATACGGGACATCTATATTCCAAAACTTGAATCCAAACTTTTGAAACCTGGCTCAATAAAAAAATATTTGTTTTCTTTGCTAGATTTTTCTAATTTTTTACTATCAGAAAAAGAATCTTTAAAAATTTCTCAATGTAGTAAAGCAGATTTATATGATATAAAATTAAAGTTAAATACATGGATAAAAACATATAATCGCGAAAACAAAAAGCAACATTTTCATCGTCAAGAAAGGGACTACCAATCAATTATTACACCATCACAGATTTCATCATACTTTGAGTCTAACATTGCTAAGGAAGCTTTGAAGCTTTTTAATTATTTTATTCTTAATAAAAGACCTGTAACTCTGACAGAGTACACTATCATGAGAGATCATTTGATACTTGTGATTTTACTTGGCACAGCTCATCGCTCTGGTGTCTGTGCCAATATCACAGTAGATGAATTTTTGATGTCTGAAAAGAATGCAGACGGAATGTTTCTTATTCCTGTTGCTAATCATAAAACATTTAGCACCTATGGTCATATGTATGTTGTTCTCCAACCAGAAAAGTTTCAATGGTTAGATGTTTTTGTAAATAAAGTTCGTTCACAGCTAAGTACCACATATAGAAATATTTTTTTATCGTGGTCTGGTCATCGCATGAAGTCTGGTGCCATAAGTGAACGACTTGGTTCACTGTGGAAAAATGCTGGGATTTACCACAAAAGTTCAGGGAAACGAAATGTTTGTGCTACACTTCTGCGTAAGTCTGTGGCTACCGGTATACGGGAACAAAATATCGGAAATAAAGATGAGATTGCTGGTAGTATGGGGCATTCGTCTTTAACAGCAGAAACAAATTACACTTGTCGTAAAAATCGTAATACGGCTGTGAAATCCAGTAAGTCTATAAGCGCTTATTTTCAACATGATTTTATGGATTCAAAAAATTCAAATTCATATACATTAGATAAAAAAATAGAAATAGAGGGTAGTATGACTCCCACCAATAGGAAAAAATGGTCATTGCAAGAAGAAAACATTTTGAAAAATACTTTTCATGCAACTCCAACAATGAGTGAGATAATGGATGTACTGCCATCAATTGGAATTAATGCCACTCCAAAAAAGATGTATGATAAACTAAGAAGCATGTTTGAACCTGCAATAAAAGTATAAATTTTGTAATTTTTCAAAGTAATAATATTATTTATTGTATATATAATTTATTATATATGTAACTTTTCCAACTTTTAAACTGATTTCACTCAATTTATAAGTTAAATACCCAATTTTATTTTGTTTTTAATTGAATTTATCAGTTTAATACAATATATTAATTGAATTTATGTTTTTTTTAATGCATTTAGACCAATGTTACACCAAAAAGGCAAAAAATGTTCACTAAAGAACACATATTAGTTCTACATTCAAATGGTGGTGAACTTATTTCTGGTGGCCCATTGATCGAAGAATTGTAAATGTTTTACAAAATTCTTTGTTATTAGAAAAGTATAGTTGGCAGCAGTTGAGAACGCGGATTCTTATGAAAGAAAAAAACGCCTAATTAAAGTAACTTTTAAATTATAATATTTATTTGCATAATTTACTTAATGTTTTTGTATAGGAGACCCAGGCTAAAAATAATATTAGATTTTTGAATGTACTATTTCTAGGTCAAAATTTAATTTTTTTAAAATTAGTTGCTCAAGGTCATAAATTATCCTATTGATTAAAAGACAAATTACATGAACACAAGTTTCACTAAGGAGTGTTTAAAGTCTATGGGTTACTCTTAACCTCCCTACCACTTTTTGCTCTTGTAATTTATGCTCATGTAATCTTAAATTTATATTTTAGTTTCTCATTTTGATTAAAACTTAATTTCTTCATGTATTTTTTTACTCACAAATAATAATAAATTTTTTAGTTGGAGACAAATGATGGAAATTGTCAATGAATATGAAAATGATTTCATTCCAAGAAGTTCTTAAAACACTTTTCTAGTCATAATATTTGTTATTTGTTATATTTGTTAGTTATGTTTTAACATTTAAATATTTTTTTTATTTGTTTCATTTTATTAGATCATATAGCTGATTTTTGTATCTATGATCTATGATTTTTATTTTAAGCCATTTGAAGTTTGTTTTTGTTGACCTGTTTTTTGGAAAATTTATAATTATTTACCTTATAGTTTTAAAGTATGGCTAATTTATCTTAAAGATAAATTATAACTTACCCAGATTTTTTGGTGGGAAATTTTATTTGTCGAAGTTTTAACTATTTACTAAATTTATTTGTTATTTACTTGATTTTGGTGTTATTTTCCTAAAGTTGGTGTTGTTTACCTGTTTTTTGTTATTGTCCTGACTTTTTTTAATGGCTTCATTTTTTACGTTTGTTGATTTTTTTATTATTAACTGATTTTTTTTTTTAACCTGGTTATTTGTCTGATTTTTAACTTTGGGTTTTCTGGTATTTATCTGATTTTTTTGTTATTTAACTGATTTTTTATTTGATTTTTTTCGTTATTTTGCAGCAGATTTTTTTGTTATTTACCCGATTTTTTTTCTGTTTTTAACCTGGTTATTTGTCTGATTTTTTACTTTGGGTTTTCTGGTATTTATCTGATTTTTTTGTTATTTAACTGATTTTTTATTTGATTTCTTTTGTTGTTTCAGCGGATATTTTTGTTATTTACCTGATTTTTTTTCTGTTTTTAACCTGGTTATTTGTCTGATTTTTTACTTTGGGTTTTCTGGTATTTATCTGATTTTTTTGTTATTTAACTGATTTTTTATTTGATTTCTTTTGTTGTTTCAGCGGATTTTTTTGTTATTTACCTGATTTTTTTTCTGTTTTTAACCTGGTTATTTGTCTGATTTTTTACTTTGGGTTTTCTGGTATTTATCTGATTTTTTTGTTATTTAACTGATTTTTTATTTGATTTCTTTTGTTATTTCAGCGGATATTTTTGTTATTTACCTGATTTTTTTCTGTTTTTAACCTGGTTATTTGTCTGATTTTTTACTTTGGGTTTTCTGTTATTTATCTGATTTTTTTGTTTTTAACTGATTTTTTATTTGATTTCTTTCGTTATTTTGCAGCAGATTTTTTTGTTATTTACCTGATTTTTTTCTGTTTTTAACCTGGTTGTTTGTCTGATTTTTTACCTGGGGTTTTTTTAGTATTTATCTGATAACTTTCGTTATTTATACTGATTTTTTTGCAATCTACTTAATTTTTTTTTATTATTTAGCATGTTTTATTTTTTACTTTGTTTAACAAATTTTTTCTTTGTTTAACAGATTTTTTTGTTATTATTATAATTAACCTTATATTTTTATTTAATTTTATTTACATGGTTTTTTTCGATAATTAATAGGTTTTTTGCTATTTATCTGATTTTTTTAATTTTATTTATTGTTTAACAGAGTTTTTTGTTATTTAACTGATTTTTTTTTCGTTATTTAACTGGTTTTATTTGTTATTTAACTGATTTTTTTTTGTTATTTACCTGGGTTTTTTTGTTGGTATATACTGGGTTTTTTTTCTCGTTATTTACCTGATTTTTTTATTTAATTTTTTCATTTGACTTTTTTCGCTATTTACCGGCTTTTTTGTTATTTGCTTGATTTTTTGTTGTTGCTATTTACCTGATTTAAAAAAAAATATTATTTATCAAAGGCTATCAATTTAAACTTCATTAATGGCTTGTGTCGTGGTCATAAGAACCAATACTAGCACAAAGTTGTGAAAAAACTTCTCAAGAGACGTAATTTTGTATTGAATGGAGTAGCTAATATTGGAATGAGCTTATAGAATATATAGTAACGATCTTTCGAAAAGTCAGAATTAGTCAGTGGACACTTTCATATATATATATATATATATATATATATATATATATATATATATATATATATATATATATATATTTATGTATTTGTGTTTTTTTTATGTATTTGTATTTGCATATGTTTTTATGCATGTGCGAATGTATTTATGTATGTATGTGTTGTGTTCTGACCAGGGGAGGATCCAGCATATTTTTGTCTTTTTGTCGAGATATCTACCTTCCAGACATGGAACTAACTCCTAACATTTATATGTTTATACTTGCGTAAAATAAAGATGCTTTGCAAAAAATTGCGGTTATTGGAGCCTGGAAAAAAAAAGGCCACAAATTTTCGCCCCTCTTCTACCCCAAACTTGAAAGCAACAAGTTGATGATATATTTTTTGAGCTATTTTCAACTAAACTTATATTCATCGAGAAATTATAAGTTTCATAGCATAATTTCTCAGCGTTCAAAAATTATGACCCTATAAAATTTGCAACCCCCTCAAATTGAGGGGGGTTTAAACTTTATATGGTCTTTATTTGAACGCTATAATATTTTACCATGAAATTTATTGATGAAAATAAGTCTAGTTAAAAATATTAAAAAGAAAACTTCATCAACTTGTTGCTCTCACGTTTTGGGTAGGGGTGCAAATATTTTGTTTTTTTGTTTCCAGGCTCCAATCATGCCATTTTTTGCAAAGCATCCTTAATTGACATAAGTAAACACATAAATGTTTGGAGTTTGCTCCATGTCAAGAAATTAGCTGTAAATCTCAAAGACAAAAAAATGCTGGATCCGCCCTGGTTCTGATTGGGTTTGATTATTTTGTATATATTACTAGTTGAAACAATAAAATTGATCTGACCTAAGGTTTATTTTCTGCTTATTTCTAATTTCGTAAATAATAGTTTTTTTATACGCATTTGTGTGTAACTTTACTGCAAAAAACAGTGCAAACAGATTTTGTAATTATTCAAAAAGAAAAGTTGTAAAAATCAGCTGGCATATCAGTTTAAGCTTGCTAATAACTAAAAAACTTTACCCAAAGTTTCGTTACTTTTACATTACATAACAAAACCTAAAAGAAAATTTTAAAAATATGTAAAAAAAAGTTGCAATGTCAATCAATTTTGAACAAAATAGAAAAAAATTTAACTTGAAAACCGCTAAAAGTTAGAGTTGATATTTGATAAACGTTTTATGCCAATAAAATGAATGGCATGCCCTTTAATGACTGATATGCTTCTAGTAAAACTTGCAGTTTTTTGATTTTTTGGCAAAGACAGGAAAGCTTGGAGAATCGGTTTAGAAGGGTATATTTGATATAAGCACTAGCATGCAATAAAATTGTATGCTAATAACATAGTAATTGTTAATTTTGTTGTTACAGAATTCCCTGCTGACATATTTACATATGCACCTTATTTTGGGCGCCCTTTTATATTAGCATTGTATTTTTTTTTATTAAAGTATTATTAAAAAAATATTTTAAAACCTTTCAGAAGTTTAAATTTATAAAGCAGAAAATCAATTTTACAAAAAGTTCTATTATCCATGAAGTTCAATTATTCTATTATTCAAAATTATTCTTTTATTCAAAAATTCTATTATTATTGAATTATTCTATTATTCAAAAAGTTCTATTATTCTTCTAAATCCCTGGATGACCAAGGGTCTAATAAAATCGTCTAAAAAAAAACAAAAACTATATGTTAAATATTTAAGGCATAAAACATATAAAAATGAAATAAACTACAAAAAATATAAAAACTTATTTGAAAAAACAAAAAAACATTCTAAAAAAATTTATTATGCAAAGTTGCTAGAAAAAACCAACGGCGACACTAAAAAAACGTGGAATATAATTAAACAAGTAATTGGTAAAAATAAATGTGTAACAAATAATCTCCCCCAAAAGCTTTTAATTGACGGGGAAATGACTTACGATAAAAAAAAAAAATAGCTGAAAAACTTAACTCATTTTTTCTTGAAGTAGGGCCAAACTTGGCGAGTAAAATTCCACCAAGTACCATAGAGTTTGAATCTTATATCAAACCGTGTAATACTATTATGGAAGAATCTAATTTAAATCTAAGCGAGTTAAGAAATGCTTTTAATAGTCTTAAAAGTAATAAAAGTGTCGCCATTGACAAAATTAGTGTAAATGTTGTTAAATCCGTCTACGATATCATTGAACCGTCATTATTTCATATTTTTAACCTTTCATTAAAACTAGGTGTTGTGCCAAAAAAACTTAAGGTTGCCGTATCACTCCAATTTTTAAATCTGGTGACGAAACTAATATTTCCAACTACAGACCAATTTCCGTCTTACCTTGCTTCTCAAAATTATTGGAAAGAATTATGCATAACAGACTTTATAACTATTTGATGTCAAACAGTTTGCTGTACAGTAAACAATTTGGGTTTAAAAAAGATAATTCAACTAACCAAGCGGTAATTGAACTGATTAATCACGTAGCAAATGCATTCAATAATGACTATTATGCCCCAAGGTCAAATCTAGGACCATTATTATTTTTACTGTATATAAATGATTTGTACTTAGCATCAAATATTTTAAATGTTATATTGTTTGCATACAACTGCAATCTTTTTTATTCCGACAAAAACATAAAAGTTCTCTTTAATATATTTAATGAAGAACTATTAAAAATAAACGAGTGGTTTACAAGTAATAGGCTTTCGTTAAATGTAGAAAAAACTAAATTTATCTTATTCTCCAAACCTAGTAAAGGTGATGATGTTCCTCTAAAATTACCTAAACTTATAATCAATAAAATATTTATTAAAAGGGAACCAATCGTTAATTTTTTAGGAGTAATACTAGATAAAAATTTGTCATGGAAACCACATATAAAATACATAGAAAATAAAATCTCAATAAATATTTCCATATTATATAAAACTAAACCATATCTTAACACTGCTTCCTTAAAAAAAATATACTTTTCATTTATCCATAGTTTTATCTCGTACTGTAATATTGTAAGGGGTAGTACTAATTATAGTAAATTAAAAAAACTTTATAGTAAGCAAAAACACGCATGCAGGATTGTATTTGGTGCACACAGAACTTTTCATTGCGAACCTCTTTTAAGGAAGCTTGGTGCCCTAAGTATCTATAAACTTAATATACACCAGGTTCTACAATTCATGTTTAAAATAAAACGTGGGCTTTCTCCTATTGTGTTTCAGTCTAACTTTAGTGAAATCTCGCACAAGTATCCTACTAAATTTTCAATTAACAACTTCATTGTACCAAAAACTAATTTAAAACTAGGTTCTTACCAAATTCAATATCGTGGACCGTTTCTGTGGAAACATTTTTTAAAATTTATTACAAAAAAAAATAATATTCAAAACATCTCTTTGGAACAATTCAGGAAAGAATCTAAGAGTCTCTTATTGCAAAATGACCTTGATTTAAAATATCTCTTTTAAAATAAATAATATAAATTATCTAAAAAATAGTTATTGACACTACTTCTCTTTTGTTGCTGTTTTATTTATATTTAACTTTTGTTAATTTTTGATATATTGCATTATATTTCAACACTTATATTTATATTGTAACTAACGTGTAAAATGGTTATTATGTACTTTGCTACTTTTCTTTTTTTATATATAAGCTGACGATTTTTTTTTCAATGTAAATGGGGCTCGATGATAAGACAGTTTATGTCTTCTGCTTGCTCCAGCTCTCTTATTTATTAACACGATTTATTTCATTGTAAATTTTAATATACGGCAAATATATATTTAAAAAAAAAAAAAGTAACTAGTTTTAACATAATGGCATTTATTTGCTATCTTTAATTTTATCTTTTTTTAGAAAATTTTCTGTTCTTATTAATTATGTATTTTTGATCCTTAAAAAATGAGAACTTTGCCGTACATCAATTTCTAAGTAGGGACTTATAACTCTAATTACCAGTAGTTCTTTCATAAAAATGAAATTCAGCTGAGTGCACTCTTAACTCTAAGAATCTAACACTCTTAACTTTAGTGAAAAAAAGCGTTTTTTGGATTTCTTGACCATAAAATATTTGGATCAGTATCTCATTAGAACTCTGTGTTTAAAGCGGTGTGCATGTTTGAATATTGCTCAGTTTTTCAAGCTTTTAATGATATTTAGATACAAGTTGATAAACTAATTTTTGACGTGTAAATACTATTGTATCCAAAAAAAATTTCTGTCATTAATATCAGCAATATGACGCACAAGAAATGATACGTGACGACGAGACTGATCAGGAAAGATAGTTCAATAATAATGTACTTCGCAGTTTTTTTTGTAAAATATATTTTTTTTTGTACACTTTTTCATTTTCACTTAAAGAATTATTAGCCGCCGTTTGTCAAGTAGCCATACAAATAAAAAAATTTTTTGTTTAACTTTGTATTCTACAAACTGCGCGTTAACCGATTACCATAACGTTAAACTTTACTTTAGTTATGTAGTCTGGTACTAATAATCTTCTGGATAAATCATCACGCTCTAAACTTTTTGGTTCAATTTAAAGTTTTTTACATGGGTTACTATTAAAAACATCAAATGCCAAGGAATACTTTTCTTTCAATTAATATTTAAAAATTAAGTTACAGTAATATAATCAAAATAAAGATTTTTTTGTAATAATAAACTTTGTGCATTTTTTTACCCCTGATGATGCCGAATGATTTAAGGAGAAAATATGTTAAGCCTTCCATTCAGCATAACTTACATGATTATGCTTTCTTTACTGTATTCTACATCCACTAAAATACTTGAAACGGACTTTGATGTCATTATATTCTTATTGTGAAATTGTGGCCAGCGTAGAGCAAAACACGTTTTCGTTTTTACTGTAAGCCATCGGTAGAAATTCTAATGCTTTTTTTGCCTGACTCGTTATGATACTCTTTAATAATACTTTTGTTGCTGCTGCTTTTGTAGAATTTTGTTTTTCTTTTGTTTTACTGATAACTTTTATGAATTTTGAATAGTGTTGTTAACCTTGACCAATACGTTGATATTCATACAGGAAGTGTTTGCAATTTGGTAAAAATCCACTAAGGTTTGGCGCCTCTTTCCAATTTCAGGGAAAAAAACAACCATTCTAAAGTTGACATAAAAATGTTTAGGTTTAGCTTTTTTAGTACCATCAAATGTATGTTATTCAACTGAAAGTCAAGTACCACAAAATAAAATTTTATATTTTGCTGTCCAATAAATTTTACAATGCAAATAAATAGTTTAATTTTAATGGTCAGAGCAAGAAAAGACAATGTTTTTGTCTTTTTGCTGAGTATCGCATTAAAATTTCATTTTTTACAAGGTTATATGCGGGACGCTCCGGTTGACACCATCACGACCTGATACAGAGGGGTGAAATCAAAATTAAAAAAATGCAAATATGACAGAACGGCTTATGCATGTGTTAATATATTTTTGTGTTTGGCCTAACCAATAGTTTTTAGGCTTTGATTTTTCAGTGTTTTTATTAATAACTCTGCTTTTTCCTCATTTCACACAAAAATCTTTCGTCTTTTATTTAAAATCAAAAGTTTTTTTTTTTTGATAGAAATTCGAAACCCCTGTTGTTGGGTCTAAAAAATCTAGAGGAGTGACACCAAAAAAGTTTAATGACTTTGGTGACACCAACCGTAGCGACGCCAGTATAGTATATACTAAGAATTAAATAGATGTCTTAGACATCTATTTAATTACGACCTTATTTAATTTTTTTATATTTTTGCACACATGCTACTCGGTGTAGTTAGGGTGGTACATACCTCAAAATATTCAAAATTTTCAAAATTTGAATTATCAATTTTTCTGGTTAATTTTACATTGCTGATTCTGAAAATGAGATCAAAATTAGATTAAACAGCATTTAAATTAGTCTAATTTAGCATTTGAAATGTTTATAATTTTCTAGTTCCTTAGCAACCGTCTTAGCAACCAGGGTGATACCTGAACTTATTTTATTTCCTATCTATATTTGTGTTATTCAGTATGGAAACTAACTTTTGAACCAATAGAGCTTCTTGTTTAGACTTGAAGACATATTTCCAAGCAACACAACCACGGTATTTCCATAAATTTACTGGATACATGTATTGAAAAAAAGGTTAAGTTCTCATTATTGAATAAATCTGAAGTTTTTTACTTATAATAGGCTCAACTAGCAAAAAACTGAAATCAAAAGCGAGAAAAAAAAAGTTTCATGGTAACAGATTCTCTCAAAATCAATTAAATTATGACGAATTCAATTATGAAGTAAATACTAATTGCAGTCAAGATATAAAAGACATTGTCAATAAAGTTGGGTTATGTCCAATATGCTTCGGAAAGTTAGGTTTTAATAGTAAATATAATAAAAAAAAGGATTGTCACATCTTTTTATAATTACTTCCTGTACTTATGAATGGAAACACGAGTTTTATACCTCAAAAAAAAGTCTCAAGTTTTAACAAAAACAATGGTGGTAAGGGATATGGTATTAACTATTGCTCTGTTTTAGCATTTTGTGAAATTGGAAAAGGTCATTTAGCTATCGCACGTTTTAGTTTGATAGCTAAATGACCAAAGAAAAGCTTTACATGGTATAATTTTTTTTGCTTTAGGTTTTTTTTTAATATTTAAAGAAACTTTTCTTTTTTTATATATAATTTTCGAAACCTTTTTACTACCCGTAATAGTGAATCTAAAGAACACTATTTTGAAGTCTTTAGATCATTTCTGCTCATCGGCGTTAGCATGAATTTATTTTAAATCTATTTAAAAAGTTCCTTAATTTACTATTGATCCTTATTCTAATCGGTTCTGAAGTATATAAACTATATATAATGTCAAAACGCAACATTTCAATCACAAAAAATACTATAACTCTGACCAAGAAAGACCATATGATTAAGAAAAATTGCCGTCAAACGATCAAAACAGATTACGTTGTTAAACTATAATGTTCATTTCGCCTTAAAAACATACTTGTTTAAAATGTTTTTAAAATTTAAACAAGCGATTGTGATTATAAGAAAAATATTTTTAATTTTTTTCGTCTTTTTATAATTCACAGACCTGATCATTTAACGGAAATATGTCGTCGTCAACAAAACGTCTTGCAGACGCTGTGATATTTTAAAATTGCTCTAACTGCACCGATTAGTTAAGGCAATTTTAGTGTCCCTCCCTCTCCTGTTTTTTATCTAAAGAAACTTTTTTTTTTTAATTTAGAGGATATTTTTTAGAAATTGACAATTGTGCCCCCTTACTTCAAAACCCATGACGTCGGCCCTGTGTGGTTAATGAAGTTTTGGTTCAGTTATAATCTGTTCAAAAAAAAATTTCAATGTTTGCTAAGATTTTCTACAAAATATAAGATTATTTTTAAAAGAGATTTAGGCACAACAAAGTGGTTTAATGAAAATTTTGTAACATAATTATGGTTTATTTCTTTAAAACTTTTTGCTTTTTGTTTTACATGAACTCTAAAGCAAGATGGATGCTAAGTTTAAAAATATTTAAAGTTCTAAGTGTATATCAATCTGTTGTTCCGCCTCGTTAAAGTTTCGTGTTTCGGAGTTTTAGGTTGAGAATGAGTTACAAACAAAAGGTAATAGTAAAACTAAAAAAACAAAAAGCCCCTCTGTAGCTGTAGAAGGTTAAAAAAGATCAACTCCGAATATAATTCTAACGGTTTTTGTTTACTATAAAGTTTTTTTAGCCTAATTTGATGCATACTTGCCTATATGTGACTCATCTGACCAAAACCAGTCGGATGTCGCGTTATGTTATATTGAGAAAACCATCAAAACATCTCAAAAATTCAATTTTTATCATTATTTATTTTTTTGCATAATTGTTTACATAATTAACTTTTCTTTCCTATTCAAACTTAACTTTTAATAAAAAATAATTTTTTGATGGTTAATTTGATGATTTTTGTGAGGCTATTGTCTTAAAATTTCTGTGATTACTCATTAAATTGGTCCACTTTCAGTAATAAACATGACTGCCTAGCGCAATAATAACCTTGACATTTTGGTATGGTTAGAAAGCTGACCTCTTTAGCTATTCAATGGTGACACGTGTTTTCTATTTTATATGACATCAAACCATTAAACGCGTTTTTTTCCGTTTTAAAATTTTAATATAGATGTTACATTTTTGCTCATAACTTTGGCTAGGGTCAAGCTAGAGCAATAATTTTTGCCTCATTTTAAAGCAGAATATTATACCTTTTCAAATATGTATCACACTCAAAACTTAAAATTTTATACATGTGACTGGTTTTGGTCAGATGGGTCACATATGATGTTGCCGTAAATTAATTAATTATGTAATAAAGAAAAATTTAAACTTTTTACAAGATTAAAAATGTAAAAAAGTTTAACTTGATATTTATTAAATCTTTAGAATGTTTTTTTAGGTTTTTTTTTTATATGAAGTTTTTTTATTTTTGTTTTTTATTTATTTCGCCGTTTAATAACTTTTACAACTTACAAGATTTATAAATAAAAAAAAAACTGGCGGGGCAAGTAGAAGACATTATTTTGTCTTATCACCGAGCCCCAATCGCACGCATTTAAAATAGCCGGATAATATATTTATATTTTACAAACTATTTATTAATTTTAATATGAAGTTAATATGAAATTTTAATATGAAGTTAATATGAAGTTTTCATGATATGCTAGAAGATTTTCATTATATGCTATAAGTGTTTTTTTAGATTAGTTTAATTAGTACTTGCCCATACGATGTTGTTTAATAAATATGTATTGAAGAAAAGTATAAACTTTTTATGGATTAAGAATTTAAAATTGGTTTAACATTTAACTTTTTAAATTATGACAATGTTTTTGAGATTTTTTAAATATAAAAATCATATGAAATGTTTTTTTATTAAAGAATACTCCTAAAAAAAAAGTTTTAAAAACCAATTTATAATTAAAGTTATTATATTGTTACCGGTGTCACCCTAACCAACGCTGAAACTAGAGAAGATATATTATATTATTAAATATTAACATATAAATTGCACAAAATTTCAAATTTTTTTCAACAGTTAAAATTTGAAATACGTTTTTTTTTTGGACTCGTTACACATTGCCATAATCAAAGAGAAAGACCTAAAATAGTGAAAAGTAAAACTGTGACTTAAAGTACAACTTGATGTTGAAATATTTTTGTATTTTGAATCACATTCGCGTCTCCTTAAAAAAAAGATCCTCTATTTCTTTGATATTTTAGGACTTTCAGATTCCGGTAGGGGAGGGGGATGCATAGCCCCTATTCCACCCTCCCCAGATCTGACACTGATCCATGTATATATAAATATATATATATATATATATATATATATATATATATATATATATATATATATATATATATATATATATATATATATATATATATATTAATCAGTTATTTATGCAACTCAGCTTAAATATAATAATGCATCAGAACTAAAAAAATTATTATTAAGTTTTTTTGAAACTTTTTCAACAGATATTTGTAGAATATTATTAAATAAATGTTTTTATATATTTTCCTTCGATTATTCCCTAAATATCGCGAGTAAACATTGATGTTGAAAAAAAAGTTCCGGGTTAAATGCCTATCGTCGAAAAATAATCGAAATACACAATACTTTGACAACAAAGTATTTTTTTTTTCGATTGTTCGGTGACAGTTTTTTTTAAATAACAAATTTTTTTTTTTTCTTTTATTTGGAATCGTCATTTAAAGACTTTTAGCTCATCCTCAAATGAGAGCCAACTTCGTCGTTAAAGAAAAGATAATACTGAAAATAAATTAGGTTTTTTGATCACGCAAACTTTTAAACTACTATATTATATTTAAACTACTACGATAAAATATCTAACTGTAACATTATTAAGATATTTTTTATTAAGAAAATTTATTAAAAAAACTAAGATATTAAGAAAGTTTATTTTTTCCAGAAAAATTATAATAAAATTTATTTTTCAAGGGATGTTTTTACATATATATATATATATATATATATATATATATATATATATATATATATATATATATATATATATATATATATATATATATATATATATATATATATATATATATATATATATATATATATATATATAGATTCATTTCAACAATTCATTTGTTTGTAAGTTCGATGATAGTTAAAATTTTGTTTTGTTTAAAATCAGCATAAGACGCGTGAGTCATAAGTTTCCAAAAAATTGAACAAATTAAATATTAATCTGTTTTAACATTTTTTCATATCTGTTTCTAGAATATTTATTTATGAATTTAATTTCAAACTTCAAACTTGTCAATTTGCAAAAATAATAAAAAAAGTATATTTTGGCATTATCATACACCATTTAAAATAAGATACGCAAACCATCTCAAATGATATGCATCAGTTAAGTATAGAAACGACTCAGAACTCTCTGAGAAAATGTAGAGCTTGAATGACCAAAACATAAACCCTACTATAAAATGGAAAATTAGCAAACGTTGCTAACTTTACAATCTAACAACAACTATATACCACCTTTGTCACTACAAAAATTTTTATCACATAATGTTAAAAACCTACTAAACAAACAAAAAACGAAATTGTATTTCAGTGTCGGCATTCAAAAAAACTCTCATTATCTTTATTTGACACAGGAGATTAGTAAACTATAAATGCTTTTTGTTTTTTATTTATTTTATTAGACTTGTTTATCCCATCTAAACTACACTAGCTTTTACATTTTTGTAAAGGTATGTTTACGTTTATTTTTTGTATTAACCAAATTTATTTTATTTTATTAATTTCTTCAGAGTTTTATAAAAAATATATATTTATATTTACTATACATATATATTTTTAGACTAATAATAAGGTCACTGAGCAATGGCTACACGAACATCATATGCTTCATTTGTAGAAATATAACTTATAGCAATGAGCAATGGGCACAAGAACATCATGCGCTTTATTCGCAAAAATTTAACTAGAAATATAACTTATTACTAGTAAACCCGCTGTTTTAGTGGTTGCTCTTTGGTATTTCGGTTTGCATTTAGGAGAAGATGACGTAGAAGATAATATTGGACTCAGGTAAAGAAGTTGAGATTTCAAAATCCGAAAATTCTGTTTTTGAAGGTTGTGATTGGACAGAGGCTTGAACTATTTTTGTTTCGGATGATTTTGTTTAGGCAGATTAATTCCAAAAGGGTCTTATTTGACCATCGAATAACCAATCTTTCCTCCACTCTTTAACTGCCGCTGGTAGAGTTTACTATCATCCGTACTTTTTCATTCTCCAGATCGGAAAAGCAAGGATGATAATAAAATCTATCAGCATAAAGTAAAAAATAGTAGAATTTCCAGAGTTTAAATTCTTTATTGAGAGTATTGGCTTTGCAGCTAACTTTCTCTGTTCTTTATGTTTGCTGCAAAGTAGTGCTTAAATAGCACTTCTATATTAATATGTTATACACTTCTATCTTAATATGTCATACACTTAATAGCACTTCTATCTTAATATGTTATAGCATGTGCATGGTATTTATTAATATACCTTTTTTTTTTAAAAAAAATTCTGATAAGATATAATTAAAATTTTCTTTTAATTTTAAGTATCAGTTATATTGTTCTCTTTTCGTATTTAACCTAACAACGCTAAATCATAATATTTAAAATCACCAATTACTCCAAAAACGCTATTGCTTTTTTTTATTCACCCGGCCTTTTGTATTTCACTACTTTTGCTCCAGTCATTTTGATATTATTTGTATAACACAAATTTGTATGCAATATTAACAAAGAAGTTTGTAAATGTGACCTTATTTTATCATCAACCATTTGCATGTATTAATGTTAGTAAAATCACAGACAATCCAACTATTGTATGCACTATCACATGTTATACTTTTGTTTAATAATTTATACCCATTTATATGTATGTCCTGCTATGGTCTCTACTGCAACATTGAACTTCTCTTTATTCTATTTATGCTTTGCTTTTGGATTACTGTTGCAGTTTCTTCTAAAAAGCAGCCTGTATTTATTAGGTTCTCTTAAAATGTGAGATTCAGAATATAAAAATTTACTTGCAAAACCAGTCATAACACGTAACTTGCAAATTCGATTATCTTAATGTGTTCTTTTTGCCATTGTTAAAGCAGTCACAGTCTGTTGACAGTTTACAAATAAAGTTTAATTGCAAATTCAACGTTTGATAACAATTTCATATTTTAAAATAACGTATTTTCAATAAAAAAAAAATAGTTTTATGCGAAGTTTTAACAGTTGCGTATAATAGTTCATTCAAAGTACAACTTTTTAAATGTCATATCATAAAATTTGTAAAACATGTTATTACAGTAAAGATAGTTGTAAGCCTATAAATTTTTAAACTAAAATGACCTTCGAGATGTCGAATTAAAAATATTTGGGGCATTTTTGTGTCCATTGGGTTAATTGGATAAAAAAACGGCAAACCTCGTATGCCATATTTTTACCCAAACCTCGGTATCAGTGGCTACTTAAGTAACACCTAATATTTTTGTACCTATAAAAATAGTCTATTAAAAAAAAGTTGTACACTTTTAAACAAAAAAATATTTCTTTAATATTCATTTTGTCTGAGAAAAAAAGTATTAGCAATAAAATAGTTCCACTCAAAAAAGCCATCAACTCAATAACGCAGCAAGGTTACATTTTTGAGTTAAACCATTCTCTTAAATCTTAATACCGAGGGCAATAGTTTTTTAATTAAAAAACTATTGCCCTCGGTTTTGTTGCATGTATTTACGATGCACATTGGTGGATTGGACATGTTTGTGAAATTTCAGAAGAACAGGAAGATGTTTTCATTGATTTTTTGCATCCTCATGGTATGGCTCAGTCATTTTACTGGCCTAGCACCAAGGACAATTGTTGGGTTCCTGAGCAGCATGTTATTGCAGTCATTCCAAATCCAATCAGTTCTGCAACAGGTCGATATTACAATTTACCATCAATTGTTGTTTCAGACATTAATTCCAAATTTGAAGCTATTTTAAATATGTAATTTGGAATCAAGCTGATTATAGTTTCGTACAACTGAATTTTTTCTATCACAAATTTTTTTTTTTGTAGATAAGAAACAATATATTAACATAAAAATATTTGTTTTTAGTTTTTTGTTGCAGAAAATGTGTTGTAAAAGCTGTATTGTTTAACTAGATTTTGCATCTATAACCAGGACCGCATTTGTGACGTGTTGGATTGATGGTGCTCTTAGGCATATGAATAATCGATAGAATTTAAAAAAATACATATATAACAAAAAAACAAGCGCCCCTTTTTGGTTGGTGCCCATAGTCAGTTGCCTCAACTTCTCTAGTATTTTAAATTGCCAATAACATGCATTTATCTGCAGTATTTTATAGATAATAAGATAATCTCTTCAATAAATCTGTTGTAAATTTTTTTCTTTTCCTTGGCGTAGTACCATTTTCAAGAGATTAAAATAGCTCTTCTAAATCTTGAATTTAATGGCTATATATTCTAGTTTTTATTATCATTAATAGCTCTCTACTTAAAGTATCATTAGATTCTTTTAATATTCTTAACATAAAATCAATTGCTAATCGGGCTGTTGCTAGATTAGCAGCGTTTCTACTAAAAGCTTCAACATTTAATTTAATAGGCTTTAGCGTATTGTCAACTCATGTTCCATATTAATATTTTCTTAAAGTGCACACTTCCAATACCTTGAAGAGTTTCTTAAATGATACAAAATTGTTTCAAAATACATTAGAAAATATTATAATTTATATTTTGCCTCTTTCTGGATTAGATTTACCCAACTATTTTGTAATTGACAGTTTTGATCCAACCGTTAATTTTATGAACTTTTTTTACCGTGGGTTGCCCTAGCAATAATATAACTACAGCATTATCTAAGCATGCTATTATGCATCACATACAGATGACTAGAGAGGTCAGGGATTCAAAAATCACCCTGATGCGTCCGAAACAAGTCCAGGCATTCAAATCACAAGACTCGCCGAGTCTTAGACCGGGTATTCAGCCACAGACTCGCCGTGTCCGGGTACCCAGACCCGAAAATCCCTAGAAATAACTCAAGCAAAGGTTAAAAAATATTTTTTGAACATTAAAATATTTTGATTTTTGGCACAATAAGCTTTGATTTTGATGCAGTATGATAAATCTTTATGTTTAGGACGAAATTGTAAAATTCAAAAAATTTATATATTGACCAAGTTTTTTTCGTTCATAAGAAAGATCTCTCCAAGACAGTTTTTATTGTTTCTAAAATTTTGAAATAAGGTCTTTTCAAAAATACAATTAAAAAAACAAAAAAAATTTGCCCACATCAAGTTTTAGGGGTTCAAACATACGTTATTTTAGGGTTTTTCACTTTTTTCGCCATACTGCTATCAGAATAACTCAGCTGAGAAATTTTTAAAATAGCAAATTTTTAATCCATATCATTATGATAGTATGTAGAACCTTTAGAAAAAATAGCAATATTCAAAAACCTTTAGTTTTAGAGATATGACCCTACAAATAAATAAAAAATATTTATAGTGTTGCGTTTGTGACGATATTTGGCGAACCATAGACTAAAATGTAGGCATAATATGAAACTTGTAATAAATTATTTGTGATCTGCACCTTCGGTTTACTAAGAAACCACGTTTTTAAGATATATTACCCTTTCATTGCAAAAATATAGGACCCCAAAAATTCAATTTTTAGCTACTGACAGATAATGAAGTTTGGGTAAGCTTTACAAAAAGTACCGCAAAATCCAAAATAATAATTATTTTGATCTGAAATTTTGGCAATGTTCATGAAACATGTTTAACAACATACTGTCAAAGTTTTAATAAAATCGGAGATGGTAGTGCGGGGACCTCTGGACCACTTGGCGTGGAATGATCCTAATACAAAATTATTATCATTAAAAATATTATATATATATAAAAAACAAAAAATGTTTATTATTACATAATATAAATAACATAAATGTGGATCCAAGATCAGACGTGACCCACGATCTTTTATTTTTGGCCGCTGCTATAGTAATGTTTCAATACTTTAACTGAAAATAAATAACAAAAAATTGATGGCGGTTGTTTGCGTTAGACGGCTTCTTTGTAGAATGATTTAGCGACTAACAATTGATTCGTAATTGCATTGTTTTCTTTTCTTTCACCTTTCTGCATAATTAGTGGTTGAAAAAAAAGAGAAGATTTTAAAGCGATAAAAATTTGCTTTAAAAAAATAATAAGTGAAACAATAACATACTTTTTAAAATGCAAATAAAGCAAAACTATTGGGTGGATTTCAACTAACTATATATTTTTAAGAAGGGATTTATATAAACCCCTATATTCCAAAAAAAAAATATGTAATAATAGTTTGTAAAACCGAAATATTTCAAGTGAATATGAAATGAATTTTAGGCGTATTACCTAAAAAATCCTTCAAACACTTAGTTTTGATTACTTTTTTTGACGTAATTGAACATACTATTAACTTGTCTAGCAAAATCTTACACAAAAAACGCTTTATTAACAAATCCATCAAGTTCCGGCAATTTCACTTATTCTCAAGATAGATGTTATAGTAATAATAATAACAATAATAACAATAATATTAATGGAAATAGAATAGTGATATTATTATGAAAAAAAGTTAAGAAAGAGCAAGTATTAGTAGTAATAAATCAGCATTGAAATGAAGAGAGTAGTAGAAAAGAATTTTAAAAAAGATCAATTATTAGTAGTTATAGACCAGCATTGAAGTGAATAAGGTTAAGATGGATAGTTAGCAGTAGAGTAGCATAGAAATTAGGAAGAATACTTGTTTAATAAAAAATTAAATACACTGTTTTTGAATTTGGAAAATGTAGGGAGAGATTTTAACTGTGAGGGGAGACTATTCCATGTGCATGTGCTCTGATATTTAATCGATTCATGTCCGTAACAAACAGTTCTATGTTTAGGTATAGATAATTTGAAGCTTTTAGCTGATCGAAGTTGGTAACGAGTATTTTTTTTATAAGTAAAAAAATCAGTAAATGGAGGAGATAAGGTTTTATGTTGCTGTTTACAAACAAATAAACAGTTGGAGTGATGAATAAGGTCTTTTAACTTAAGTATCTTTGATATGTAGTAGAGGAAATTTGGTTCAGAGTTAAAATGCTGAAAATAGATTATTTTTAGGGCTTTATTTTGGAGGTGAAATAATCTTTTAGGAGTTAAAGATTGGGTTTGTCTCAATATTTGACAAGCATATCTAAGATGAGACTCAAAAACCACATGATATATGTTAAGAAGCGTTTCAAGATTAAAATAATGTCGAACTTAGGCCAACATACCGTTTGACCTGCTTAGTTTCAGTGTTAAGTCTTGAAGATGGGATGCAAAACTTAAATTAGAATCAATTTTGATACCAAGATACTTGATAAAATTCACAGTATCTATTTTTTGACCACTTAATCTGAAACTCAGGTGCTTTTTAATTTTTGTTTGACTTGATTTAAAGATAATAGTTTCAGTTTTTTTGGAATTAAGTGATAATTTATTAGATAGAAGCCACTGGAGTAGATTCGCTAAGTCATGGTTTATATTTTTGGTTTACTTTTTTAAGTGATTTGTTTATTAAAAGCAGATTGGTGTCATCAGCAAAGTGGTAAGCAGTGGAAAACTCTGGAGAGGTATTAAGATTAATAATTAAGAAAAGGAAAAGTAATGGTCCTAATACAGAGCCTTGTGGGACTCCATTTGTTGCTTTAATTAAATCAGATTCTTTCCCATTAACTGAAACAAATTGTGTTCTATTTTGAAGATAAGAAGAAAACCATTTGAGTGTTGTGCCTCTGAAACCATAATATTCTAACTTTATGATAAGAATGAAATGATCAACTGTATCAAAGGCTTTCTGGAGATCGACAAAAACACCACATGCAAACAATTTATTGTCTAAAGCTGTTCTAATTTTTTCAGTTATATCAATTAGTGCATGAGTTGTTGAATGATTGTTTCTAAACCCATACTGATTTTCATAAAGACACTTGAATTTCTCCAGAAAATTATTGAGTCTATTGTGCATAGCTTTCTCAAATAGTTTGCTTATATTTGAGAGAAGAGAGATTGGGCAATAATTAGAGTAATCCAGTAGAGAACCTTTTTTTATGTATTTTATGTATTAAAGCTAACTATTGTACAAATTATGCTTCTTTTATCTTTCTAAAATAGCACAAAACGTTAATAGTAGTCAATCATCCAAAAGTAAATATAAAAATTGAAAAATTACGCCCTGCAAATTTTTTTATGAAAAATGAAGGAGGTGTGGAAGGGGGTGGTTATTGCGTGGATTAAAATTAAGTTGTTAATTTTGAAATGCCATATTATTTCAAGAATATTACTTAGTTATAGTTAACACATTATGACTTAATTATGTCTTAGTTAGTTTACACATTACACTTTGCTTGAATAGAGTCAGTCCTTTCGAAAAAATACAATACTTTTGGTCTTTTGAGAAATATGGCATTATAAGAATGAAGTAACAATTGTTTTGAAGAAAGGCAACTTGCACCTGGAAAAAATAGTTTTCAATGTAAATCAAGATTTATAAATGAAAGGAAATGCTTTGAAAATATTATTAGTAAAAGCAAATGACGTTTTTAGGAAGAAATCAGTGGCGCCAATTGGGGGCGCTATAACATTTACAGATTTGTAATGTCATATGTAGGTCCTTATGGATCAAAAAAATGTCTGAAAAATTCTAAACACATACAGTCTGACAAAAAAAAATTGTTACAGAAAAGATAAAATTTACAAAGCTTAGTATGAAAATTGTCTTCGGAATAGCACAAACTTTATACTAATTTTAACTAAATTTAAAGGAATAAATAGTATTAAAGAAATTGCCTGTAAAATTATCCTGCTGCTGATGATAAATTTGATTAAAAAATTTGTTCATAAAATATTAGCAGTAAGTCAAAACACATTACTTTTTAGTTACAATCTTCCAAGTGACACTAATAATTTGTGGTAATTGCAACAAATTAACTCTTAAACTATATTTAAATAAAATTTCAATAAGATATTAATATTCGGAAATGTTAAACAAATATATATGTTCGATTAACGGAAAAACACCAAATAATAAATACGGAGTAAAACCGGGTCAAACCGGGATCACACTACTTTACCGATTACATATAAATATTTTTTTGTCTTTTAGTTAAAAAACATACAAAAAAATTAATATTAAGTTTTTTCTGGTAAAGCTGATTGTTTACATTTTACTTTTAAATTCTTTTATTGATTACCTATGTGAACTTTGAAATTAGGTACCTATGTGAATTATAGAACTTTTTTATGTGTTATTCCGGTTTATTTCTATCAAAAGTATTTAAACAAAAATGACTAATATTTATTAAATATTCACTTTCAAGATGTCAACAAGTAAAAAGTCGTACAGTAATTAAGATATAGATGCCGATGATATAAAAGAAAAAAAATACCTCCATCAGAAAAGCTATATTCAAAAATGACATTTCGTCCTCAACTCTAATAGGTCGCACAAACAACAACAACGCAAGTTTCAAGGGAACAGGATCCACAATCGAACTCTTACAGTGGTAACTCAAAGTAAAGAACCGATTATATTAACTTCAGCCATATGCAGAAAATTCATTAAATGCAAAAAGTATTGAAAATAATTACATTCAAACATGATGCCATGGGAGAATCCAAAATGCATCTTCTAGGCACTGCAACGAAACATGTTTATCAAAAAAATTTGTAATGGATGCATTATTTTTTTGTTGTAAAAAATGTAAAACTTAAATCTTTCATTATTTCTGTATGCTATGTAAAAAAATATATTTAAATATAAAAATTTAAATGCATTAAATGTACTTTTTATTAGCCGGTGATCTGTTAGACCATGTTTTACTCTACATTTTTTTTAATGAAATGGAGTGTACCTTTTTTAATTTTGTGTATCAGGGGTCGCTCATAATCGACGTCGCGCTTAAATGACCACTGTCTCTTTTTTATATGGTGTCTGTAAAACATTTGTACATCTATCTCTTAATCTTTACGCATTTTTCCATGTTTTTTCGTATATCGGTATATAAAAGGTATAGATCGGTAACTTAAAAAACATGTATTTTGGTATATAAGATTTTTTTATTATTTAGGTGCCCCAAGAAGACCTAATGGTCTTGTTACAGAGCACCATAGAAGGGCATATAGCGGGAAGTTCACGCCTCCTTCCTTACCGTGACGCGAATATATCTCTAGAGTTCGTTTCGAACCTGGATCTCCTGCTTCTAAAGCAAGTGCTTTACCCACTGCGCCACAGCCGCACACATATTTATAGATATAGATCACTAACTTCTAAAATATACAGTTACTTAGTATATACCAACCAATCTACCTTAAACCCTTACAACAATTTATAATTCAAAGCAATTTATCATGGTCTTACATTGGTTAGTATTTAGAGTCGTTTGCATTAATAATAACTATATTAACCAAGTTAATGTTAACAATAAATGAATAAATATTAAAATAATAATAAATATGCTAAAATAAAATATAAATAAAGTAAATTTCCAGTAGTTCAAACTGGCGCTTATTCAAATTTCTCGCTTATTCGAAGCAATTTTCATTTTCCGTGAATTTTCCTTAACAAACTCATGCAAATATTCATCAGTTATTCGGACCAGCATTTATTCGAAATTTCATTTATTCAAAGAAATTTTTTGCTTCCCTAGTCAAACACCCCGTCAGTTATTCGGAGTTTTCTTTCGGCTGAAGATACCATTGGATTACATTTCGAAATATAACTTAATTGAATGTAATCAAAATATATGTATATATGTAAAACAATAACGTTATCAAAATATAAAAAAATTGAACACATTACACGTAGTAAAAACTTTAACAAAAAGGCAGTACCATGCCCAGACCGTGGCGTTTGTCGGGTGCGATCAACCTCCCTTTTTTAATAAATAAACTCTCTTTGTTTCACGCAAATTCTAGAGTAAAAATGAAGCAAGAGTCAAATTATCAATTAAAGATAAATATTTTGCCTTTAAAGATTGGAAAAAGGTCAAACTAAATAGAATGTAGCAAAATGTTTAATGCTCCTCAAAGCAATTTAACTTACTGAATTAAGCATTAGGAAGACATATTCATTAAGAGTCAGTTTGGGGCTAAGAGACAAAAGTTAAGTTTTGGAAAGCATGATTTCGTTGAAAAAATTTTTTGATAAGTTGTACAGATTTTATTTTTTTATTTTAACTTATTTTAAATTTGTTTTTCAGAAGGTAAAAACTTAAACAGCATCTTATTTCAAAGTTTTACTTCTTTTTACTCTCTTCTTCTATTAAAATATGGTAGTAACTTGAAATAGGTCACTTAAAGGAAGATTTTCAGATATTCGAACTTTCGGTTATTCAAAATAAATTCTAATTCCCCTAGGAGGTTCGAATAACCGGGAGTTCACTGTATACTAAAATGTATAAAAATATAATGACACCCTCAATAAAACTTTGTTTAATATAAAATTGATACTATTAAAGAAGCACGAAGATAAGAGGGCAGTATATTGATGCAATACTAAGTTTCAAACAGAAGACCAAGAAAATCAAAACAGAAGATCAAGAAAATAAAAATAAAAAGACAATAGATAAATAATTTTTATAGTCTAAAACGAAAAAATCAGCAAAAATCTAGTTTTAAAAATCTGTAAATATTTAGGCGGTAAGTAAATATTCAGGTGGTATTAGTTTTTTAATTAGCAGATAATTATTAATGGCGGTAAATATTGTACTCAAGTACAAATGTTAAATAAATCATTACAAATAATGTAACTTAACAAAATAAAAATAAAACATATTAAATACTGCATTTAAAAACAATTCATTCAAATATTGTTCCGTTAGGAGATGAATTGCAATGTATACAAAGTATAAAATGTTTTCGGATCGTTACATTTTTTTAAAATCCAAACTTTAGTCGAGATAAACTAAGATTAAAAACGCCAATCAAAAAATAAAATATTTTCGAATCGTTACATATTTTCAAAAAAACAATTTTTAGCAGTTTCGCCGAGATTAACTACGTTTAAAAGCATCAATCAAAAAATCACTTAGAGTATCCATTTCACTATTTGTATCCATAAATCGTCTGTCAGCTTTCGGAAAAAAAGTCCTTCCGCGTTACCTAAACGTTCAACAAAATTACAGAAAAACGAAATTAAAACAGTATTTAATCGTGTGCGAAGAAGAATTTATGAATATTATATTATATAATATTATTTACAACATCCTAAATAATAATATTTAGCCTTAATACTTTTACCTAACCATTGATATGTCCCAAGAGTATAAATTTGTTCATAATCGCCTTTCAAATTTTTTACGTATGTTGAATCAAGTTTGTTGGAAACCATGACTAAAAATTGCTGATTGGTTATTGCCAACCATTTCTTGTAGTAATTATAGAACATCAAATACGTTTTTCTATTCCTATGAACCGCGTAAAGTTCTTTTGTTACGGAGTGACGACCGAGAACGGAACCAATTCGAATATCCATGGCTAAAATTAGTATTAGCGATGAAATTTCAAATCTCAGCTGAAATTTTTTCAATAAAATTTTCTTTCTGTATAATATTTTCATACTTCATCATTTTAATTCACTGTAATAGCCTCAAATAATATAAAAGCAACATAATTTTAATATAAAAAGTTTAATGGTTTAAAGAATTCGAATTGAAAATCAAAAATGAGAGGCCCAAGGTTCTATGCCAGCTCTAAGCATATTTCCATCCTTGGTTAGTTAGAAAGCATAAACTTCTTAGTAAAGAGCTCTTCACCGGAGCTCACAAAAAACACCGGTTTTGTGGCAAACACCGGTGTTTTTTAAAGCACCTTAATAACCAGAATAAAAAAATAAATGCAAAGTCTCTTTTTAAAAAACCTCTCAAGATACAATAAATTATTTTCGGATGATGGGAAAGTGTGATTTAATTTGTACAATTTTTAAAAAATGAATTTATTGCTAACACCGTTGAAATAGAAAGCAAAGAAGAAAGTAAAACAAAGTTGATAAAAAACTGTAACTGTATGAGTCAAGAAACCATAAAAACGAAAGAGAATAAGTATAAATGTTTGAAGATAAAAAATAAAAGTTTTTTGAGTCTGAGGCAACAATAAAATCAAAAAAACTAACTCTGGTTAGTGGAGCAAGTATTGATAACTGCTTAACCAACGAACATGGTAGCATATGTCGAAAGAATTGCAGCTTACGATGACTGGACAGAGCCTCAAGCTTTGCCGCTATTTATTTATTAACATTATATTTATATAGGATAAACACTTTCAGTTATACAAACTTTTATCAACATATGTTCTGTTAAAACAAAGAACATATAAAAATAACGAAAAGTGCAAAAATTAGTAAAATTAATGTTGCTTCAAAACAAGTGATTATTAAATATATATCTATGAAATGTGACTTGAGGAGTATTTCTAATGTCTAATGGTAATTCGTTAAAAAGTTTGGCCCCTGCAAAGAAAAAAGATTTTTTTTGTCATTTCGGGTTTTATTTTCAGAATATTCAACAATAAGCCTTGTCTGATACGTATCTTATGTTGAATGGTTTTGAAGTAATTAGCGAAAATTTCATAAAGCTTATTATTTAAAGAGCAGGTCCAACAACACTTACAATACAATTTTTGACCTAGTCTGGAAAAGAGAAAGCCTCATTAGAAGAACCAGCCCAAAAATGGCATACAACATATCACCATACAACAACAGATAAGAGATTTATAGAGGTAAAAAAATGAAATTATTTGTTAAAAATAGCAAACACAATTAGGATAAGCAACTATAGCTGATGCTAAGGTTGTAACATTTTTACTGTAACTGTTTAGGCTAAAAAACTGTGCCTTAATGATTTTTAATTATAAAATTTTATTAAAATCATTTAATCATTACTCATTAACAACAAATAAATAAAAATTTTATCAGAACAACTTAGTGATCAGCATTTAGTTGTGACTTTCTGAAAAATAAAATTTTATCAGAACAACTTAGTGACCAGTATTTAGTTGTTACATTCTGAAATAAAATTTTTTATATGAACAAATTAGTGACCAGCATTTACTTGTGACTTTCTGAAATAAAGTCTTTTATCAGAACAACTTAGAGATCAGCATTTAGTTCAAAATTTTTTTTTAATAGATAAAAATGAAATGCGTTCACAAGAAGAAACAGATAGAAATTGATGGAGTAACATGCAAGCACGAGTTGAAACATATTTAAAATGATGATTACTATAATAAACATTTCATTTTTTAACAAAAATAATTTAAAAACAGTTTTACTGGTATTATTTAATACTCTACATTCAATAATATATTAACTCTATTTATTTAAATCTCTTCTAAAACAAAAAAGTTCAAAGAAATTTCTCATAATAAAATTGAAATAATAAAAATTGATAAAACTATTGATATTTGCTTTCTTAGCCTTAAATAAGTCATATATAATAACAATAAAAATCACCTGTCCATAAATATCCTTCATCATCCGAGAAATAACAAACAGGTTTTGTACTAAAGTATATTGTAAATATTTGATGAGGTGACTATAGAAAGGAATGACATAGAGCAAAACTTGTGTTGTATTATATTGTATAATTTAGTAATCAAAAAAAACTAATTTTAACAACTGAAATGAAATTTTTGAATCAAAAACTCTTGCTAAACAATCTGTTTATAAATCGATGAATTGAATTATTGGCAAAATAAGGGCAAGACCATGCCTTTCTAACCAAAAAGCGCTATATTGTTATGACATAGTTGACCTGCAAAGTTAAAGCATCAGGGTTGGCTAACTAAAATAAATCGGTCATAAAGTCATCCTTTATGACTTTGTTGTTATTGAGTTTAAATAACCTTTAAATTGTTTAAAGTATAAGTAAAAAAGAGAGTAAAAGTAAATCAATTGAAATTAGAAAATAGTAGTAAAAAATAAAATAAGAAACTAATAGTGGTAATTGAAATAAAAGACAAGTAGTAGTAATTGAAATAAGAAACTAGTAGTAGTAATTGAAATATTAAACTAGTAGTAGTAAATGAAATAAGAAATTATTAGTAGAAATTGAAATAAGAAGTTAGTAGTAGTAATTGAAATAAGAAATTAGTAGTAGTAAATATTATAAGAAATTAGTAGTAGTAATAAAAAAAAAGAAACTAGTAGTAATAATTGAAATAAGAAATTAGTAGAAGTAAATAAAATAAGAAACTAGAAGTAGTAACTGAAACAAGAAACTAGTAGTAGTAATTTAAATAAGAAATTAGTAGTAGTAAACGAAATAAGAAACTAGTAGTAGTAAAGAAAATAAGAAATTAGTAGTAATTGAAATATAAAACTAGTAGTATTAATTGAAATAAGAAACTAGTAGTAGTAAATGAAAAAAGAAACTAGTAGTAGTAATTAAAATAAGAAATTAGTAGTAGTAAATAAAATTAGAAACTAGTAGTAGTAATTTAAATAAGAAATTAGTAGTAGTAAATGAAATAAGAAACTAGTAGTAGTAATTGAAATAAAAAATTAGTAGTAGTAATTGAAATAAGAAACTAGTAGTAGTAAATGAAAAACGAAACTAGTAGTAGTAATTGAAATAAGAAACTAGTTGTAGTAATTGAAATATTAAACTAGTAGTTGTAATTGAAATAAGAAATTTGAAGTAGTAAATTTTATATGAAATTAGTAGTAGTAATTAAAAAAAGAAATTAGTAGTAGAAAATGAAATAAGAAACTAGTAGTAGTAATAAAAATAACAAACTAGTAGTAGTAAATGAAATAAGAAACTAGTAGTAGTATTTGAAATAAGAAGCTAGTAGTAGTAATTGAAATACGAAATTAGTGGTAGTAAATGAAATAAGAAACTAGTTGTAGTAATTGAAATAAGAAATTAGTAGTAGTAAATGATATAAGAAACTAATAGTAGTAATTGAAATAAGAAATTAGTAGTAGTAAATGAAATAAGAAACTAGTTGTAGTAATTGAAATATTAAACTAGTAGTAGTAATTGAAATAAGAAATTAGTAGTAGTAAATATTATAAGAAATTAGTAGTAGTAATAAAAAAAAAGAAACTGGTAGTAATAATTGAAATAAGAAATTAGTAGTAGTAGATAAAATAAGAAACTAGAAGTAGTAACTGAAACAAGAAACTAGTAGTAGTAAATGAAATTAGAAACTAGTAGTAGTAATTTAAATAAGAAATTAGTAGTAGTAAATGAAATAAGAAACTAGTAGTAGTAAAGAAAATAAGAAATTAGTAGTAATTGAAATATAAAACTAGTAGTATTAATTGAAATAAGAAACTAGTAGTAGTAAATGAAAAAAGAAACTAGTAGTAGTAATTAAAATAAGAAATTAGTAGTAGTAAATAAAATTAGAAACTAGTAGTAGTAATTTAAATAAGAAATTAGTAGTAGTAAATGAAATAAGAAACTAGTAGTAGTAATTGAAATAAAAAATTAGTAGTAGTAATTGAAATAAGAAACTAGTAGTAGTAAATGAAAAAAGAAACTAGTAGTAGTAATTGAAATAAGAAACTAGTTGTAGTAATTGAAATATTAAACTAGTAGTTGTAATTGAAATAAGAAATTTGAAGTAGTAAATTTTATATGAAATTAGTAGTAGTAATTAAAAAAAGAAATTAGTAGTAGAAAATGAAATAAGAAACTAGTAGTAGTAATAAAAATAACAAACTAGTAGTAGTAAATGAAATAAGAAACTAGTAGTAGTATTTGAAATAAGAAGCTAGTAGTAGTAATTGAAATACGAAATTAGTGGTAGTAAATGAAATAAGAAACTAGTTGTAGTAATTGAAATAAGAAATTAGTAGTAGTAAATGATATAAGAAACTAATAGTAGTAATTGAAATAAGAAATTAGTAGTAGTAAATGAAATAAGAAACTAGTTGTAGTAATTGAAATATTAAACTAGTAGTAGTAATTGAAATAAGAAATTAGTAGTAGTAAATATTATAAGAAATTAGTAGTAGTAATAAAAAAAAAGAAACTGGTAGTAATAATTGAAATAAGAAATTAGTAGTAGTAGATAAAATAAGAAACTAGAAGTAGTAACTGAAACAAGAAACTAGTAGTAGTAAATGAAATTAGAAACTAGTAGTAGTAATTTAAATAAGAAATTAGTAGTAGTAAATGAAATAAGAAACTAGTAGTAGTAAAGAAAATAAGAAATTAGTAGTAATTGAAATATAAAACTAGTAGTATTAATTGAAATAAGAAACTAGAAGTAGTAAATGAAAAAGGAAACTAGTAGTAGTAATTGAAATAAGAAATTAGTAGTAGTAAATAAAATTAGAAACTAGTAGTAGTAATTGAAATAAGAAATTAGTAGTCGTAAATGAAATAAGAAACTAGTAGTAGTAAATGAAATAAGAAATTATTAGTAGAAATTGAAATAAGAAGTTAGTAGTAGTAATTGAAATAAGAAATTAGTAGTAGTAAATATTATAAGAAATTAGTAGTAGTAATAAAAAAAAAGAAACTAGTAGTAATAATTGAAATAAGAAATTAGTAGTAGTAAATAAAATAAGAAACTAGAAGTAGTAACTGAAACAAGAAACTAGTAGTAGTAAATGAAATTAGAAACTAGTAGTAGTAATTTAAATAAGAAATTAGTAGTAGTAAATGAACAAAGAAACTACTAGTAGTAAAGAAAATAAGAATATAGTAGTAATTGAAATATAAAACTAGTAGTATTAATTGAAATAAGAAACTAGTAGTAGAAAATGAAAAAAGAAACTAGTAGTAGTAATTGAAATAAGAAATTAGTAGTAGTAAATAAAATTAGAAACTAGTAGTAATAATTTAAATAAGAAATTAGTAGTAGTAAATGAAATAAGAAACTAGTAGTAGTAATTGAAATAAGAAATTAGTAGTAGTAATTGAAATAAGAAACTAGTAGTAGTAATTGAAATAAGAAACTAGTTGTAGTAATTGAAATATTAAACTAGTAGTAGTAATTGAAATAAGAAATTAGTAGTAGTAAATATTATAAGAAATTAGTAGTAGTAATAAAAAAAAAGAAACTGGTAGTAATAATTGAAATAAGAAATTAGTAGTAGTAAATAAAATAAGAAACTAGAAGTAGTAACTGAAACAAGAAACTAGTAGTAGTAAATGAAATTAGAAACTAGTAGTAGTAATTTAAATAAGAAATTAGTAGTAGTAAACGAAATAAGAAACTAGTAGTAGTAAAGAAAATAAGAAATTAGTAGTAATTGAAATATAAAACTAGTAGTATTAATTGAAATAAGAAACTAGTAGTAGTAAATGAAAAAAGAAACTAGTAGTAGTAATTGAAATAAGAAATTAGTAGTAGTAAATAAAATTAGAAACTAGTAGTAGTAATTTAAATAAGAAATTAGTAGTAGTAAATGAAATAAGAAACTAGTAGTAGTAATTGAAATAAAAAATTAGTAGTAGTAATTGAAATAAGAAACTAGTAGTAGTAAATGAAAAAAGAAACTAGTAGTAGTAATTGAAATAAGAAACTAGTTGTAGTAATTGAAATATTAAACTAGTAGTTGTAATTGAAATAAGAAATTTGAAGTAGTAAATTTTATAAGAAATTAGTAGTAGTAATTAAAAAAAGAAATTAGTAGTAGAAAATGAAATAAGAAACTAGTAGTAGTAATAAAAATAACAAACTAGTAGTAGTAAATGAAATAAGAAACTAGTAGTAGTATTTGAAATAAGAAGCTAGTAGTAGTAATTGAAATACGAAATTAGTGGTAGTAAATGAAATAAGAAACTAGTTGTAGTAATTGAAATAAGAAATTAGTAGTAGTAAATGATATAAGAAACTAGTAGTAGTAATTGAAATAAGAAATTAGTAGTAGTAAATGAAATAAGAAACTAGTTGTAGTAATTGAAATAAAAAGCTGGTAGTAGTAATAGAAATAACAAACTAGTAGTAGTAAATGAAATAAGAAACTAGAAGTAGTAATTGAAATAAGAAACTAGTAGTAGTAAATGAAAAAAGAAACTAGTAGTAGTAATTGAAATAAGAAATTAGTAGTAGTAATTTAAATAAGAAACTAGTAGTATTAATTGAAATAAGAAATTAGTAGTAGTAAATGAAATAAGAAACTAGTAGTAGTAATTGAAATAAGAAAGTAGTAGTAGTAATTGAAATAAGAAATTAGTAGTATTAATTGAAATAAGAAATTAGTAGTAGTAAATGAAATAAGAAACTAGTAGTAGTAATTGAAATAAGAAATTAGTAGTAGTAATTGAAATAAGAAATTAGTAGTAGTAAATGAAATAAGAAAGTAGTAGTAGTAATTGAAATAAAAAACTAGTAGTAATTGAAATAAGAAACTAGTAGTAGTAATTGAAATAATAAACTAGTAGCAGTAGTTGAAAAAAGAAACTTGTAGTAGTAATTGAAATAAGAAATTATTAGTAGTAATTGAAATAAGAAATTAGTAGTTAGTTAAAAAGTTATTAACCTGAAATAGACAGCTATATAAGATTTAATTAAAGAACTAGTTTTTGCCAAAACACACCTATTTATTTAGTACTAGGACAATTATATTTTGACACTTTAATTTTTTTTTTAACAATACTCAGAAATTAAACTAAATTACATTTAACTCTAGATATAAACTAACCTTTAAATATTTTTTTATAAATACAATTTTAAATTAATAATACTATACCTAGGGTAATGATGACTCATACATACATATATATGATTATTATATGGATCCCAATATATTCCTCTCCCATAACTTTCTATATATTAAAACAAACAAATAAGTTATAAAAAAAGGACACTAAAATATCGGAACAAATTTAACAGTATTCAAAAAACAATTATAGATATATAAAAAAAACCTTTAAGAAATTGTTGATTTTGACTGACTGGTACTTTTGGATTGTTGAAACATTCAACTTGTTTTTGAAATGTTCTAGTTATTCTCTTACGGTTTTCTGTTTCAACATGGAGTGATAACATCAGTGGAATTTCTAATGTAAATACACCAGAGATTGGACACAATGAGTTGTTTTAAGTTGCAGTAAAATTGTAATCAAATGAATCCGAATAAGTAAAATTTCCGTTGTACTAAATTTAACAAAATATTAAATAATTAAAGAAAATAAATATATAAAAAACTCAATTAAAGCAACCATTAAAAATTATAAGAATCAATTAATTGTTTATTTATTTACTGTATTAATATTAGCACTTTTTTAGCTGGTTTATTGTTGTAAGGTTTAACCAGTTTTAATTTTTTTTTTTATACATCCATTCTGCATACAAAATTTAACGATGAATAGTCAAGTCTAGTTCAAGATAGTACAAAAAATATTTTATCAACTTGTTGCTCTCACGTTTGGGGAAGGGTGCGGAAATTTTGGGGCTTTTTTGTTCCTAGGCTCCAATTATTGCAATTTTTGCAAAGCATTCCTTTTTAACATTAGTATAAACATGTAAAAGTTTGAAATATGCTACATGTCTGGAAGTAATCTCAAAGACCAAAAAATGTTAAATCCACTCTAAGTATGTTTATATATTATATATGTAATAACATACTTTTTAATGAACAGTTAATTATTTATTTGAAACAAATTTTTCAAAATAAAAATTAAAGCTAAATCTCAGGTGAAAACTTAAGTGCCAAAAATAAATGACATAATTATGTGATTATAAAAGACATAAACATGAGATTTACTGTCTGCCACAAGATAAATTATCTTTAAGCAAAAGCTTTATTTTTATCCACAATCATTTTATGTTTATTTTCATCTTAATTTTTTTATAAACATTTTGTTAAATAATACTTGTTATAATTTTATTTTTCATCAGTATTTTATGAAGATTTTATTTGTTTTATATACTTTTATATATCTTTAGTTGTTTTAAATATTTATCTTCAAATAAATAGAACAGTGCCCCTCTATTAATTTTTAGTTTTCTCTGGACAACTGTCAAAATAATTTTAAAACAAATTTTTCTTAACTTACTTCTTTCTAACACTTCTTTAAAAATCTCAAAATTTCAAGCTCATGTTATTTCTTACCTGCTTTCAATGCATTTTAGGATCAATAACTATTTGGCATATAGAAAAAAATCCAGAGGTTTTTATAGTATATAATAATCCAGAGGCTTTTATAGTATAATAGTAAAAATCTCAGTTGGAAAGTCAGAAGCAAAAATGTTGCTTTTTATATTTATGCAAACAAGGAACATGCATTAGAATCATCATTAGGTTATCACGATGAGGTTACCATGATGAGATCATCATGATGACATCATTATGGTATAACTCTAAGTTACCATGTAACTTCCAAAAATGACATAACTTCCAGTAATTATACAACTTCCATTACTAAAAGCATAATCTAATTTATTTTAATCTCATCCTTAATAAAGCATAAAAAAAAAACTTACTGAATACTTAATTCGATTGATTTGAATCCGAATAAAACGTTGAATAACACTGTCAGATATTAATGTAAAAAATGGTGGCAAGAAGTATTCAAACTCCAAACTAACGTTTGATGGTTTTATGAATGTTGGATAAATTTGTAAGTTTAGTGTCAAATTTCTGAAAAAAGAGTCAAAAAGTTGAATTGAAATTCAAAGAAGTTAAAAAACACAAAAACTTATTTTATTTTGATGTTTGTTTATAAAATTCAATTCAAAAATTAGGAAAAAATGCTAATAAAAATTTTAATACTTTTATTTATATTTTAAAATATAAATAAAAGTATTTAAATATTTTTTTAGAACATTTAGACCATTCCAAAATGTATTGAATCTTTCAATTGTTAGAGGAACTTTATTAGTGGTGTAGAGGTAAAGTGCTTGCTTCATAAGCAAGAAGTTCTGCAAATGATCCTCACCATGTGCTAGTAGAGCATTTACTTATTCCTCCGCACAGCTTTGTTTGTCAAAACTCATTTTTCTGAGTTAAAGGGTTGAACGAGGCTTGTAACAAGAGGCTTGCAACAAGAGGCATGCAGCAATAGTTAAACAATAATAAAAATAAAAACAAGTACCTCGACTTGACTGTAGTGGTCCCCTTGGCTTTGGGGAGGTGAATATAGTAAAAAATATAATAAAAATAATAAACAAAATTCAAACATATCCTTGCATAGAAACTGTGTTAACAACATTCTACAATGGTGCTTAAATTATTTATACATAAATAAAAGTTGTATTTATATTAAAAACTTTATTAAAAAAACAATGCTAGAAAAACTTAAACAGTATATTAATAAAAGAAAATGAAGCAAATATAAAAAAATTATCAAAATAAAAAATATGGTTCTTTTTAAAATAACTATGATAGTTATGCTGCAAGCATGCTAAGAATTGTACCATGTTACAGAAATATTTTTATTTTAATACGAGACTTTTCAGAAGTCAAAGGTCTGGTCATTAAATAAAGGTTAATGTTGTTATTTTGAGTCCTCTAGTTTAAATGTTCTCAAATTATCTTTCATTACTGACCTCTCATAGAAACCTTATATAAAACTTATTGTCAAGTTAGCATTTGTCAAGGTTTTGCTTTTTCTATTCTTATTCATATTCTCTGTGTTCTTACATCTGATTCTTTACTTCTATGATTTCTTATTCATTATTATACAGAAAATGATTTTCATATTTGGGCTGATTCTTATAATAATGGCTTATCTCTTTTTTTTCCATCTATGAACTTATGTTTTTCTGACTTAATCAATTTAAAAATTTTTAAATCTCTGTCAAACATTTCCATGCTCTGCAACTGTTTACTTTATAAGATGCAACCTTGCTGGGAATGAATTTGTTATTTGTTAATTTCTTTTAATGTTTGTTACTTACTGATAGTATAAAGCTGTTGGATAATGGCATAAAATTATCAAAATAAAATAATAAATAAGGCAAGTTTTTTAAGTTTTTTAACTAAAGATATTATTTTAATACCATCCAAATTGTAAACCAAAATCTAACTTTAAAACTCAAAACATGAAAAAGTAAAAAATAATAAAAGCATTATTTTATTTGAACACAATAAACTTTTTTTTGAAGTAACTTTTTTGTTTGAAAATATGCCTTTTTTCAAACTAAAGTTAATTCAAAAAAAACTTTTTTTTGAAGTAACTTTTGTTTGAAAAAAAGGCATTTTTCTGTGAATCTTTTCTTTTTGATAGCTTTTTAGGCGATCTTTTATAAATTAAATATTTCATTAAATCTTCGTTTGTAATTGAAATAAAAAATTTTTTAAAGTTGTTTATTTGCTACCTTTTATTTTTTTTTAAATAAAACAATCAAATAACAAAAAAATAAAAAAAACAAAAAAGCAAAAAAATACTAATTCTTGATTATCACAATATTTCTCTAAAATTTTAATATTAAGCTAATTCATACATCTTTTAAATTATGTGAAAAGATGTCAGAGCTTTAACGCTTGTGAAAATTAAACCATAGTCATTTTTATGGCTGAAAAAATATAAAAATAAACTGAAAATTTTATGTCATGAAAAAATGATGCAGTAAAATTTGTTAAATGACAAGTTACATAAGGTTGTGTTTTGATTAGCAAAACACTACTGTAAAATTAGTAGAAAAGAGAAAGAGATGCAACTTTACAACAATGTGAACAAGGATTTCATGGCTTGACTGATAGAGCATATCAAACTACATTTACAAGTAGTTTTGAACTTTGTTTAAAAATAAAGAGCTTAATTAGAAGAACCAGCTCAAAAATGATGACAGAATTCCATACAAGGATAAATGTGACAATACCACTTTTAACCACATATTGTGTATTCATTAACACTATTAAAGAACAAAACATAAATAGTGATATGAAATATTATATCAGTGACATGTTGTTCATGCTACAACATTACTTTTGTAATTCTTTTTTTTTTTTTTTTGATAGCAATATTTATATATAAATCATATATATTTTTAAACATACAAATAACTTTGAAATTAAGCAAAAATAATTTTAGAACTATTTGCTTTTATAATTGGGTTGGTTCTTGATCAATACTTGACCAATGTTCAGTATTGATCAATGTTAATTTTTGTCTTATATTTATAGTTTCAAACCATTTTAAACCACTTCTATTAAAATATTTTCATAAGTTATTTTACCTTTATATACGTAACATTCTCTACATTCTGTATAGCAATTTTAACCCAAATACCTTGTTCTGTTATTAAATCCATTTCCATTTAATGTATTGCAGATTGACCAAGCATTCCATTGTAACAAAGAACCTACAATAATATATTAAATTTTTTGCAAATAATTTTATAATAGAATAATAAATCTAAAAAATTAGGTGTTTTAAAAGATATTTCTTGAATTTAAAAAAAACACCAAATTTTTTATTTTTTTTGGTTAATTGCAATTTTGTTATATACTAAATACTTTAGTATTTGGTCTTTATTAAAATATACTTAGTTAAATATATAAAGTCACCAAGGCAGGGATGTGTAGTGTTAAAATAGATTCCTTCTTTAAATCTCTATAATTTTTTAGTCTTTGGTGTCCAGTAGCCCTAAAAATGTTAAGTGACTTATGATCTACAATAAAAAAAAAAAAAAGACTTATAAGCTTTTTAACTTTTAGCCTGAAGTCCTTTGTAGCCAATATATATAAGAATTCCCGGTTCAAATTGGTCATTCCTCCAATCTAAAATACTTAATTTTTTTCAAAAGTGGTCCATTATACTTTTTTGGAGCTTTTGAATACAAAAAACGAGAAAGAAATAACCATTTTGTGACTTTTCAAACCCTGAATCCCTTTTTTTATCTGAGTCCTGTTTGGGATTCTCTATATCTGAACTAAAGTAAAATAAAAAAAATAGAAAAATTCAGAAATAACTACAAAAAGTCAATATACAAAAATACATACTAACTTTGTAAACTATAACTATTAAGTAAACAATAACTCTACAAAGTATATGTTTAAAACAGCTAAAATAAGAATATTACTTGATAAAACTGCTTGATTGTTGGTAATAAAAACGTTTTTTATTGAGCCATTTTGAGAAACATTCCATGGATTTGAAGTATATAATACAAGATTTTTAAAACTTCGAACTTGTGTGTTGATTTTAGATACAAAATATGTGTCGTTTACTTTGATTTTATATGCACAACTTCCATTTATCAAAACTTGACTGATCTCAATTTTCGATCATTGATTTAGTGGAAGTGAGGAATTTGTGTGAAATATGAAATCAGTACCATTAATTAAGGCTGAAACTTGAAGAAATCCAAGATTATCAAGCCAAACGCCTGGATAACCATTTCCAATATTATTAGAATCAATAATGAAATGAATAATACTGCTAAAATTCCTGTTAAATGAAAATGCCATAAAATTAAATGAAATTAAAAATTCTGTATCCAATATCGGCGTTCTGGTGATATTTTTTGCCTTCTTTACAGGAGTTAGGATGTCCTCTATTACATAGTTAATCATCTGACATGTATCTAAAATATATATATATCAGTGTATACAAGCATATTTTTTAATCTTTTTGTACAGATTGTCCTCACACTTAAAATAAAAATTAACGAAATGAAAACATTGCAAATATTACAAAAAACATAATAGAAAAAATTTAAGTGAAGCCAATGATTATAAAACACTTATATAATCATTGGTAAATAAAAATTAGCATTTATAATTGGTTTTTTTTTAGTAACTTTTTAAATAAAGACCTCTAACTGTTTATTAATATTGTTATGCAATTGTCAGAATTAAGAAATAATGGGATATATATTTTAATTCCTGGCATTTCAAATTCTTTTTATTTTTGATGTACCCAATTGGCCCAGATGTATCCTACCCTCAACCCTCGGAGTTAGGAAAAATAAGGTTGGCAATAATTTGCCAACCTCAATCTTTCAGAGGTCAGCATTAGGTCAGCAAAAAAAATTTAACACAAAGGTGTTACCATAAAACATAGAAACGAGGTCGGCAATTTTTTCCTCGACCTCAAACGCTTTTAGATCAGCAATTAGGTCAGCATTGCCGATGCCAACCCTAATTACAAGGGTTGCATCCTTCATACTGATTTCTTTATGTTTAATTTATGATTATCATGCACAATTAATATGTGGGTGGTATGAGGTGTAAAGTAGGTGATGTGGTATAAACTACTATAACTTATTAATTATTTGATTCTGAAGATATTATTTTTGAAGTCTGAATATATTATTTGGTTATTTGATTCTGAAGATATTTGTTGGCAATTATTTCAAGCTCAGATTTTTCATAGCCATTTGAAAAATCTGACATCAAACAATATGATGATTAAAAATAATTAAATCTCATTGTTAAGGTATTTTAAAGAGCAAATTGTAATGGTTATATAATTGTAATGGTTTAGTAAAAATTCCCATGACCTTAAATGGAGAAATAGTTTACTTTACTTTTATTTTTATACTGGTAACAGTGAACTTTCTGAGGACTTTAAAATCATAGTTCGAGATATTTTCAAAAAGTTTAAATTTATTTTTCACTGAAAAGTTGTAGCTACATGAAAGCAAAAAGTTTTACTATCTTTGTTTTATTTAAAAAACTGAAAGTGGTTGGTTCACAAAATAATGATAAAGTACAGCAGTTCACCTTTTTTTCCAAATTGAATTTCTGCAAGTGATAAACTTTAATTAACTGCCTTCTTTTTAAACTTTCCATTATGTGTATTGAAACTATGCATTTTGACACCTTTCTCATTTGAATGCATACTTTTTCGTTATTTTAAATTATTATTATTACTTAAGTTCAATATTTGATTTATATTTTTTTTACCTTTATTTAATTGCTTTTATTACCATAAAACATAGAAACAAGTTTGGCGATTTTTAGTCAACCTCAAACAGTTTTAGGTCAGCAGTTAGGTCATCATTGGCGATGCCAACTCTTATTCTGAACGCTGCATCACAATGGCAAAACTGTTCACTTCTGGAAAAAATAATTGCTTTAATTTTAATTAAATTTACTTTAATTTTTTCATTTTTAAATAATTAATTAAAACATGTTCAACAAATTCCAGTTAAAAAGCGTCAATAATTAAGATTTTCATTGTCAATAAACTATTTTTTAATTATAGTTAAAAAACACTCTTTTCTTGAAATAAGAATAAAATTTCTCTTTTTTAAAGCAAGTTAAAAATTCTATAATCCTAAATCGCATTTTTGATACCTGTGAGAAAAATATGATATTACTTATATAAAAAAACATAAATCTATTGAGATCAGAGTAAAGTCAAAATTTGACAAAAGATTTTCAAAAAGCAAAAACAATCAGTCTTCTTACATTAACATCTGGGAATTAGTGAATGTAGAGAAAACTCAGAAGCATTTTTCAACATAAATAAAAATTTGGAAAATTTCAAATAACTTCATGTATAAAATCCACATGTTCAAAGCACATTAGATTTTAAGAACAATAAAAAATATTTTTTCTTATCAGGGAAATATTGTGGAATACCACAAAATTAAAATAGTGTTTTAAAATAAACATTTTTGATCTTAAAAACCTAAGATCAAAGTTGATGAACATTTTTTTGGATATTTGTTTGTAAGCAAAATCCAAGTTCCAAGATGTTTTTTATAATAAAACACTTATTTAAAGAAATCCAAGATTTACAAATATAAAATGGCCTAAAGTCGAAAAATATTGTCTAAAAAAACGATCAACTCTCTTACACTAACTTTATACAATCGGTCAACATAGAGAAAACTCAGTAATATTTTTCAACTGTAACGCAAGCTTTAATGCAAGCAAGAGAATTAAAAAAACAAAGTAGAATATAAATCGAGCCTTCTCGAAAAACAAGTAGGTATCTAAATCAGAAGCTCAAAAAACTTTACAAATGTTATGTTAAAAATTTTTAGAAATTTTTATATTGATGAATAAATTGCATTTATTACAGTTTTTAACGACAAGATCTTCATGATCTTTTTTATATACCATTATTTTTGTTGAACTGGTATGATATGATTTAAAACATAAAAATAAATTAAATTAATTCTAAACTCAAAAAATAGCAGTTACCTAACTATTGAAAAGGCTACACATGCAATGACCAACAGTAGGGTACCTGGGTACCCAGGTACTAATTGACAGCCTTAAATTTTATGCGGAATACAGCATGATTTAAACAGTTTCAGTTTAAAATTAAAAAAAATCACCTAAATGATCGATTTGGCATAGAAAGCGTTATGTACCTAAATACTTAAAAAAAGACAAACATACAAGGTCTGAGTCAAAGTACAGAACAAACAAAAATATGCTGAAATAATTTCAAGTCAGCCATATTTATTTATTTTATTTTCTAATAACAGTTATTTATTTTAACAAATATTCATATATTTTTTTATCTTTATAAACATAACATTTCTGGAAATCTGTAAAGCATTCTTTACCCAAATATCTCGCTCTGTTACTATTGCCATATCCACTAGATGTATTGCAGCTTGACCAGTTGCTCCATTGTAAAAAAGAACCTACAGTAATATTAAATTTGATCATTTCAGTAAAAAAATATTCCTTATGAAAAGGAAAAAATTTTAGGGTAAAACTAACAAACACTAATAAACAGAGTTAACACTTACTAATACATTTATTATCAAAAAAAAAAAATCCTTAGTAAGAGAAGTAACTAACTTAATGCATACTAATGAAGTGGCAACTACTTTATTTTCTTTATAATGCTTTATTTACATCCCGTTGAACTATGAGGTTTTGCCTTTTTTTTTTTAAAAAAAATTATTTTTGTATCTCAAAAGATATTTCTTGAATTGTCTATTATTTTTCAAAAGATATTTCTTGATTATTACAAATACATTATAATCATTTTATTTAACTGAAATAATTCTTTCCAATTATTACATGTCAAAAAAATATAAAAATAAAAAGAAAGGAAAAATCTTAAATAAAGTCAATCAAACTGTCTTCACACAAAAATCAATTAGCAGTCTACAAAATGGCAAACAATTCAAAAGTGAATTATTATCCTACACAGTATATGCCTTTAAAAGAACTAAATAAGAACATTACTTAACAAAACCGCTTGATTGTTGGCAACAAAAACATTTTTTATTGAGCCATTTTGAGAAACATTTCATGGATTTGAAGCGTATAACACAACATTTTTAAAACTTCCAGCTTGGGTGTTGATTTCAGATACAACATATGTGTCATTTACTTTGATTTTATATACATAACTTCCATTTATCAAAATTTGACTGATCTCAATTTTTGACCATTGATTTAGTGAAAGCGTCAAATTGGTGTCAAATATAAAATCAGTGTCATTAATTATAGCTGTAACTTGAAGCACTCCAAGACTGTCAAGCCAGACTCCTGGATAACCAGTATCATCAGAATCAATAATAAAATGAATTATACTACTTAAATTAATGCTAAATGAATATGGCATGAAATCAAATGAAATTAAAAAATCTCTATCCAGTATTGGAATTTCAGTGATATTACTTGTATTCTTTAATGAAGGTTGGGATGTCCTCTATTACAAAGTTAATCATATGACACGCATCTAAAAAAAATATATATCAGTGAATACACGCATATATATTTATATATTTAAGGTATAAAACAAACAACAGCTGCGTACCAACTGAAAGTTTACTACAGATCTTCCTCACACATTAAATAAAAAATTACAAAAAAAAAATGTTGCAAACAATAATTGAAACTTCAAAGAGAATTTCAAAAATCAAGTACACACAAATGCAAATTACAAAGATACCAATTATTGTTTTATTATAAGATAAATTTTCAGGAGGCGTCTCCAACTGTTTGATGCTAATTCACTTAATGCCACAGATAAAAGGTACCGGCACGCTTATATTTGCTTTTTTTATAGACAAATAGCTTTAGTAATAAAAAAAGATTTAAACAACGCTTACCTATTGCCAGGGCTAGAAATAACAAACTTTTTTGTACCTGACAAGTTGCCTGATAAAGACTTAAGTTTGCCGAACATGTCCGATAAAAAATAAAGAAGTGCAATCGAACACCATTCCTGACCATGAATAAAATGTTTTGTTTTTACAACTTAACATGCTATTTGTTAGATAAACTAACAAATAGAAATTTTACAAAAAGAAAATCTTGAAAAAAAAGAAAAAAATTTAAGCTCAAAAAACTGAAACTTGAAAGGAAAATATATTTATATTACTATTTTTATTTATATTATTATTTTTTAAAAACTACTATACTATGCGAAATGCTTCGTAAATTATTAAATACATAAATTGTTACGTAAATATATTAAATACATAAATTATGTAATTATTAAATACATAATTTAATATATTATAAAAATCTATAATAAAAATAAAAAATTAGTAAATACATAAATTACTATGAAAATATATTAAATAAATAAATTATTAAGTTTACTTATTACTTTATTAAATAAAGTAACAAAATAATTAAAATGTTTACAATAAACCTATTTTATTTAAATTATCAAAGAATATTTTACATAATTACATTTATATAAATATGTATTTTTCTATAAATCTTTTTTAACTTTTTCTAGGATTAATTTTATAAACACTTTTAATAGCGAAAATTTTTGCGCAAAAGCAAGCGTTAAGCAACAACTCAAATTTAATAGTTTAATAAAAAGTACTGCTTTCTATAAGCATTAAAATAACTATTACGCTAAAATTTTATAAAACTGATTTAAAAGGGGCTTTAAAAGCTTAAGTTTTTATTTGTTTGAGATTTATAAAAACCATCAAACAAAAAAATAAAATACTAAAATATAAATTTAAATTAATTACTAATTCCAACATTTTAATATAAATGATAAAAACCAGGCTACTTAATTTAAGAATGGTGCCTTTTAAAAGATGATTTAACTCGAAAAAAAATGACTTATTTTATTAACGTAGCCATGTGCTCAACTTCAATTTTGTTTTGTATAAAAAATAAAAAAATTCAAAAATAAAGTTTATATACAATAATAAATTCATTAATAATTTTGGAACAACTAAAATGACCAGAAAATAAATGCACATAAAATATGGTTCAAACAAAATGACCGATAGATGTAATTTTTTACCGGTCAAGTACCAGACAATGTCTGCCGCTTATTTCGAGCCCTGTCTATTGCTATTATCATTTTCGTAGATTCTCAACAAGATATTAGTCTTTACAAACAAAAGAGTTTGTTTAATTGCAGGTCATAAAATATGCACCACTTGCATAAAAATATTGCAAAGATTATGATACAAATAAAAATGTAACACAAAAAAAAACATTTCGATCGACAGCCTTACATTTAAAATAGATCTCCAATCTAGTATTGCAAGTTGTGGATGCTCATCTCTTAAAGCTGCTTCAAAAAAAGATCTGCAAACATTTAAATAAAAAAAATCCAAGATTTAAAAAGATGGTTTGACACAATTCATGTCATAAAACATTGTCAAAAAAAAACCTTCTTACACTCACTGAAAAGAAGAAGAAAGCAAAGTAACTATTAACAGACGCCTTAAAAGATAGCAAATTATATGAATCAGGAAAACAAGATGAAAGGAGCAAATTCCAAAGAGTCGATGTTGGACAAAAAAACTTTTTTACTATGGTTGCTAAGAAAGGATTCAATAGTCTTCAAGATGTTACCTGATAAACCATAAGAAGTAACCTTATGGAGAAGATCAGCATGCTAAACTTTATAGAACGCTTTAGAAATGTCTAGAGCAATAGCCTTCACCTCTCCACATAATTCTAATGCACAATAAAACCTATTTGTTATTACCATTAACAAATCAGCAGTAGAAAGGGAAGATCGAAATCCATATTGATGATCAAAAACCTTGCTTATGATAGTAAGAAGATTATTGGGAGAGTGGTTAGATGAGTCAGACCGCTCTCCAGAATTTTAATAATAATATAATAGAAGCTTAAAGCTTAAGGATAATAGAAGCAGCTTTCTAGCAGGTAGGAAAATAAGACTCTCATAAGCACTTATTAAATAGATTTTAAAGTATAGACAACAGCTCCGGAGAACACTTCTGCAAAACTATAATAGGTATTTTGTCCGGACCACAAGCTGTAGAAGAGTCTAAGCAGGAAATCCCTTTAGATAAATTTTAAAACAGAATAGGAGATTTTATTTGATTTTGAATTATGGTCTTTAGCCCTAGACAAAACCATTATAAAGGGTTTCTAGCAATAGCAAACAGACGTCTATTTTCTAGAGAATTGTTTTGGCGATAAATATGGAAATAATGGTTACAATTGAAAATTAAAGCAGCAAAATGAGAGGAAAACCATGGAGAAGAGTAAGGCTCAATTCGGAATCATTGAGAAGAAATGAGAGATTCCATGCCAGACTGAGTCTAAGAAGTTACATAAGAAGCACATTTGTTAGCAGGAAGAAGAAAGAATTCTACCCAAAGTTCAGCACAAAAGAAAATTACAGAAAGAATCCCAGACAGCTTTAAGGTAGTTGTAAAAGGTACAAAGATAGGGGGATTTTGATGATAAAGAAGAATTTGAAAATAGTTTTAGAGAAATCAAACCATGATCTTATGCACCTAAGGGTGAATGTGGAGAACTGAGTATGGACATGGCTCAGAAACAAGTCAAAAGTTGAGTATAGAAGGTAAATAATTCAAATTGCCTGGAAAGCTAGTAGGAAAGATGACTATTTGTGTAAGAGATTAGAAAAGGCAAAAGTTGTGGGCCTTAACACCTATAGAGTCACTGACATTAAAACCAAGCCATTCAGTGTGATGAGCATTAAAGTAACCAATAACAACAATAGTGGTAGAAGGATAAAGAAAAAGGACTAGTTTAATCAGAAACAATATTGAAAAGAGTGCATTCTTGAGATGAAGGAGAGCAATATAGAATAAAGAAAAAGGTGAAAAAGAGTGGTGCTAAATGAAAGCAAATAAAATAATAGCCTGCGGATTCAAACCTAGTTTCCCGAAAATTGGGTGAATTCTTACAAATGTAAAAGCCCTTATAAGCATGAGACTATTAGAGTCTTTCTGAATTAAAGGAAGATAAACATTAACACTAAGATCACAAGATGAAACAGCTGAACTCAAAATAGTCTCACAAAGAGCAAGTAGGCCTGCTGAACTTTGCAAGAGATAAGACTCAACACAAGGAAAAGTTACTTCAAAAATCACAAATATTAGAGAATAATAGATTTAGAGAACTTGGTGATAACAGTGGTTTTTTGTGTTTAATAGTTTTTGGTAGTTGATTCATTTTTTAAATTAGTTAAGGAACTTCATTTAGAGCATCGAATGTACTCAGTACACTATTTAATGCCTCATTACTATTATGAAACCATAAGCCGTAACAATACAAACTAAAAGTACAGGGACACCAACCAAGCACAACATGGCACTCCTAGTACTCTTATATTTTACAGCTGTTAATAGAATTAATCTATCTGAGAGCTACCACAGAGTTCAGGAAACCTGACGATCAGCCAGATAAAAAAAACTGAGCTGTACCCTCAAAACAGAGACACAAGCAAAACCCATGCATTGAGTCAAGAAGCATTTAATATCCTATACTGAAAACAATGTATTATAAAAACATCTATGGCATCTTAGAAGATAAAGAAGAGGTGCATTGCTGATCAACATATATAATCTGTTTCTTCTTTAACAAAAAACTTACAAAAAAACAACCTCTTACACTTTATTTAAAACATAAAATTACCCCTGAAGTTAAAATTCAAAAAAAACTTAAAAGCAAGCCAAAGAATTAAGAAAACAAAAAGGAATATTAAAGGAGCCTTCTTGACAAAACTACAAAACAAATAAGCAAAGAAGCAATTACAGAGTTTCTTGAATACTTTTAAGATTGATAAACCAAGTCAACTTGTTCAAAAGCTACTAGCTTTTAAAAACAATAAAAAACAACTTTATTGCTTACAAATGGAAATTTTAGGCTGAATAACACACAATTTAAGTAGTGTTTTCATGAACTACTTTATATATCGATCTTAAATTCTAAAGACAACCCAGTAAACACACTTTAGTTGGTCCAACTGACAGGCCAGTATTTGCGATAATTGGCTAACTGTTGGCATTCCGTGCCAACCATTAACCGTCTGTATACTGCGTGTTTTTGAATCGTAAAAGTTTCCCGTAAGTTTTATAATTATATTTTATGTAAATGTTTAGTCCCGTTAGTATAATAGGAAGCAATTTATAAATTTTTCACTTTCAAACGCTTTTTTTACTTTTTAATTAAACTTTTAAACTCAACTTTCCTTCACCTTATAATATAACCGCTTTGCTGATAAGTACAAATATTTTACTTTTATTCATTAGTTACATATTCAGATATAAATTTTGAGATTTGTTAGAGTTTTTAATTTAAATTTATGATGATTTTATTATGTATTAGACATTTTAGCTCTATTTTAACTATTAATAAGAGTTAAAATACAGCTAAAATGTATATGTGCGTATAAAGTAGTATGTTGCGCGTGCATTTCTATATATATATATATATATATATATATATATATATATATATATATATATATATATATATATATATATACATATATATATATATATATATATATATATATATATATATATATATATATATATATATATATATATATATATATATATATATATACATATATATATATATATATATATATATATATATATATACATGTGTATATATATATATATATATATATATATATATATACATATATATATATATATATATATATATATATATATATGTAATGTGTAAATTATGTTAGTGTATTATAAATAAAGTGCTCAATGTTCTTAAAGAACAGAGCAATAATAAATTAGTAAGAAACACTAATTTATATATATATATATATATATATATATATATATATATATATATATATATATATATATATATATATATATATATATATATAATTATATATAGACATACATACATATATATTATATATATATATATATATATATTAATGTATATATATATATACAATAATATATATATATATATATATATATATATATATATATATATATATATATATTATATTATAATATATAAATATATATATGTTATAATACAATAATTTATATGTATGCATTTTGTGTTTGAGAATGACTGAATCTATAAATGTAGGTATAGCTTATATGGTATTATTTTTAGCACTTCCCTAAATGATTACTTCTATGCCCTTATTGCTATTGACAATAATCTATCAGTGCATTGATTTTCGATTCATATATGATGTTTTTTTCTTTGTGTTTACTTATTCGTTACATTTTTTCATTTCATATTTATCATATGATCGATTTATGTGATATAGAAGAACAAAGTATTGTAAATTTGTAAGAATTTTTTAAAAACATCTACTAGTAATTAGTCCACTTGAAGTTTAAACTTCAATGTTGCATATGTCATTTTTAATTAGTTTCTTGGCTTTTCTAAATGTGTTTCTTATTCACATGGTTTTACAAGCAAGATCTGCAAGCAAATTTGAGCTGAAAATTTTTTTTAGCCTTTAAGGAGAATTGATGTTGTTCTTTGTTTAATTTAATTTGTTTAAATATAGTTTTAATAAATAAGTGTTTGTTTGTTCTTGGTTTTTTACTTAATTGTTTTCAGATTCTTAAGAACTAGGCAATTTAGTTTAGCAAGTTTTGTTTTAATTTTTAGTGCAATTGAAAAGAGCTGAAAGCTAATTTTTAGTGCAATTGGAAAGAACTGAAGTGTTTTTTAGTCATTTCACACAGTATAACTAGTACTGATTTGAGTAAGTTAACTATTTTTTATTTATTTTATATTGGATTTATTTTATATTAGATATATATTTTATGTATTTAACATGGAAAACTGGCTGTAGTTTGTTGACAAAAAAGTGATCAACAAATTACAGTCAGTAATTTGTTGATCACTTACTTAAATAATTTTGTGCATTGTAGTCTAGATTCTTTGTTAAATTAAAAATAATTGATGTAAATAAATATTGTTTAATATTTTTAATGAACGACTTATGTATATAAACATAAAAAGATATGGATTTCAATAAATCTTAAGTTTAAATGTAGTCTTAGTTTAGAAAAGATCACAATATGTAAGATTCTTTTACGTTTTTTTATTATTCAGCTTTAACAATAGTAATGTTACTGGCAGAGCAGGATTTACAGTTTTTGGGGCCCTAGGACAAAAATAAGCCTGCAGCTGCATATTTAGAAGTAATATGTTAGTTTTAAAAAATTTAATCTTAGTTAGCGTAATCAGAAGTTTTATTTCAATTTTTTTTTAATATTTTATAAAATCTACACAACCTTTTTTCGGTATTTTTCATTAACAAAAACTTTAACCAATAAATCTATAGTAATTGACTTCATTTTGCCTGTGTTGCTTGATAATAATGCAAAATTGTTTAGCGTTTTTTGTGACATAGTTGATCGCAAATCATTTTTTGTTAATTACAATTTTGAAAATGACCTTTCTCCAGAGCAGTTGGATATCATGAAACATTTGAAAATCCTAAGAATGATTTCAGTATTTAGAAATGTAGCATCCATTTGTTTTTCCTCTATAAGTTTGTACAAAAAAAATGGGACGATTCAGGAGCTTGAGTATTAAAATATTCTTTCAAATACACATGTAGATGTTCAATTTCTGCATATAAATTATTATCAATATCTTCCATGTAGTCTTCCACAATACAATTAACGGATGTCTTCACCTTATCTTTGTTGAATCTCATATCTATTAAAGATGCAAATTTGTTATTCAGTTCCTGATAGCATTGAGCTCTTTCTTTTAAGTTCGTAGTAAGATTATTGATAGTTTTTTAAAAAACGTTTGTCTTAAACTCTTCATGTGGACTTAACTAAGGTTCTTCTGATCGGTTTTCACCTAGTAGCGTTTTCTTATTACGGTGTCTCTTTTGTAAATAATCTATGTTTGGTAACAGTAATTTTAAATCTTGTTCTATTAAATCGAATGTGTTAGTTAATCCAAGAAGATAATCTCCAAGAGATGAATAAAGTTCAGCTCGTGTATCTAGAATAATAGTTGCACTTTGCAATAATTTGGAAACAGGATTCATTTGTTGCAAAATTTGATCCCATATTATTGTTTGTAAAGCAAATTTAAAAGTTTCCATTTTCAATAGTAAATTTCTAGCTGCAGCTCTTGTTTTATGTTTCAAAACTTTCACACTCATTGATTTTGACCAATCCTTCCATTAATTTATTGTAGTTCTGGTGAATGGTTTTGACCGGTCGCATTTGTTAAATTTTCCCCGGTGTGATTGTCGATGTGTGATGATATGCTAAGTTACAATTCTTGTGGTATCCTCAAACACCGTCCGTCCGAGTGGAAAAAAGTTGAAATAAAAACGATGAACCGACGATAAGCAAGGGTCCGAGGAACTAGAGTATTGAACCGAGCAATAAAAGTGATGAACGGATTAAAAAAAAAGTTTCCCGGTTTCGAAAAAAAATGACGCGCATGCGCGCAGAAAAAATAAAGGATCAGGTGTCAAAATTTTTTTATAGAAAAAGGTTACAAATGAAATGGATTCTGTTCCCTAAAAATAGGGTCGTGTTTTTTTGACCAATTTTCAAACGTTATGTTTGGGTAACGTTTTTTTCCATACGTGACGAAAGAATGATATAGTTAGAGTTCATCGACGAATGGTTTGTTATATAAGTTCGCCATTTCCATAACGAGTAATACTTCTTCTTCTGGCAAAATAATAATTTCTATGACATCATTTTAATTTCCAGACATTGTATTAGTTAGCTAAAAAAAAAAATTTATTTATAAAAATATATTTACAAAAAAAATGACAATAAAAAAAGTACAATAAAATGACCATAAAAAGTATATGAAAAAAAAAAGATTATAATTTACGAATAGAAAAATTTATATTTATATATTCGTTAATCGAAATTCTTTTATTATTGTTTATATTTCGTACTTCGTGTTTTAAAAATTTTTCAAAATTGAGTCCTTTTAATGGTCTTTTAGTTTTAACTTCACTTGATTGAGTTCAAAGCTCGGAGCGTCGAGTTCATTCTCCCAGTTTTCATTCTCCCAGTTTTCATCTTTATTAATATTATTCATTTTTTATTTATATCTAAAGAAAAAAAAGAATGTTAGTATAAAGTGGTATAAAAAAGGAAAAAAAATAAGGAGAAAGAAAAACACAAAAAATAGGATAAAATATATATATTTCTAAATAAAAAAATACAAAAGTTATATTTTTGAAGTATACAACTTTGGCATACGCCACATTTTTTAAACAAAAGTAGCGTTGGTTTACGGAATTCGAGTGTGCCAAAGAATGCTTTTGTAGTGTAAAATAGTAGGAGTACATGGCTGTAAAAAAAATAGAATTAATAAATAAAAAATTTAATGATAAAAAAAGATAAAAAACAGAAAAAAAATATACCTTTCATTTGTTTTCTTATTTTTTTATTAGGTTTTCTGCTGCTGTATCCACTTTTCATTTTTTATTAGTTTGTCTATAAATATAAAATATTATTTTTATAATGTACAAATTTATTTTCGTGAATATAATAATATTGATCTAATGACCATTGAATATATTTTCTAGTACAATTATAAAAAAAATCAAGTTTTTCATTTTTAATATAACGATTATTATAGTGCAATCTAAACATTTCGTATAAAGAATATATAATTTTTCTTTGTAACCAAAAAAATAAATTATGATCGATTAAAGAACTAAATTCGCAAATATAAAAAAAGTCAACATCAGAATAATCAGGATAACGAAAATATAAATCTCTAAGCTGATCTTTTAATAATTCAAATTCGATTTTAATTCTTCTAACAGCCAATTTTCTTTTACATAATTCTTTTAACGTTTTCAAGTCTCGATCCATGTTATGTTTTGTTTCAGTAATAAACCAACTAACAATATGGATAATGTCGTATTCATAAAAGCGTTTGCTTCTTTGCATTTTTTTTATTAGTTATCTAAAAAAAAAATAAAAAAATTGATTAACAATTTGAAAATGAATAAAACAAGGTTCAATAGTATAAAAATATTGTTTTTGGGACCAATTTATATATTCCATGATTAAACGATATAGTTTTTTCATTAAATGTATTTCCAGTTGTTTACGTGGATCAGCAAAACAGGATATTTCTGTAAAAAGTAAATGAAATAATCTGTAAAGATAACGTCTTTGAAGATTAAAAAATAATAAACGATGATTATTAAAATTCAAAAAGGAATCAAATTCAAAATCAATGAGTGAATGAAAGCTATAAAAGAACAATTTAATATTATCTTTATTTCTCCATTTGTTAAGTGGTAGTTTGGTTTTATCAAATAAAGAAACAACTTCTTTTGCAGCTGTTTAAATTCTAAACGAATTCGTCGATATGCCAAAGTTCTTTTACATAAATCTTTCAAGGTAAGTTGATATTGATTTTTATGGGTAAATCTGTTAAAGCGATCCAATCTAAAATCATCAAAGTCAAAATGATAATAAGAAAAACGTCGTTCTTCTGGGCTAAACCAAATCAGTGTTTGATGTTCAAAGTTTCTAATGTAAGAACGAATGTTTTCCAGATAATGACAACGTTTTTTTGTTTCTTTGTCTATTTCTATAAACTTTTTTTCTCGTGCCATTTGTTTATGAAGTTTTTCTAGAAAGTAGTTTGTAGAAAGTAGTTCTTTTTCAATTATATTTTCAATACTGCCCCAGTTGCTGTCCATTTTTTAATTAGTTGTCTAAAAAAAAGTTTACAATAGAGTTAATACAATAAAAAAATGAATGTTTGGGAAAAAAATTATAGTTTTACAAGTAAAAAAAAAACTATAATTTTTTTCCAAAAAAAAGTTTTTAAATGAATTCTGGTTCTTGTGCGCTTTCAGGTGCTTCAGCTGGTTCTGGTACAGGATTATAAAAATAGAATAGTTCTTCTTGTTTAGCTTCTATGACTGCACTGGGATATACTGCGTTCGGTCGTGAATACACACTGGTGGTAAATTTTTAACGACGCTATCTTCATAGGTAGGTAGACGAGGAATTTTGTTTATATATTTAGTGACAATATCATTACGATGAATCGCTTTGCATAATACAAGTAAATATTCTAACTTGCTTTCTAATGTTTCGTAAATATGACCGTGTTCGCTTTGTATAGTGTTATCTTTAAAGTATGCTATAATGTCCAAACCATTTATTAAAGTTTCTTTGATTCCAAAAGGTATTTTAGGCATAAATTTAATCGATTTTACGTTGGCAATAGTTAGTTCCAGACTGATTTCTCTGAATATTTCAATTGTGTTCATTTTTGTATTAGTTAATCTAAAAAAATAATGGGTAATAATGTTAGATAAAGTACAAAAAAAACATATAGAAAATAGCAATGATAGGACAAAAGTAGAAATACATTTTTTTACATAAAACATATTATTCAATAGTAATCGTGATAAATAAGTTATTGTTAATAATAAATTGTTTTAGTTCTTCGTGCGAAATAAAACTCTTATAACCAAGAGCTACATTATATTCGGCGGTAGGTTTATCAAATGAACTATCGTCTAAAAGTTGAAGCTAATTATTGTTGGTAGTAGTACGAGTAAAAAATTTATCTTTATCTGTCAAGGTTATATTGACATTTTTGGTAAAAGGCCATTTTAAAGCATCGTCCAGGTCACCTCTTAATAATTGAAAGTAAATGGCTAGTTTGTTTATGTCGGTACTTCGAGTATAAACTTTTAATCGATAACAGTAACCTTCTGATGTGTAAACTGGTTCTGTATAAAATGGTTCATCTGATAATAGCCTGAGATTCATTTGATCAAGTTTGATAATTTGCGTGTCTTTAAAAATGTGTTGTATTACCTTTACTTCTTTAGGTTGTTGAATGGATTTTTTTAAAGCTAAGAATTCTGTGCTATTTTCTTCTACGATATGATAAAGTTTTGTTATTTCTTGTTTGAGTTGTTCTGTATCTTGTTGATTTGCTAAAACTAATATGTTGTCATAAAAGTTACTTTAATTCTGCCATTTCTTTGTTCATTTCTGCTAGGATTTGATGAAGTTTGTCATTTTCTTCTTTTAGATTTGTAATTTCTTTTTCTTGAAGACTCTTCATTTTATTCATGATTTGATTAATAGAAAGATTCAAATAATTTAAAATTTTCTTTTCTTTTTGAATGATTTGGTTCAAGTAACGATTTTGTTGTTCTTTATAATATTGAAAGCAGATGACAGAGTGTTCATAATAATCTTGATCATCGACTTTGGTATTACAAAAAAAACATATTTTTTGTATATCTAGAAATTCATAATCACATTCATGGTTTAACAAATCTTGTACCTTTTTTTTACATGTAAAACATTCGTGGGAGTATTGTTCTGTAGAACAATCTGTTTGATGATTAAAAGTTCTTCTGCACTAAATTCTTTGTCACAAAAACAGCAAGGATATATGTTGTCTGGCATTTTTTTTATTAGTTGCTGAAAAAAAAAACATTTATTTATATAAAAACTATAAAAAAAAAATATACATGTCTTTTTAAAGATGAAAGAATTAATAAATAAATAAAATTACTCAATAAAACATATAAAAGAATAAAAATATAAATGAGGTTTGTTTCAATATTTTCAATATTTGGTTCTTTGAATTAATCATGGAATGTTATATTTTCTATTGCCATGTTTTCTGTTTCTTCAAAAACGTCTTCAAATCCAGGAAACATATCTTCAAAATCATCATTATTATTCATTTTTTTAATTACTTGTCTAAAAAAAAAAAAGATATATTTACAAATAAAAAATTACAAAAAATAAGTTTTATGGTTGCAGATTATAAAGATCAATCTTATTTTTTCGCAACTGTTTGTCTTATGGTGTGATATGATCACAGTGAAAAAAAGGGTTCGATTACGATGAAAGTGACTATATTCGGCGTATTTTTTCCAAATTTATAACATATTTATTTTATCGCAACTGTTCGTCTTATGGTGTGATATGATCACGAAGGTGAAAAATTATAAAAGTTCGGGTAAATTGTCCATTTTATTAATAACGTCCAAAATATATTGTTCCCAATCCATTTCATTAAAGATCTCATGAATTTCTTTTTCTATTTCTTGCACTTCTTTTTCCATTTCTTCTTCTAACATTTGTAATTTTAGTTCTTCAATATAACCTGTTTCTTCTTCTTCCATTTCTTGTACTAATTTTTCTAAATATTTTTCATAACCTTCCTCTGTTAACTCTTCCATTTCTATTAGTTCTTCCAAATCTTGTTCTTCTTCTTTTGACAATAACAACTCGTGGTAGCATATAGTACCCTCATTAATATTTTCTCCATAACTAAAAGAAAAAAATAAAAAATGTATAAAAATATAAAAATGTATAAAAAAGAAAAAAAGTGAATAGGCTTACCATCCACAATTTTTGATATATTGATTTTTGATATATTGTTTCATTATTTTAATATATTAGGTTGCTAAAAAATAAAAAAAATTACAAAAAATTATTGCATTATAAAATTTTTTACAATTTCCATAGTCGCTCTTAAATGACCTAAAAGTGTATTATTAATTTCATATGTTATAATATCAATAGACCAATCCCATAAAGCTTGATATAAAACACGAGCTGCTTCGAGTTCGCTACCTTTTCTTTGATAAATTAAGTTTAAAAGTCTCATCATTCTTTCATTAATGTTGGGTAATCATATTGTATGCATTCAATTTCTCGTTTTTCATAACCAAGATAACCTGCTAAAGTTTGCCATCATGATTGTAAATGTGCTGCTGTTTTTAGTTTTAATTGCGTATAATTCATTATTTTTTTGCTAAAAAATATGAAAAATTAATATAAATAATTCAATATAAATAGTTTACATTGTTGTATTTTATATAAAGTTCTTTATCATCGTCGTTTTTTTCCCAGTATGATAAAATTGCATATATATGATTTATTGCTCTCTTTTTGTCTTTATATTGGAATACAAAAAGAATTAAAATTTTTTTTATTTTGTCAAAGTTTTTAATGTAATCTTGATTGATTTTCTTAATATCGTTTCTTTTAAAGCCTAGATTGATTGCCAATGGTTTCCATTGTTGATTTAATTCTTTTGAGATTATATTAACAATTTGTTTGATCATTTTTTTCAATTGTATTAAAAAAAAGTTAATATAAAATTTAAAAAAAAAAATATAAACAAAAAATAATAGAATCGCATAAAAAAGACTACAAAACATTTTTATTTTCTATAAATAATATACAAAAACTTTATAAAAAAATATACAAAAAAAATGTTACAAAATTTCGCTTTCACGATAACGATTTTCTAAAAAAGTGAGAGAAAAATATTAAAAAAAAAGAAATTTCATTTTTTTATTAATAAAAGCTGTAAAAAAGTTAAACTTACGAGTAGACTCCTCGAGTCTTTGTCTTTTCCTAAGATTACTCATTAATTCGTTGACAACTGCGAACCGTTTATCTAAAAGAAAAAAAATTGCATGGTTATAAAAGTCAACAATAATATTAAATTTTTTAAAAAATAAAAAAATACCTAATGCAGCGTTGTAAGGTCTTACTGTCGCTAGTGGAATTTTTTTGCCGTTTTTTTAGATAAAAGTTTTTTTTAATAAACTTTCGATTTCTTCAACGAGTTCGTGTTTTATATTATTTATTGAAATACATTCCATTTTTTTAAGACTAAAAAAATGAATTTACAGTTGGTTCATTTTTATATAAACACCATGTTATTTTTGTAATAAAAAATATTATATAAAGTTTTTAATAAAAAAATAACATTTTTTAATAAATGCCTAAAATAAGATATACTCCTAGATCATTAAACACTGTCAATATGGCACGTACAAAAACAACAGTTCCTAGAACAAAAAAAGCAGTTCAAACACAAACAAATACAAAACAAAGTTCAACATCGACACAGACTGAAAATCAGTATTTACCGAGCAATTGTAAAAGAACATTATCGTGTTTACGAAGAACAAATAACAGATATAAAGATAATAAAACAAATCGTAAACTTGGAAGAGTTGGATAAAGATTAAAACGCTGGGTTCATACTGCCGAATCCTATGTCGATATTAAACATCAATTAAAAGAAGCAAACATACGACGAAAAAATAGACAAAAATAATATATTTACAAAAAAAAAATTATTTACAAAAAAAAAGATTATTGATATGAACATACTGTTAGTGTAAAAAAAAGTCTTTTTAATGTTTTTTTAAAATCGCTTCTTTTTTTCGAGCGGCTTTTTTTTTTTTTTATAAAAAAATAAAAAAATGTTTTTTAAAAAAACTAACATGTTTAATTTAAAAAAAGTGTATAAAAAATAGCTTACTTTTTTTATAGACTCATTAGTAGTTTGTGGTAGTTCTTCCACAAATTCTAACGGTGGCTCGTTTGGTATTTCTTTTATAGTTATTGTGTTTGTTTCTTTTATAGATTCTTTTATAGTATAATTTTTAATGACAAAATCTATCTCATCTCCATTAAAAATATTTAAATCGGAAAAATCCAATACAGGATCATCTTCGATCACTATTACCTCTGGTTCGTCGTCGTCGCCGCTACTTATTTCGACTTAGTCTTCAGAAAAATCGATCTCTTTTCCAACTACCTCGTCGTCCATAAAATACTGCGTTTTTTTGACAGAGCGTTTCGTAAATGTTTTTGTCATTTTTGATTTTGTTAACAAAAAACACGCTTTTTTATGTATAAAATTTAATCTTTACAGATTAACGCGAAATAATAGCTAAAGTGATGCAACTTTATGTAATGAAAAGAAAATGCTGTGTCATGCTAGTTAAATTTAGAAACTTTTAATACCGCTTTTATGAACAAGATTAAAGAGATTAAAATACGGAGTAAACAACTTTTTAAAAACACTGCGAAGAAAAAAAACTCTGCGTAAAGTGTTAAAATAACATTTTAAATGAATTCAAAACTCCATGAACCATCACGTCGACGTAGCATAGTGCATTCGTATTCCGCACTATGTTTCAAACGCCATAACATTTGCCCGCCGTGGGTTCAAATCTCGCTCATGTCATATCATTTCTATGTTAACTTATCAAGTTGATAAAACTTGGTAGCGTATGTCTAGTTAGTTCAATGTTAAAATATCAAGTTGGCGAAAGTTGACTTGGTAATGTATGTCTAGATAGTTCTATGTTAAAAATATCAAGTTGGCGAAAGTTGACTTGGTAATGTATGTCTAGTTAGTTCAATGTTAAAATATCAAGTTGACGAAAGTTGACTTGGTAGTGTATGTGGAGCGTGTGAGAACGAGTGAGCGCACGAGTGTGTGAGTAAGCAGGCTAAGGACTAAGGCAGGATTAAGTAAGTTAAGTAAGTAAGTAAGAAAAAAATACGCCCGTATAAAAAATAAAAAACTGTAAGAAAAAACATAAGTAAGTAGGCCTACTAAGACAAAGTAAAGACAGAATAAGTAAGGTTGTGTCAGGGTGACACTATGTTTTTTATCTTGTAAAAAAAAGATATAAAAAAAAATACAAGTCAAAAAAGTTAAAGACAAAAAAAAAGTCAAAAAATGTCTGCAGATGATATTGATTTTTCCCAAAAAAAAATGGAGTTTAAAACTTGTTTAAACGAATTTTATAAATCGTTTAATAATTTAGAAACTTATTCCTTTACAACGGATGATAGTTTAAAACAAGTCCAGGGCAATTTTAAATTATTTTTTCGTCTGGATGGAAGTAAACAAATCAAAGTAACTCGTGATAATAATAAAGCCCATATTGATTTTATTTATGGTGAAAACAACCACATTTGTTCCACATTTGAAATGACATATGATGACTTTGTTGATGTTATTAAAGAGACATATAACGTTTGGCAACTCGAAGAAGCAGACATAAAAAATGACTTTTGAAACTTACGCAGCAGATTGTTATCCGTTTCCGCAATTAGAAGATTTTTATATTTTACTATTTAAAGCTAATAGTAAAGCAAAGGGTGATTTTTCTTTGTCGCATTGTTTAAAACAGGGTCAAATTATTAAAGTAACTTATTCAAATAATAAATATCATATTGTGTTTATATATGAAGACGAAGAAAAACATCATTTTGAAATAAGTGAAAAAAAGTTCCATACTTCTTTATTTAATAAGTGAATCATGCAATTTTTTAACAAAGCGTGATTTTTTTTTCTTAACACGAGGAAATAGAGTTCGCTATATCCATTACAGGTAGCACATTTTTCTTCGACAATTTCTTCTAGTAATGTGTGTGCTGTTCTCTTCATGATTCTGTTTATATTAAATTCAGAGCAATTTGCCTTTTTATTTCTTTTTTAGTCATGACATCATCAATAGGTACGTCTAAAAATTGATTGGCAGTCTTTAATCGCGTATAATTGTTTGCATAAATTCTATCCATTTCATTTTGCATCATGTAATAAATATTTTCCTCGTTCATCACAGATGGAATGGCTTAAATATCCAATAGGGATAACTTATCCCACGTAGCTTCATAATTTGTTTTTAGGAATCCTGCATCTTTTAAAAATCTTTTAAGAGCATTTTGAGCCAATAATTGTTTTTCATAAATATCATAATGTAAAGGAATTTGTTTTGTTTTCATAGACAATAGATCGCGTTCCAGATTTTCCTGTTTTATCATATAAAAATACAACTGCATGTCTTTTTCAAACAGTTGTTTAGCATGGTTATCAAGGTATGGAAAGAGTTCGTGTTTAATAAACTGAAAAAATGAATAAAGATTTATCTGAACTAGTGAAGAGACATAAAGCGTTGTTACTTTATAAAAATAATGGTTTACCAGTCTGCACAACGAAGGTAAATATATTTGATCTGTATATAATACATTTTCGCTGCAAAAGACTAGAGCTACAAAATAGGCGGCAAATGCTCCACATAAACTATTATCATTCCATTGAAAAGGAAATTTATTGTATGAAAAAAATACATTTTGATTGCCAGTGATTTCGCTATGTTTTAAAATAAATTTGGTAAACCAATAAAATTCACGATTTTCTGCTGTCCATTCTGTAGGAAAATGATTGGATTGTCGTATATAAGAATCAATTTCAATTACGTTGTAGTTAATGTTAATCGTGTTGATTTGTATATTGCTATTGACTTCTTCTACTGCTTCAAACAAATGTTTATTAAATCTTAAATGTTTTGGAATTTGTTGCAATACACTTTCTTCACCTAAACTATCAAAACAAAAAAAATGACCCTTGTCTATTTTCATCAACACTCTCCAATGTTGACCTGCTTCTTTTGTAGTTTCATTGTTGTAAATGATAAAGGATCCATTTTTTTTCATTTGTTGAATAATATGAATATGTGTTTTTGTTTGACTTAGTTCGTCAAAAGCATATATTCCTATAAAATAATTTTTAAATTCTGAATTTTTAAAAAAACGAGACAAAGAATCATCAGTAGCCATTTTTTTTTATTCTTCTTTTTCTAAATTAAAAAAACTCGCAATAAATAGTGTTACAACAGCGTGTAATATATAAACAAATAAAGTTTTTTTATCACCACCTACTTCCTTTATAATTCCTTAAATGTTTCTTTTAACAGACTTCTTTTTTAAAGCGCCATCTAGTTTTTCTATCAAAGAAGAGACGGTCGGTATTACTTTTGAAGTAAAGGTATCCACCATACCGTCAGTTTGATCACCTTCTGTTAGAACCATAGGTGGTTTGATTTTTCTTTCTAGCAGCAAAAGAGTGAGCTTGGTTTTATAGAGTTCTATTACATAATGTTCACCATATGTTTCTTTCAAATCATCAAAGTAGTTGAGATGAATAGAACAAAGTTGAGGATTTTCGAGTAAATTATTAAATTCGCTGTTTTTAAAACATTTTTCAATACTGTAAGAATTTAATGTTATCCTTTTAGATTTGAGTACATTTTGTAAAAATTCAAATGAATTTTAATCTGTAAAATGTTCTTCTTCTACGTAATCAGATGAAGGTGAAGAATTTTCAGACTTGTGTTCGTAATGTTTATATCTTTTAGATACTTCATCAAGCGCGCACACTGCGCAATTGTTGTGAATTTTTTTAATGATGCTATCAACGCGATTCATTTTTTAATTGAAAAATATAAAAAAATATTTTTAAAAAAATTTGATTTTTTATACTTTTTTATTCATTTTTTTAAAAGAATACGCTTCTTTTTTTAATAAAAAAGCATTTTTTTTTCTAGTTGTGGTTGTTAGATTTGGAATTTATTACCAACACTGATCATCATCAATGGGAAAAAAATTGTGTCAGAGAATTATGTTTGCGATCAATCAGTGATAAAAAAATTTTTCACACTCAAGTTATTCCGTTTGTTAATTTTAACAAATTAGATGAAAAATACAGGAAAGTATTTTTTTATTGTCGAATTAGTATACACGGTTTAGAATATTATCCTAGCTTTAAATATACAAGCGAAATTAAATTTTGTGCATCTGTAATCAATTATTTAAAAGAAAAATTTTCAAAATACAAACAAAACTTTGTATTTTATAAAGGTGGTTGTATGGAAAAAGATGTATTAAACGCGATAAATGAAGTTAAAATAGTCTCGTACGATTTAAATCAGTTGTTCTTTCCAAAAATTTCTCTCTTGCCTCATTATGTCAACAACGAAGATGAATGCTTGGAACATTTTTTAAATGTTAAAGATAAAAGAAACTGTTTACATCACTGTCCTAGATATGAAACATTGATGTTTTCATTGTATTTGGAAGATTTTGTATACGGATTTACAAAAAATGGTGACGTTCAACAATACACAGAGTTTTACGATCGTGAATTCTTTAGTTTTATTAAATTTATAAAAGATACTATTAAATGTATTTACATATTAAAAAAGAGACTTGTGAATATTTTGACAATATATTTCGTATTAATAAACTTGTATATCAACTTTTTGAAATGGAAAAAAAAAATAAAAAAAAAATTGTCTTGTTTATAATCCTTCTTTCGCAGTCACATAATATTTGGTATAATGAATGTTTGTATGAAAAGGTTGTTTCGATACTATTTTGTCGTTTTCATAATTATAAACTTCGTCCTCTTTTCTGAATAAAATCTTTGAAATGTTAAAATTTCTTTTAAAGAAAAAAAACCATTGAGCTGTGGGAAATATTTCTATTAAACTTTTTTCGTGAAAATTGCAACGTTCAAAGGCTTTGTAAATGTACACTTTATCTCCTTCTTGATGCACTTTTTTTTGTATAAAATATTCATAAAAAGGAACTGGTGTGTATAGGGTGTAATAACCATTATGAAAAACTTTATCGTCAAACGAAAAGCAAGGCGGTTGGTCCATGCAAGCTGGATAAACGTAATTTAATAGTTTACAATTTTTCTTTAAGTTATCATACTCCCATTTGTTAGATAGATAAGGAAACAAAAAATAATACTTTAAAGTTGGTTTAATTTTGCTTTTCCACGAAGTTTGCTTTTCCATGTTTTTTGATTTGTAATAAGGTTTATACACTTTAACAAAGTCTTCTAGTTGTTTTTTTAATTCTTCGTGTTGTTTTTCTACTGTTGTTTTGGTTACATTTAAAAAATCATTGTTTATCATGCGACATACTTCTAGCATGCTCGTTCTCCGTGATGGCGATTGTTCTGCAAAATTCATATAACGACGTGAAGGTTTTTCAAACAAATGAAGTCTATTTTCATAGTCTTTAGCTATAAAGATATAATACAGATCCTTGTATTTTTCTTCTTCCAAGTTTAATTCCAAGTTAAAATTTTTTAAATACGTAAAGATAATGTCTTACCATTCTTCATACGTGTTATTTAAATGGTGAATTTCAAACAACATAGGATGTAATTCATTATCTGGATAAAAAAGTTGAACAGCTTTGATGAGACTTTCGTTGAGTTGTTTGCTAGTCATTTTCTCTTTCACAAATGAACTAGTATTTATTTTTTTTTCACCCTTTATATAGGAAATAGAGATTAGAAAAAACAAGTTTTTTAATATTAAAACAAGTTTTTTAAATCAAAAATAACAAAAAATTTTCTTAAAAAAAAAAAAAATTATTCTTCGTCTTCTTCTGCTACTTCTGGTAATTCTGGTTCGACATTAGTTTTTTTTGTTTCGATTTCAGCAAGCTCGACACAAGCTCTTTTTAAATTTTGATTCAAATTTCGTGAAACACCATTTTTAATTAACGAATTGTGAAAAAACGGTTCTATAGCCATCTGTCTTGCGTATTCTGTAGCATGAATTTCGTCTTCTTCTTTTGCTAATCGTATATCAAAATCGTTAAACTCAACGGTTTTTATTATGCGAGTTTTAGGGTAAGCCACTGTCATATAGGATTTGTTTTGAGCTTCTTGCATACTCGCCAATAAAGTTTGCAATACTTTTTTGGTCATTTTGTTATGATTAAATATAAAAACCACATTATTAGTTACTTCTCCTTTGGGCAATTTAAACGTGTTGTCATCTTTATTTAATTTCAGCTCTGATCTAAACAAATAATTTGTTTTGTTGAGATCACACATTTCTCTATATCTCCATGGTAACAAGATTTCACACCCTTCATTTTTTGGTTTGTAAATCAATTCTTTTTTGAAATAATTAAATTGTGCCAACGGTTTAAGAGGGACAGTAGAATATTGTTTTTCTTTCACATTTTTTTCTTCTTTAAATTCAATTAGCCACAAAGTAGCAGCTGCTAAATCTGCAAATTTAACATAGGTATTATCATAGCACTAAACAGTTTCAAACTCTGCCATTTTTTGTTGTTCGTTGTGTTGTGAATGAACTTTTAAATGAAAATAAACTCTTTTTATACTGTTTCAGTTAAAAAGAGAGATTAAAAAAAACAAGTACTGAACAAGTTTTTAAAAAAATGTTAATCCTTAATCAAGAGTCTAAAGTTCAATGTGGTGCGATGTACTTTAAACTTTGTACTTTATACTTTTAATTTTGTTTTAATGATAGAGATAATGTTGTTATGACTACTATTTTATATAAAAAGAGTGAAAAAAAACTTGTTCAAATCATCTTCTGAACAAGACAGCGAGATAGATAAATGGATAATAAAGAGTTTAAATCACTTGAAATTACAGATATTCATGAATGGTCTTTTTATGAAACAAAAGGGAGTGCTTGTTTTGATTTGAGAAGCTCAAAGGATGTTATACTTCAACCACATCAACGTGTTTTAATAAGTACTGGAGTGTATATAAATGAAATGGATTCAAATTTAGCAGGACAGGTATATTCAAAATCAGGTATAGCTTACAAATATGGTGTGGTAGTGTTGAATGCTCCAGGAATAATAGACGCCGATTATAAAAAGGAAATTAAAGTCTTATTGATGAATCATTCTGAAGAAAATTATGTGATTAAACGTGGAGATGCTATTGCTCAAATGGGATTTGTAAAAATGTTTAAAGCTGACAAAAACATAATAGAGTTCGATGGGTGTTGTTGTCGTGGAGTAAAAATGTCAATGATTAAAGATGTAGAAAGAAAGGGTGGTTTTGGTTCCACTGGAAAATAATTTTTTTGTAAAATATTTTTGTTATATTTTGTAATTTTGTTTTTAGAAAAACTAATAAAAAAATAGATTGGCCTACAATCTTTGCTTGGGATACTATTTTACAACATGATGAAGAACAATATGGACGTTTATCAAACATAATAGGTTTTGTTGGCAACCGTCAAATGGATTCATTTACTCATGTAATGAAAGATATTAATGATATGAAAAGTTCTTTTATGCAATCGATTCAAGTCATGTCTTAAAATAAACTAGATTGCTATTTGGATATTTTTTCTAAAATTAAACTTGATTGTGGTGATAGAGAAAAATTACTTATGGAAAATATAGAAGATATTGTAATTGAGGGTATGAATGAAATGGAAAAGAATAGCTGTATTTATAATTATATATCGAGTTTAAAAACCATTGTAGAAATTTTTTCAGAATTATTAACTTTTAGTTATAAATATATTGAATGTAATCACGATTTACAATATCATTTTAAACATTTATCTGTATAATTTTTTACAATTTTTTTAGATAACTAATTAAAAAAATGAGAGAAGATAAAGAATACGTTCTTTGGAGCGCTTGGGATGACATTAGAAAATTAGATTCTGAACAACATACTCGTTTAGAAATCATATTAACGTTTCTAGAAGACTGTCAAGCTATTTTATTTAGTGAAGCACTTGATAATATGATTGGAATGAAAATGAAATTTTATCAAACATTTGGAACTATTCGTCAAACTATTTCATTAAATTTATATTTGATTGTTTTTGAAAATATTTATCAACAATGTCAATTTGTAAAAAACATGATAACATCAATTGATATAATAGATGAGGATAGAGTGTGGGAAATTATTTAACAGATGTAAAATTTATCGAAAAGACTTTTTTAGAATTAATAACTTTTATTAATAAACATATTGAATGTAATCAAAGTTTAGTATATCAATTTAATCATTTAACTGTATAATTTTTTTTAGATTAACTAATAAGAAAAACATGGATAATGAAAAATGGTCTGATGATTGCGTCGAATGGATTACCAAACATTACAAACTACATCATTCTGAACATAAATTGTGGAAGTTTTTGGAAGAATTATCACCTGTTTTTTACTTTCATTTTGTTATCGTTAAAGAATTTTTAACCAATGATGATCATCAAAATGGAATAGTGGGGGAACTTGAAAAAATAACAGAAATTATAAATAAAAATAACGAGCAAATCAAAATCTCAATATACGTCATTTTTTAATAGAGTTGGTCAATTTTATGATTGTCATTTGCAATGCTGCAATTGAAGAAGACGAATTTATTGTCACAAAAGAAAAGGAAGAATTTGCAAGAAGAGATGAAGCCATGTTCTCTTATATGAAATTAAACGTGGACATGAAAAATTTTCATTATATTTCAAAGCACGAAGAAAGATTAATGTTAAAAAAAACAATTAAAAATTGTTTTATGATTACTCTTGTAAATATTTTTATCGAGTAATCTATTTTTTTTAAATTTTTCTGTACTTTAAAAACTTTGTATTTTTTTAGGTAAACTAATAAAAATATGGATTTCTTTCGAGATTATAAATGTGGAAAATATATCTCTCATAAATACAGAAAGTTGGATAAACTTAATGCAGATATTGCTGTCGAATATAAAATAGTAAAATGTTTTGTTAAATATGGTGAAGATTTTAAAGATTTTGTTAAAAATTTTCACGACAACATTTTAAATGAAGCAGTAGATGAATTGAACAAATTAATACGAAAAGATGCTGAAAAAGATGGTTTTATAAACAGATTAAGAACTTTGCAACTGTATAAAAAGCCATGTACAAATTATTTACGACAAATCAAAAAAATATTGAATGGCTTAAAACAGAAGTTGAAGAAGATAAAGAAAAACAAAAAGAAAGAGATGTGGCTATGTTTGAGTATATTGAAAAAAATGTCCCTGAATTTCACAAAGACATAATGAATCAGTTTTCTTTTGACAATAAGACTGAAAAAACAATACGTATTTTAGAAGAATTACAACGTTCATTTTTAAAAACAATGGAATATTTGAGTACCTTTTTTGATTAAATTTTTTTTTCTTTAGATTACATAATAAAAAAATGGTAAATTAATACTACAAACAATAAATAGTTCAGCTGCACCAACATTATGTCAATACTTGGAAATTTGTTTACACGATAAATATCCAAAGAAAATTTTTTATAAATAAAATAATTTTTAGTTAATTTTTATTTTATTTTTTTTTGTAATTTTTTTATAATTTTTATTGTATTTTCTTTAGATTACATAATTAAAAATGCCAAATTTAATAGTACGACCAACTAATAGTTTGATGACACCTGTTGAAACCTCATCACGTTATATAAAACTATGTGCAAATTCTCAAAAAGTTAAAATTGATTATGTAATGAACAAAGCAAAGAAAATTGTTTACGCGATGAATGAAACCAAAGAAAATTGTTTGAGAAATTTAAATGACCATCCAAATTAATTTTTATTGTATTTTTTACTGTATTCAATTAATTTTTATTGTATTTTTTAGAATAATTATTTTTTGTAATTATTTTTTGTATTTTTTAGGTTACATAATAAAAAAATGGTTGTGGTTAGTGAATTTGAAATTGTTAAAAACAAAGATGGAAGCTTTGGTCTTATTGAAGATATTGATCCTGACAACAATGTTTTTCGTTACAGCAATGTTCTTCCAGATTTTACAAGACTCACTAATTTGAATGCTAAAGATTTTTTTAAGAATGAAAGTGGTTGTTTGGAAGATTGTTTGGAAGATTATCATCTTAAAGAATTGTTTCAAGAAGAAATGACTCAAGAAGAATTTGACAAATTTGTAAAACAAGTGCGACAAATCAAACCTGAAAAACTACGAGTTGATAAATATTCAGAAAAAGAAATTTTTAAAAGAGAAAAAGAAGTTTTTGAAGCATTTTTATTTTTAGATTGGCGCATGAGTGAACAAGCTTCTGAAATGTGTGAAAAAGTAGCTAAAAAAATAGGAGTTACCGAAACAATACTCCTACTTGTTTGTAAAAAACCTGATTTTGTTTATGAAGCTCTATGTAAAATAGCTCAATGTGAATATAAATCTAATTGTGTATTTTGTAATTTAAATGATTGTTACATTAATGCTGAAATAAGAAGAATTTTTGGAATATAATTTTTTTTGGTAGAATTTTTTAAAAAATGTATTTTTTTTAGATTACATAATAAAAAATGTCAATTAATATAATGTTGGCTTCAAAAAAATTAGGATTGGCTGAAGTATTCTTGAAAAAGAACTTTTCATATAATGAAGACGGAATTAACTATTTGGCTTCGTGTCCTTGCGAACCGAATGATATGTGCACAAAATGTCGAAAGATCAGATCGGAAATTAATGTTCAGAAACAAAATATAAAGATTCTTTATAGTGTTTTGTTTAAACTTTGTATACATTTTTTTGTATTTTTTTTAGATTACATAATTAAAAAAATGGAAAATAATATAATGTTAGCTTCACGAAAAGTGGGATTAGCAGAAGTGCTATTAAAAAAGACTTTTTCATTCCATAAAGATGGAATTAACAATTTAGCTTCGTGTACTTGTAATCGAGACGATATGTGTAGAAAATGTAGAAAGATTTGTTTGGAAATTTTACATTCTGAAAATAATGACTATGAAAAAGTCATTTTTTTTTCAAATATAAACATGTAATTTTGTTTAAAATTTTGTATACATTTTTTATATATGGATGAATAATTATATTTTTATATTGAATTTTTTATATTGAATTTTGTTTATATTGAATTTTTGTTTAAACTTTGTATACATTTTTTTTATTTTTTATATCGAATTTTGTTTAAACTTTGTATACATTTTTTTGTATTTTTTATATTGAATTTTGTTCAAACTTTGTATATATATTTTTTGTATTTTTTTTAGATTACATAATAAAAATGGCAGATTTATATATGGAAACAATCGATCTTGATCTTGATGACGATATTAATTTGGACGAATTAATAGATTATGTTGTAGAATTTGATAAAACTAGAGAAATAAAAAAAATTGTGTTTTCTATGGAATCTTGTAGAAAATGTAGAGGCGAACCCTGTGTTAGTTGTGGAGAAAAATATGAACAACTCAAAAAATTTGTAATTGTCAATGATCTTGTGAAGAAATATCAAATGATAAAAAAATAAACTGTAAGTTTTTGTATTTTTGAAAAATGTATTATATTTTTAGATTTCATAATAAAAAAATGGAAAACAATATAATGTTGCCTTCAAAAATAACGGAATTAACAGAAATAATGAAGAAAAGACTTGATTATTTAGCTTTTTGTCCTTGCAATGAAAACGATATGTGTAAGAAATGTAAAGAAATAAGATTGGAAATTTTGTCTACAGAAAAAATTGTCTATGATAGAATATACAAACATTTTTTATATATAAATGAATAATCTTATTATTTATATTGAATTTTTTTATATTAAATTTTTTTTTTTGTATTTTTTGTATTTTTTTTAAAGCAACAAAAAATTAAATGCATTTTTTTCAAATAAACATGTAAATTTTTTTATAATTTTGTTTAAAATTTTGTATACATTTTTTTTGTATTTTTTTTTAGATTACATAAAAAAAAATGGAAACTAAAATAAAAATAAGTACAACGAGAATGGATACAAAGTCGGTAGCATATAAATTGGGTATACCAGAATATAGGCTAATAGAGGGTTTAGCATGGACTAGAAGTGAAATTTTGGACTCGTCATCGTGTCCATGTACAAGGAACAATATGTGTTTGAATTGTCAAAAGATTAAGGATGATATTGGATTGCATCGCTCTTTTTTTTAAGATAAATGGCCGAAATTTTGAAAAAATGTATTGTAATTTTTTATATTTTTTTAGATTGCATAATAAAAAAAATGGAACGAGAAATGGAACGAGATGACATTATATTGAAAGCTTCAAAAAAAATGGATTTAACTAAAGAACAACGCTTTGAAATTCATGAAAAACAAAAAAAAGGATTAAATTTTTGGCCGAATGTCAATGCGATGAATACGACCCATTATTTCTTTGTTTGTGTTGTAGTTATTGTGTGGATACAGCTTCAAAAAAAAGATTCAACTAAAGAACAACTCTTGGAAATTTATAGAAATCAATAGAAAAGGATTAAATTTTTGGCCGAATGTCAATGTGAGGAATACGACGAATATCATTTTCTTTGTTTGTGTTGTTGTTATTGTGTGGATACAGTGGAAGAATTTTACATTTCAATAGTAAAATCTTCTAACAAACTTGGTTTATCGACAGATTTATTAAACAAAACTTTTTATATTCATAGATACGAAATACGTGATTTAGCTAAATGTAATTGTGATTTTGAACAAATGTGTCATGCTTGTGATTTTAAAAAATTTTTGGTTTATTGATGGATTCGTTAAATTATATTTTTTCTTTATTTTCCTTTATTTTTTTTAAATTACATTATAAAAAATGGACCAAGATGATATTATATTAAAAGCTTCAAAAAAAATGGATTTAACTAAAGAACAACTCTTGGAAATTTATGAAAATCAAAAGAAAAGGATTGATTTTTTGGCCGAATATCAATGTCAAGATTACGATTACGATTAGGATTATAATTTTCTTTGTTCGTGTTGTAATTATTCTGTGGATACAGTGAAAGAATTTTACAATACGATAGTAAAAGCTTCTAACAAGCTTGGTTTATCGACGGATTTATTAAACAAAATTTTTCATATTCATAAATACGTAATACGTGATTTAGCTAGTTGTAATTGTATTTTGGAACAAATGTGTGATGATTGTAAATTTAAAAAATATTTGTTTTATCAATATGAGGATTAAATAAAAATATGATTTTCTTTATTTTTACTTTATTTTTTTTAGATTACATAATAAAAAATGCAACTAACAGAAAATGATTTGGATTTTTTTATGGAAAAATTAAACCAATTCAATCAAGCTCACCCAGCTAATTTGGAAGATATTCGAATGCATGCGATTACTTCAAAACAAATTTTATGTAATCATTGTAAATGGCATGATTTGAATTACAAGTGGGATGAATTTTTCAATGAAGAAATGAAAAGAATACCTCATATATTGATTTTGATGTTCTTTCAATATATTAAAATACATTATCATGTTTATTCGAATTTAAATTTTGAATATTTTTATGATTTTTTTAAATTAAAATGTAAAGAAGATGTTTTAAATCATGTAAAAGAAAAATGTGTAGAAATTGAAAATTGTAAACATTATTTAAACGAATGTGAAGAGTGTGATGAATATAGATATTCTGATGGAGAGAGTTGTTCGTTTATATATTGTGAAAAATGTTATAATTCTGAATATTGATTTTTTTTTTAGATGGATAAATTAAGAGAAAAACATAATAAAAAAATGTTGGAGTTGTAAATTAAACAAAACCTATTGCCTGCAAACAAAATGATACTTGCGAATATTTTGTTAGATAAACCAGATGATTTATTTTTTAAAGTGGAACGACTTGTTAAACAGAACATTATATATATGATGTTTTTTATAAAATACGCTATAATATATTTGTATTCAAAATAAAATTTTAAATTACGATAAAAAATGTTAAATTTATTTTTTTTATATGTACTTTTTTATATGTACTTTTATTCTAAATAAAAAAGGTTTTTTTTTTTCAGTGAATAATAAAAATGTTATCTTTGCAACAACAAAAAGCACTTCAATGGCTTGATGAAGGAAAGAATTTTTTTATTACTGGTGGCGCTGGATGTGGAAAAAGTTATATTGTCAACCAAATTGCTCAAAGTAAACAAATTTATAAAACAATCCATATTACTGCGAGTACAGGAAAAGCAGCTTATTTACTCAATGGTGTCACAATACATGCTTTTGCTGGTATAGAAACTGGTGTTAAAAGTGTCGATTATTATAAACAACATATGCATCCAGACATTAAAAAAACGTGGTTGGAAACTGATGTTTTAATTATTGATGAAATTTCAATAATTAACGCTCAAACATTTGATCTATTACATTCAATAGCTTGTAAAATAAGACAATGTTATGATGAATTATTTGGCGGTGTACAAGTGATTGCTTGTGGTGATTTTTTTCAATTGCCACCTGTTACAGGACAATTTGTTTTTAAATCACAAATATGGCAACACTACATGACGGAAGTGTTGGTTTTAACTCAATGCTTTAGACAAAAAGACGATGAACAATTTTTTGGAGTTTTAAATGAAATACGTTTTGGTCAAGTTTCAGACAAAACTATTGATTATTTTATGACGCGTTGTTTTGAAAAAGATGAAAATTTAAACTCTAAATATACAAGAATATTTTCCAAAGTCAAACCTTTATCTGAGTTGAATTATTATTGTCATTCCATTGTGATTCAATGCATTCATAAAAAATTAGCAAGAGAATGTTTGGTTTGGACGAACAAGGTCAAGTTATTAGTCAATGGATTTTTTATTCTGAAAATACGGTTGAAAGTTTAGAAATAAATCCTTTAATCTGTCTACCAGACTATTTTCAACCAGGAGTTTCTTTACTTCACAAGACACACAAACGTATCTTGTGGGAAAAGCTAAATTGTAAAAATAATGAAAAATTAAAAATGGAATTGAAAGTTTACAATATCATTGCTTTAGCAGATACTTTGGTTCGATTTACTTATGAAATATGTTTACCGCGTTTTGAAAAATTAAATATATCAAGTGAAGAAAGAGATTTGATATGGCAAGAAGAAAATCCTTTATGTTCTATTTGTAGAACTCCCGTAGATAAAATATGTCAATCTGATGTTTATAAAAATAGATTTTCTCACATGACTCCTCAAAAATTGAAAGATTAAATCATAATGAATTTCGCATTTATAACGACAAACGAATTCAAGTTGTGAACATGGTGTTTGAAAGAGTAGGACGTTTGGAATTGTCCATGTTACCTTGTCACGTTCAAAATTATTTAATCGACAACGATGCTGAAAAAATAAAACAAGATTTATTTCGAGTCTCCACTTTGTATTACATTTGTTGTAGATGGTGGGAAAAATTTCAATACCTACCTGCCACTAACGGTTTATTGAGTGATTATGTGAGAATCACCACTGCTGAACTTGTAGATTATATGAAACAACTGTCTTTGCTTATCATGACTGAACACTATTTTGAAAACTATTTTAATCAAGAATTTATAGAGTTGTTAGAAGATCCCTACTTTTTAATCAAAATCTTTCGCAAATGTATTAACGAAAGTGGTGAATATACAGATAACCTTCATTTTTTGTTTCTAATAAGAAAATTGAAGCAACCAGTCTACGAATTATGGTATCACACCATGTTGGTTGCTTTTAATAATCAATTTGAAACAAAATTTAGTTTATCTGATTTTATTCAAGATGAAAAAAATCGAGAAAAAGTTTTAAATAAATGCAATTTTTTTCTTAACGCTTTTGAAGATTATCTTGTTATTGATAACGATCATTTTTCAGGACAAGTGTATGGATTGGCTCACGATTATTGCAACAAAAATTTAGGTATATATAGTCTGCATTTGACTTGTCCTGTTTTTGCTGACAATGCTTCTTTTGATAATCGCAATATGATTGTTAAAGGTTTAAAAAAACTGTTGGATATTCCGTTATACGGTCATTTGGCTGAATCTGAAACTACACCTTTTAATGCTTTTATAAAATATAGCAACATGGAAGATGTTTTTGTTATATTTAAAAATGTGAGCAAAGTCAATATTATCTGCATCGGTAAACATATTAAAATTGTAGATAGTTTTAAAATTTTAAACTGTTCTTTAGAACAAGCCAGTAGTATGTTGTCACGAAAAGCTCAAAATCAAATTGTCAACACCATGTTGCATTATTTACGACCTTTTCATCCCGAATTAAATGATTTAACCGACAATCCAGAGTTTAAAAACTGTTTTATTAAAAAAACATTATTTCCTTACTCGCAAATAACATACGAACTCCTAAACATTGAATATAAAACATTTCCACCTATTGAATTATTTGTTTAAAACGATTTAATGAAGTCTTGAAACCTACAAAAAGAAATTAAAAAAATTAAAGAAGCTTATGAAGGTGTTCAAAAATTGTGGAACTTTTTAAGTTTAAAAACTTTAAAATCTTTATTGCATATCTATACTGTGCTCGACACGGTCGTATTAGGTTCTGTTATGATTGACTTTGACGAAAGAGCATTTGAATTTACAAAATTTCATATTCTAAATCATGTTAGCATTTTTAGTTATACCAGCAAATTAAATTCTACCATCAGTTTAATTCCATTCCAATATCCTGCGACCAACGAACATCAAAAAATGATTGAAAAGAGTATTCGAGGCGGTATGTCCACCAATGGTACGCAAAAATTCGCTATTTATACAGATTACTTTGAACCTAAAATAAAAGAACTTAAATTAAACAGCGAATTGAGAGGGTGTTTAACTTTTATGGACGAAAATGGACAATACGGAGGAGCTCAATTAAAACCTTTACCTTTTCACATGAAATATTCTTTTGATTCGGAATGTATCACTTTAGACGATGTGATTCGAAAATATCATCGCGTTAATTTAAACGGTTTCTCGACTGATGCTTTAGTGCATTGTCAAATTACTATAAAACCAGAGTATCAAGACCAAGTAGGAAGTTTTTCACCCATGGTAGAAAAAGAAATTATATCCTTTCAAGATTATTCTCCCACTGAAATTGTATCCAAACGTTACCTCAAAAACAATGGAACCTACGGTATAGAAAAGACAAAACTTTTAAATTGGTTATGAAATTAAGTTTGCATGAGACTTGTGAATTTTTAGACACTTTAATATGGTTGACTACGTGCTGTGGATGTGTTGTTGAAAAAATTTACAAAAAGCTTCCTCTATGGCGTTATCCTTTAGCTCAAAAAATGGTAAAACGAAATATATAAAAAAGAAAAGAAGCCATTAAAAAGGGTGACAAGGTAGTGGATGCTTCTTGCAAATTGCAAATTAACGGTCATTACGGAACCTTGAGTCAACAAATTGCACAAAAACTAAATACTACTTTTATTAACCACGAAGAAAAAGCATTTCAAAATAGTATTGACAATTTTCAAAACATTCGTTTTGTTTTAATTCAAGAAGGTTAAACAGACGAAAATAATAAAATGTTATTTCCTTTTCATTTTCAAAACTTATTATATAACGGATCCTTATTTATCGGTGTTGAACCTGAAAGATATAAATTGGACGTTTTTGAAAAAAAAGTATGTTTAGATGAATACGAGACGAGTGATTTTAGTTATGATGATTATTTTAAAGAAACTTTGTTTGGTTTGATGATTGATGTTAAAACCAAAAGTAATTTATTTCACGATCAAGACAATCATCATGAAATGAAAGACGCCTTTAAACTTTTAAAATCAAAAGATCATAAAAATGCTCTCATTTTAACAACCAGCGAAAAATGCAAACTCGTTAACACCTCTTTACGTATTGTAGCTTCACAAATTTTATCTTATGCCAAACTCAATGTAGGACGTTTTAGTTGGGAATTGGGACAAGTATTAAGAAATCATGGAGCTGAAAAACATTTGGTAGTAACAGATACTGATTCTGGTTGTTTTTTCATTACGCAAAAGAAACTCAAAATGCTTTTTACAACGTTTCGCGAAAAGGTAGAAGAATGAATTTATTTTTTAAACATTGGCAATCGTTGTATGGATTATTCCAATTATAAAATGAATCATCTTTTTTATTCCACTCTATACGCCAAAGAAACGGATCATTTTCTAAACGAAATACCCACTTCTTATTACATTGCGCAAGCTTTTGCTATGGGACCTAAATGTTATAGTGTTCATAGCGTCAACGGAGACGAAGAAAAAAAACTATTATAAAAATAGAGCTAAAGGAGTGCCCAATTCTAAACTTTTATTTTCAAATTATGTCAACAAATTCAATACCTTTGGTGCCAAAAGATTGTGTAAACAAGTTTCTTTTTCGGTGATAAAAGAAAATCAACCTATCGAACAAAATAGAATGAGTGTCAATTACAAACAAGTGAAAATACAAACACACACTATTGATTTTTAAAAAGATTTACACAAAAAAAATTATGTTTTTGATGACGGAGTCATGACCGAAATTCGAGATCATTATCTTTTGCAACCGATACGAGAAGCCAATTTAAAAGGGTTAGCCGATATAGAAAAATTTTGTAGCGATGAACACATTCAAAATTTACTTGAAATTTAAAAAAATATTATAAAACAATCAGAACGTTATCAAACAATGGCCATGTTTAATCAAAAAGTTTTGATCCCTTTATTATACGATCTTAAAAAGAATATAAATTTGTTAATTTTTTTTTTAAGAATATAAGATAATGGAGTTTTTTTTTTTAAAACGAAAATTAACAGCGCAACAACTTGAAAACAAATTAAAAGAAATTGGTTTTAAAAATTTTTATTTAGTAGAAAATACAGAAAATGAAATTCATTACTTTTAAAATAAAAAAAAAGATTCTTATACTTCGCGTTTGATTCTAATTACTCTAAACGGACGAGATTTAATTCCTGAAGAATTTTTAAGTTGTTGTCTTGATTGTTTGATTGATTATTTATATTTTACGTGTTACGTGGGATGGTTTGAAGAAGATTGTGTTCATTGTGAAGAATACAATAGAATTCATTATAATTGCACTTGTCTTTTAGAAAATAAAAAAGATGGATAATATATTATTAACAGAAGTAGCAAAACGATTAAATCGAGATTGGAAAACGTGTGGAAGATATTTAAAAGTAAACGAATGTGAACTGGATCTTATTGATGTAGATTACAGATATATCGAAGATAAAGCTTTTGAAATGTTAAAAATATGGAATCGTAATGGAAATAAAGTACAATTACTTTTCGCAATGAATATCATACCAAGAATGGACATTAAAAAAATTATTTTGGACCGCTTTTTGTAAAATTTTTTTTGATAAAAAAAACGATATAAATTTAAAAAAAGGTTTTTTTTTTTTTTTTATTCTTAGTTAAAAATTGGAGGAAAAAGAAGAAAAACCTCTTGAACAAAAAATAAAAAGTGTAGAACAACCTATAGAAAAACCTTTTGAAAAAAAAGATGAAAGATCTATCACCAAAATATTAAACGAAAAAGGTTTTCATGATTTCTATTTAAAACGAACATCAAAAGAAACTGAAATCAAAGACAAAGAAACCCATTCGCAAGTGAAATTTAATATTTTTAAACCTACTCAAGATGTCTATCCTGAAAATACAATTATTACAAGTTCTACAAACAGTGGAAAGTCACCTATGGCTAAAGATTTATTACACTGTAGAAAATTTCCTGATGCCCAAATGTTATTTGTAATACAAATGAGAGAACCTAGCGATTGTCAACACAAACATGGAAAAATATTATCGACTCTTCAAAGAATAATTTAGAAGCGTATCAAATTATAACAGTTACCAGTTCAGAAAATTTAGATTCAGTAATACAGAGAGCCATTGGTTTTTCCAAAGATAAATACGGTATTCAAAATAGCAATCACCGTGTATTAAAAACAATACTTTTATTTGATGATATTAGCGCTTTTTGTTTAAAAAGTCAACAATACACGAGCGCGTGTTCTAGCGGTTCTCATCACGGAGAAGGTACCATTACCGTTTTTCATTCCGTACCCTCTAAAGCCAGTCAATGTTGGAACAATTTAGTGTCTCATTACAAATGTATCATTTCTTTTGATAACAACAGCGAAATTGAAAAAATATTTAAAAACGATTTTCCTTCGACCGGCAAAATGCATCATCACGTTATCAGCGATTTGTTAAATAAAGAAACTTCTAATCAACTCGGACATTTGGCTTTGTTTAAAAGAAACTCTTTCGTTGCACGCTTAAGAACTCAGATTACGAGTAAAGAACAAAAAGTATTTAATCCAGTAGACGCTCAAGGTAAATTGGACTTTGATTATAAAGACATGAGCGTGAACAAAAAAATTGTTAGTTTTCAATCTTTTCCCTACGTAAAAGCGCCTAATCTAAAAAATCATAATTATCTCAAATCGCATCACAACAACTATAATCAAGAGAAGAAGAATAAACCCGGCGAAGAAGATAAAACCGATATATTTAAGGAAAAAGAAAATACGATAAAAAAAAGAAAATAGAGTGAAAGCGAGAAATCAACACAGCTAGTCGAAGAAATTAAAAGACAAAAACGATATGGATTGTGCGAATCTTCAGACGAATCTACAGACGAATCTTCAGATTGTTGACCCAGTTCTGATTCTACATGATTGGGAAAGCGAAGAATTTTTACGAATTTTACAAAACGATTACGAATTATGCAATTCTTCTAACAAAGCGAGTAAACATCAAGCCATGAGATAAAAGTTGACTGTTCGAGGACAAATTTTTATTCCCAAAATGAATAGAAGAAAAGACTTTGACGAAAACGAAATTAAAATATAGATGAAAGATATTTTGACGCGTTTTAATGCTGTAAAAATGTTAAAATGCGAACTTTTATCAGATCACGAAAGACAACAAATAAAAAACGCTTTTTAAGAATACGTTTGTATAGAAATTAAAGTTTTTGTCAAAGAGTATTTGTATCCGAATCCAAAATTTAACGAAAACGGAAAAGTCATCATGAAAAAAGAAAAAATGAAAGTTAAAAATCAAGCTATATCAGACTTTGTTTATCAAAATTACAACGTTTTAAAAGAATATTTCAACTTTACTCGTTTTAAACTTTATCACGAAATTATAAATTATTACGCTAATAAATTAATCTTATTCGACATTATACAACCTACAAAAACTGTAATCGATTTATTAAGACAACAGTTTGACGTTGATTATTGTCAAAAACAATTGTATTTTCAAAATAATTTGTATTTTTATGAAACATGAATAGATATAGACCTTATAACGAGTCTCCTTTATTTACTTTACGTAAGGTATTAGCCAAAAATGCCTACAACATGGATGTTTTTAAGAAAAAATTATTACAAATCAATGAACAAGAAAACGAACAAGGTAACCTAGAATCTTGAGAAACAAAGACATCGAATGTCTCTGAGCTTATCCAGAGATAGTGATATAGCTACAAGTTTAATCAGCAATCAAGAAAAATGGAAAACCTATCTCAACGTAGGAGGTGATGCTTTTAAAAGCATTTTAAACTTGAATATACAAAGCAATTTTAATGTTCAAATCCATCAAAGAAATATAAGCGAATCTTTAAATACGATGAGAAATTTAAAAAGATTTCCTATTCATGACAACTCTCTTACTGCTACACCACCCACCTCTATTCAATCTAGATTAAACACTTTACCGCGTTCTACTACTTTAAATACTATTCCATCGGCTCATAAAAAAATTTACACTTTGACGCCTCCAAATAAATTTTAAATTTTTCACGAAACAACCAATGCAAGCGAAATTCTAGAACAACTTTATCGAAACGAATCTGTAAAAAAAATTCCCAACTTGGCTAAACAGCTGGTGGACATGTGTGAAAATCAAGTCAATTATCGATTTGGATCGCATCAAATTTCTTTACGCGTTTACAAACCGAGAAACGAAAAAGCCACTCTAAGCAATTTAAAAATTTATATTTTATACCTAGCCAACGTCGTAGATGTAGAAGAATCTATAGCTAGTATTATTAACAATGTCAGCAGCTTTGCCTTTGAAAAAATAAACGATCCAAAACAATATTCCTTATATGCTAACGAATTTTTAACTTTACTCACTTCTTCTCATTCTGTAACAAACATGAGAATAGTAGCTGATTATTACCAAATAAGACAACTCACTTTTGCCAAATTATGGAGTTTTGTTAGAAAATACAACATACCCTTCCGAAACGAAACTAAATTAACCTCCGAAGGTGTATATGCTAGCGCTTTAGCTCGAGATCTTTACACTGTTATGACTTCTAGTTTTATAGAAAGCGAATCTCTCAGCGATAAAAGTTTTGGTGGAAGTAGAGCTTTTGAAATATTAACACAAACAAAAGACATTATTCAACAAAGATGTATACAATATGGCAAAATGATTCGAGGTGTTAAATTTGAAATATTGAGAGAATACATTTAAGTCAACAGTTATTTATTATCTAATAAAGATATGTTTGTTCGAATGTTAAACAACTATAACGAAAACGCGTTAGCCAGCAGACCCATCGGAGAAACGATGGTCTATTTAGCGTTCAAAACTTTTTTTAACACTGTACCATCTTTACCTTTTAGAGATGTAACAGATGTGGCCCTATTAAAAGAAGAAGTAGAACAAACTTGTGCTAAAGGAGGTATGTTGGGATTATTGCAACATATTAAATCCAATTCAAATCAATTTTACAGTACAGAAAGTACAATCAAAGAAAAAAGTTTACTCGAAATGTTGATGATAAAGGGTGCAATGTATAATTCTCAACTTGGTCGTTTAAATTTGCTTTTAATATCTTATAAAAAATGTTTTGAAATGGATTTTAATAATATTGTAATTTTTGCCAACGCTTTAAAACATGTTAGCCATTTAAAAAAAAGAAATTTATTCACTCATCCTTTAAAAAAGTCTTCCTTATTAGAAATTCCTACCCCAAATCCGATCCTTATTTAGGTCCGATAGAAACTAAAAAAGAAGAAGAACCTGTTGAAACAACTGCATCTACTGAACCTGAAACTGATCCCACATTATTAGGTGCTACTGCTTTACCTGAATCAGTTAGCACTTCTTTACCTGATGAAGCTAGTGCTTCAACTGAAACTAGTGAAACTCCAATATTAACTACAAAAGCTCGTTTAGAATTAAGAAGAAAACCAATAGAAACAAGATCGAGGAAAAAAGCGCTCTAACAAAATATTCCGACTTTTTAAAAAATGGACAATGTTTTGAGAGACGCTATTGACAACCTTGTAGAAGATCAACTAACCAAATTATCGAGTCGTTTGTTTGCTTTGACTGACGTACCCAAAATTAAAAAAGTTTTATTACAATTGGACACTTTAAAAAAAAATCTAACCGATTTGAAATTTTATGATCAACTCAAAGCGCTTTTAGAAAATTCCATCTATACCAAATGGAACGGACTCATCACCGCTTGGTCACACGTTACTTTGCTTTTTAAAAAAACAACAGATGTCAACGTTAAAAAACAAGCCCCTCGTAAACCTTATGTTTACGAAACACATCAATATTCGTACCTCGCCAATATTTTCAAGCTGATTTGGCCGACATGAACAGTTTTAATTTAAATTTTGCTTCTCATCGACCCGAATTTTGTTAGGTTGCGGTAGATGGAGTATCTAAAAAAGTCTATTTGAGAGTCACTAGTAAAAAAACAGCTGACAAAGTGCTGAGCAGTTTTAAACATATTTTTGAAGACATTAAAAGAGACGATAAAACTTTTATCTACTTGCAAACGGATGAAGGTGGTGAATTTTTTAACAACAAAATGGATAAATAGTGTTATGAACAAAACATTGTTCGTTTTAGTTCGAAAAATTATGGAAAAGCTTACTTGGCTGAATCAACTATAGGACGATTAAAACAACTTTATCAAAAATTAAAAAAACAAGGTGAACTTCAAAAAAAGAATTGGAGTTTTTATATCGAGGACATTGAACAAAAACTCAACGAAAAAGAACGAGTCACGAGTGGAATCGCTCCTGATGAATTGGATGCTGACAACGCCAAAGGTAAAGCTCTACGTTTAGTCGATCAATACCGAGACGAAAAAAGACGAGGACATCATTTTTCTTCCAACATGTTACATCGAGTAGAAAAAGAATACAAAAACGAAAAATCAAAAATATACAAACCTCTCTCCGTTGGAACCGAATGTTATTTGAAAAAATATAAAATAGATCCCAAAGACACTTTTAGCAAATCGACTATTCGCGATCAACCGTATTGGGACACTACCAAAAAAGTAATTATTATCAAAGTCTCTCAGCACACTAACCCTTCAGTAGAAGGTTATTTACCCGTTTAAATTTATAAAGTAGGAATAGTAGGCAATTTAAATACGACTTTTAAAGTAAAATGAGAAGATTTGTTACCTGTTAACGAAGAAGACAAAGACATTTATTATAAAAACTTTAACGAATATGTTACCACTTTTTTAAAACCTTTGAACAAAAAACTGCAGGAAAAGAAGAAAAAATGAACAATTTAACGTTTGACGATGTTTTAGATGTAATTAAATATGATTGTAGCACGTATTATTTTAGCGAAATTAAAAATAAAAATGAAGCTAGCGTGCATTATAATGTTTTGAACGATTTTAGTTTACCCTTGACACCTAACGATATCGACAAACCCACATTTAAAAATAACACCATTTTACATTTAGCCAGTATGGACGTACCTACTAATTTAACTCGAGTAGACGAAAGCCTATCTTTTTCTGAAAACGCTTACGGATTAAGAATGGAATCCAAACCAGCTATAAAAAAAATGTTATCCGATATTCAAAGCGACATGATTGCTAATCCTACAAGACCCATAAAATATTTTTATCTTGTTACTAAAAATGTTGTCTTGTACGTCAATCATATTCCTTTACTAGGTGACACGTTTCCTTGCTATGACATATTAGATATGGAAAACATGAGTAGTCATCATTTGAGTTATATGTCGACCTTTTATGCAACAGGTGGAGGTAAACTCTTTGGTGTTATGACACCCCATAGCGGACAAGATGATTTTTTTATTAGAAACTTGGAACTTTATAATTCAAAATTAAATAGAGTGCTCTATTTTTCAGACTTTTTTTCAAGTTATTATTATAAAGATGCTAAAATTTCATCAACGAAATATTTTAATCCAAAATTATTATTTGATCCTTCCACTGTACTTAGATACAAAACAGCTGTAGTCAATATGCCCATGATAAAGTTTAGTTTAGATGCAAACAGCAATGTTCAACAAAATTTATTTAACGTCAATACCACCCCATTTGCTAATAGAACCAACTATAACTTATTGTGGTATTATAATAAAAGAAACGAATATGCAAGCAACCCTTCTTTTTTTTACAACCTATTCGATCTAGTTCAACTTTAACCGTACAAGAAAGAGGATTATCTTATTTTGGTTTTTTTTCAAACAGAACATCTGCAAGTGCCTACGTTGTAGAAGATTTTACCAAATTACTACAATATAATTATATTAATACTAAATCTCTATACGACAACATATACAATTTATCCTTAAACACTCACACTAGTAAAAATTTTGTAATATATGCAAAACATCCGCTTTTAAGCGCAGCAGAAATAGTAGCTGTTTCACCCGAAAGACAGATTATTCTAAACGTTATTGAAGATACTTTTGTTCATCCGTTTATTCATATCATGCTGACACCCAATTATAAAAACCCCTCATTATCTAAGGGCGACATACTTTCGGATACAAGACCGTTAACTGCAGATGATAATATTCTCAGCGTTGATTTAGATATTTATATTCACAACATATTACCTATTGCAGAAAGCACAAAATCAAAAATGAAACACTTTGTACCGTGGCAAATTGCGTTTTTTTTATTAAAAATATTAACCAACACCAACACAATAGCCTATCTAGGCAACGTTTTTAATATAGAAACTGTTCTTAGCCAATACACTCCACGTGTATTCACCGACGCCGTTCGCATTCAATCTTTATGGAAAATATGGAATGAACATGTTGATACTAAAAACCCTGCAAAACCCGGAGTTTATACCAGTGAAAAAATAGTACTACCACAATTTACAGATATTGTTAAAGCTGCTTTTTTAAGTATTCGCGGAGAAACGGCGACCAGATTACTATATGTCTCATCATCTGAGTTGGGAGCTGAACCTGTAGAATTATTAACAAGTTTTTATCAAATTTTTTTTAAATATACAAACCTAAGACATTATTATCGTTATACTTTGAAAAATATACCTTTAGCTACTTTACCTTTACCTTTTTTTGACACATATCAAGTCATATGGCCTGAAAGAGAATTAAAAATGATGGATGTTTTTACTGAAAGTTTAAACGCAACAAACAATTTACTCAATCTCAATTTAAACAACTTGACCTTTGCCGATCATACTTATGTAGGACCCGATTTTAACATGTTTAGTAAATATCTTACCAATATACCCAAAGGTATACCTTCATGTATTCCCGAACCTATTGACGGAGTATCAAATTTTTATACCTTTTTTTCTTTACCCTCCTTCCAAAGAAAATTATTGTCACCCATTATATTGAGCACTTACCTTATGAGAGGCATGTTGGATGTTAAAATGAGTCATAATTCCTATTCAGATTATGATACCAGTTATGTTTCCTCAAACGGAATTATTGGCGAACCCGAAAAAAAAGGTACTCCCTTTCAAGTGTTACCTTCCAACTTACCTGATGACATTTACAAAATGTGGACAGGCGATAACGCTTTAATCGCTAAATATAACGCAGAAACTTTTATTGAAGTTTTAATCTATTGCGAACAAATCAAATCTCTATTTTCAAATTCTATCAAAGTACCTCTTGTCACTACAACTAGTTTTGAAAGAGCGACTACACCGTCTCATAAAACATGGATAAATAGTGTCAAAGCAATATTACAAGGAAATAATCTAGCAGAATTGGTATTTTATTGCACTTCGCCCAACGATCAATTTATTTATCAAAAAAAAAGCGACGGTACGATTATACAAACTTGGACAGACAGCTTGCTTTTAAAAAATATCGTTTTAAAAATGTATTAACCTGTTGGAAACAATCCTGTACCTTATACTTTACTTTTACAAAGAGATCAATACAGTTTAACTCAACAAATCAATCCCTTTGTTATGCAAGTCGATCAAAATATGACCAACACCATGACACTCGATTTTAAAATTCAAAAAAAAAAACTCGCTTTCTTAAGATGTACTCTTGTACAAATTAGTAATATTAATAACACCGTTTCCAATTTTCCTACTACTACAGACGCTTACTTTTTTATCAAATGCGATCAAGCTGTAAATTGTGGAATGTATATGAACAAAATTTATGTTCCCGGAATTGTTGCTTTTTTCAATTTATTAGAGTACACCAATCCTACTCAAGTTACCACCAATATTGATTTTACAAAAAATCGTAATACTTCTATTCAAGGACAATTATCCACCTTTGATATCAACGATGTAAACGATTGGAAAAAAACAAGATGGTCGTTTCTCAATTCAAAATCTGAACCGCTTACCTTTAATAATCTTAGTTCTACTTTTTTTTTAATCCTACGTTAAAGATTCAAATGGTTCCGTTTTAGAATTAACTAGTTTGATTAGTATAAAATAATGTCTTTTATTTTTTATTATGATTAAGAAAATATAAAAAGAAAAAAAAAGTTGTTACTTATTTTTCTCTCACCTATTTACAAAAAAAATGAGTCTCTTTTGTGCCAAAGGAAGATATCATAAAAATTCAGTCAATTTAGAAAAAAAAATGATGCAAGAATCAAAAGTAAATCCTAAAGAGCAATTCACTCAAATTAAAAATCACATGCAACAATTACAAAATCAACTGACTCAATATTCTACTAAATCTGAATTGCAAAACATGAAATCCGAATTGGATGAAATTAAAAAAATAAAAAATTAAAAAGAAGAAATACCAGAAGAAAAACCCTCCAAGAATAGGAGAAAAAAGGAACAAATCAAATCCAAACCAAAAAAAACGAAAATATTCAGAATCTGAAACCGAAAGTTCAGAAGAAGAAGAACTTCTTGAAAAAAGACCTAAAATGAAATCTAGTCCTTTACACATTTGTTCACAATGTTTTCAAGAAGTCAATGCTGTTGACAAAATAAACGGTTTATGTAGAAACTGCATTATTCAACAAAGAGCCATTTTATCGAGTCCACTCATGCAGAATAACAACGACAAAAAGAAAAAAAAATTGAACAAAAAAAGTCTAATAGAACTTAGTTACAATAGTGCTTTAAAGACGTTAAAAATAAAAAAATACCATTTAAAAAAACTACTTCAGAATCAGAAGATGAATAAATAGAAAAAAAAATGTTTTTTTTTTTAAAAAAAAAATGGGTTCGTTAGCTAAATACATGAGAGACGGTGACGGCAACCGTTATACACCTAATACAAACGGTCATGTTACTATTGAAGATGTTTTGGCACAAGCAGACCACGAAAATCGTTTATTGCAAGAAGCAAAAAGTGGTAATATTAGCGCAGAATATAAAGCGCTATTAAATGAAAAATATCCTGGTTTTCAAACAGCTCAAGCACAAGATGAAGTCATTGCTGTTAATAATCAAAAATTTTCTTACGATCTTACTTCTGACATGTCTAATTTAATTACTTTTACCACTATACTTAACGAATGGACATATCCACGTGATTGGTATTTGGATTTTGATTTATATATTTATAAAAATTTGAGCACGCAAACAAGATTTACACCTACAGCAGACGATGCTTTACTCAATAAAATTTGTCTTTGCAACAACTTTATTCATGTTTTAATTAAAACAATCAAGTTTTATCCCAATTATCAAAAAAACAACACTACTTGCGCTAACAATGCTATCGTTAATCGCTCTTATGATCGATTTAAAACAATGTTGATAAAAAAAAGTTATACAAAAGCTTTTAGAGATTTGATGATTAACCCTAATTTAGGTTTAGTAGAAGAAATTGATACTGCTGCTAACGCCATCAGTTTTGCTGAAACCAAAACGCTTGCACAGGCAGCTGATCCTAATGGAGTTGTCAGAGCTCTCAATTCAGCAACACCTCCCTCCTATTAAATAGTTCAGAGAGATAGATATAATGCTATGATGAATAAAGGATAAAGGTTATAAATTTAGAGTACCTTTGAGTTTATTATGTGAAATTTTTCAAATGAAAGAATATTTTGGAAAAAATAAACATATTAGATTGGAATTTTATATTGAAAATGATATGAATCAACTATTAGAATGGATAAGACCTATTACCGACGCAGAAATAACATCGCTTGCTAATGTGGGAGTGGCTATTAAAAATCCAATGATTTATTGCAATAAGTATAGACTCAAACCCAGTTTACCCTTGAAAAAATCTTTATATCTCAACAGTAAAAAAGACTAAATGTATACTTTACTACGTATTGCTCACTACGAACAAGTTGTCACTAACGTAGAAAATGTGGCAGAAGTCACTGTCAATTTGGGAAATATAAAAACAGCAGATCTTTTACCTCACAGCATTATATTTTTCGTTAATTCAAAAAAAGAAAGTGATCATTTAAACAAAAATTGTTGTACACCCGTTGAAATGTCATGCAACATTATTAAAAAAGTCACACTTTATAATTTCAGAAGAACATATGTTAATTCTGCAGGTGATACTACTGAATACGATTTGACAAAGCAAGGCGATCAATGGTCTATTTGGAGAAGTTATGCTTCCTGGTGTAAAGGAAATACTGCCTCTACTTTTAATATTAACAATTTTGCAGATTTTTATACTGCAGACGATGACAGTTTTTTGAGACATACTAATCGATATTTTACTACTAATAACACTTACGAACCTTTAGTCATTGACACCACCAGTGATTATAATTTTATCAACGATAAACCTCCTGCTACCATTGCTGTAAATAATTCGTTTCAAATCAATGTTCAATTTACAGAACAATTTAGGGGAATACTTACTATGTATTTGCAATATCCAGCTCAAATTATAGAGAACGGGGCAGGAGACGACACTGAAATCAACTATATTTCTACCAAATTTAAATCGTCTTAATTTGTTATGAAAATTATTTTTAATTTTATCAAACGAACCCTATTTGTATTTATTATTTTATAAGTGAACTGCTATTTATTTCTAAAAAAATTTCTTAAATCTAGTTGTTTTTATTTGTCGTGTTCATGGCTCGCAGGCGTACAAGAAGAAGCGGACACCGTCGTCATCATAAAGCTCGTAGAGGGAAAGGAAAAATTTTTCCAAAGTGAAAAATTTTGCTAAACGACTATTAAAATCAAACGTAGAGGTTACGCTTTGGATTATCTTCAAAAACAACGCAATGCGTAATAAATTGTGTTGCACTGCTTGTAAAATAAAAAAAGTTCATGTAAAAAAAGAGGGAAGGGAAGAGTTTATTTACCACCTTTAAAAGGAGCAGGTAGAAAACGCTTAAGAAAAACGAGGAGAAGATTTAGCAAGTACTTTTAAGAAAATTTAAACTTTTACCCTTGGTATGTAGCTTAAAAGAAACAAATGCAAAAAACTAAATTTGATCATGTTAAAAAAACACGACTTTACAATATATATTTAATTTCACCGCCCTCAAACATGACGTAATGCATAGAAAAAGAGGAAGAGGAAGAGTTTAATTACCTCCCTTAAAAGGCGCAGGTAGAAAACGTTTAAGAAGACATTTTAGAAAACGCATGCGTGGTAAATTTGCACCATTGTTAGCTGCATTTTTAGCACCGACTTTATTATCATCTATTTTACCACGATAAAAAAATGTATAAAAAAAGACATTACAAAAGACGTTATAAAAGACAGAACAAGACGAATGCGTGGCAAATTTTTTGGACCTCTTTTAGCTAAAGTCGTTTTACCTTCTTTTACTAGCGCTCTTCTACCTACCATTTGTAGAGCTGTTTTGGGTGGAGCTATCTCTGGTGGAATTTCTTACGGAATTAATAGAACTGGAAAATAATATTTTATAATATATAAAAAAAATTTTTACACTTTGTTTTTTATTAATTTAGTACAAATATAAAATCCCAACATTGTTCCAAGTAATATAAAAACTCCTAGTAACGCTCCAAATAAATATCCTCCTGCTACAATAACAATAAACAATCTAGAAAGCGTTAATATCGTCGCTACTTTCCATTGATTAATACACTTCAAAATATCGAATACGATTCCCATGCGAGTCGTGTGTACCACCATTATCTATTGGAGGATCAGGTTTATAAGGTTGAACTACTGCTACTGTCGTTGGAGTTTGAAATTGTTGTAACGGTTTGTTTTTTGATTCCATTCGTTATGAACCCATTTATTTTTTTTTTCACTCTTTATATACTTTTTGTCACGCTTCAATAAATCATTTTATTCATTGACATTTTTAAAATTTTCAATAATAGAAACAATAGCATAAAATACAATAAAAAAATACAAGCATATTCCAAACCATATTATATTAAACAACGTGGGTAATCCTTCCACTATAATAATATAAAGAAAACATGCTAACGCAATAAAAGGAATATATATACAATCCATCACCAACCTAACATAATCAATAATACTCATTTTTGGTCAGATTTGTTTTTCGATTCCATCGTTATAAACCCGTTTCACTATTTATATGCTTTTTGTCACGCTTCATTAAAATTTTATTTCTGCGCATGCGCAATTTTTAGGGAACAGAATCCATTTCATTTGTAACCTTTTTCTATAAAAAAATTTTGACACCTGATCCTTTCTTTTTTCTGCGCGCATGCGCATGCGCATGCGCGTCATTCTTTTTTTTGAAACCGGTAAACTTTTTTTTTAATCCGTTCATCACTTTTATCGCTCGGTTAAATACTCTAGTTCCTCGGACCCTTGCTTATCGTCGGTTCATCGTTTTTATTTCAACTTTTTTCCACTCGGACGGACGGTGTCTGAGGATACCACAAGAATTGTAACTTAGCATATCATCAGATGTGAATGAAGTTGACAAATCTTTCAATAGGCTCATTAGAAATTTGATCAATGTACCTCAAGATCACACATAGGTGATCTTTGTCACTCGCATCACTGTTTAATCTACTGATAATTCATAATACTTAGATTTTAAAACATCATCGCTGATTGATTGCAAAACTTTTCTTGCCATCAGTACGGTTAATTCAAAACATGTATTCTTTGAGAAGTAGTTTGTTTTTCCAGAACCACTGCCACCATAATTTTTTTATGTGTTTGGCCAATAAAAGATCAAACTGAGCAATCAACTCAAGCAGACCAATAAAATTCCCGTTGCTCTCAGACCCAAATTTTTCATTTAAACCTCTGAAAGCTAAGTTTCTTTCGATCAATGTGCAAATTACAGCTATAACTCTTCTTACAATCTCTCTCCAGTAGTTTTTTTTCTTTGCGAATTTCATTGAGAAGTTGATCATTTAAAAAAATTTTCTGTGAAAGTATGCTAATGAAGCTTTTCTGCGGTCTGATGAGTGTTCATGCCCGTGAATTGATGCCCCTAACTTTTTCCAATCTTTATATCCCGTTGAAGCTAAAGCACATTTTGAGGGTTCAAAAAGCTTGCAGACAATACAGAATACACAACCTAACTCTCGGGAATATATGAGCCATTCTCTATTAAACATTTCACCATTTACTTTTTTCCCCATTAACAAGCTTTTTGAGCATTATAGATTGCGATCTTGATACATCATTTTAGAGGATTTATTGTCATAATCTGCATTTTGACATTTTAACGGACCGTTCTCTATCCAAAATGGCATATCCTCAGCTGAAAGAATTTCCATAAAGTCCTGGATCACTTTTCCTATTCAATGGCAAATCGATAGGGAAATATACTCTCTCCTTAATGAGCTCTGATTACTTGTTTAAAGTTTGAGTTTCATTAATTAAGTCCTCTACAAAATCCAATATTTTTGCCTCTTTACTTATGCCACAGTTTGCAAGATTAGCTGAAGTTGGTGAATTACCATGACATTCTGCTTTTAATAAAAAACTATCAAGTTTTTGATGTTTCTTTATGTTTTTTTTTATTTATTTTTTTTTCTTTCTTCTTGCAGCTCCACTTTTATAGCTTCTTTCCATATCTGTTAAAAGGTTCTGAAAATGAACACATTTAATTAATTTAATTGCTATTGTTTACGAGCACTGATTTTACTAATAGATAACACTCCACTATTTTTTATTATTAAAATTAAGTAAAATAGCCAACATAAATAAGCAAAAGTTTGTTAAAAATAAACAGGAAAACAAACGTTAAAAATTTATGATTACTTTTTTCCCAGCGCACTTATTTACTTTACTTAAAAGCGTCCAAAATATCGCTTAAGTTTAATGCAATTTAAAATTTAAAACAATTACTTTCTTCAATTACTAAGATATTTTACTTAAAAGAGTGCAACATTTTTCTTAAAATAAACGCATTTATTTCATTTTAAATCAAACATTTTAAAACATTATGCACAAATAAATTTAAAAAAATTTATTAACTACCGTTTTTAATATCAATCTGGAAAATTAATCAGGCTGTTTTGCAAATAAATAATGTTTACTACTATTGTAAACCTTAATTAATTAGAAAAACAGCCCTAATTATAGTTTTTTCTTGGTTTGATAAGTTGAACCAAGTAATTGTAGAAAATAATATTTTAGAAGGTTCTTCGTTGAACTTTTAATTAAAAAACGTAATGTTATTAAAAAAATGTTAAATGTTAAATAAAATTGTTGAGTTGATTGTTCGTTAAAGTTATTATTTATACTAATGAACAAAATGTTGCAAAATGCTTTTCGTTTAATTTTCGTTTTAAAATATTTTATTTTTTTTTAATCACGAAAATATGTAGAAAAATAAAAAAGTAAAATTTTTTACACAGTTACTTTCTAATGAAAATGTATGCACTTTCCAAAAATTAAAATTTAATTTTGCTGCAATTTAGTTTTAGGGCCCCTTTTATTGCGGGGCCCCTAGGCCATGGCGTATTTGGTTACTGGCAATATGTTTAATGATAATAGTGAAAATGAAGTGGATAATATTAGGCTTAAAGAAGTTATTATGTAAATATTATTAGGTAACTTGAAAATAGTTGTATTTAAGTAAAAGAGATTTTTTTTTTTTCGGAAATTTCGGAAATGTAAGAAATAAAAATTCTGGCAAGTAAGTTTTCTACTCAACAAGCAGAAAACTTATTTGCCAGAATTAAGTATCAAGTAGTGTTAATGACTGTTAATTTGATTTTACTTTAGACAATTTAGAACAAAGCAAAGTATGAATTTTACTATTTATAGTAACAATTAATAACAGTTTTGAATTTAAATAATTTTAACTTTTTTTGCAATTTCAAACATAATTATGTTCTTTTTTTTTTTAATTGCCTTTGTCATCACTTGATTAGTTTGCTTACTGTTAAAACATGGTTTTAATTTTTAAATTGAATATGATGTGAAATTTATTCTATTAATCATTAGTCAACAGTTAGAGAGAAGCTGGAGCTTAATTAAGAAATGCTGGAAATTAAAACAAAGGTAAAAATAATTTTTTTTACTGGTAACATTATAAAACTAGTTACTACTATTTATTGCGTGTTTTTTTACTTTTTTAACATGCTGCTTTGGAAACACTTTCTTTCCCTCCCTCCCTCCCTCCCTCTCTCCCTCTCTCTCTCTCTCTCTCTCTCTCAAATGAGAGGGAGAATTAATAAAACATTTTTAGTGACTTGGGAGACAGTATTGTGTGCTTACAAATATTTTATGCTATGCGCTATTGTTGCTGGGTTTTGTGTCGATAGACCTAGGCTGTTTAAGCTATTTTTTATTCTTTATATTTTCTGTTATATTATTATCCTAATTCTACTAGCAATAAAATGCAAATAATTCTTTTTTAACTAAAAATTATAACTTTTTTTTATTTCTTTTTTTAGATTTTTGCAGGCTTTACTTGACTTCCATTTTCTTGTACCTGTTTTGTGACAGATTTTAAAAAGAACTTAACTGATGTTAATGCGGTCGTTATTATTATGTCGTTAACTATAAGCAATGATATTGCTGATATGGAGTCAAAGTTAAAATATTATTTATAGATAAATTTGTATTTAATTTTTTAAACAATATATCAAGTTATTAATGTGTTTTTGTTATTAATGATTTAATTACTCATGACCCCTATTAAGGGTTGCTTAGTGCTAGTTTTTTCAATATTGCTACTGCTGTAAATGTCTTCTGTTATATTATAGTTGTAGTTGTTATTGTTATTACTACTGTTATTATTACAATGATTATTACTGTATTATTACACAGGTCAACCAAAAAAATTTTCTTTCTGGTGCCCAGCAAACAATTTGTTTTTTGTATAGCATTTCTCATTTTGATTTCAAAATGCAACTCATTTTTCACCATCACGTCAAGTAGTAAAAATAGTTGTAAACATTTATAACATTTGCACTTTCAATTAAAGTGCAAAAGCAAATTTAAAAAATTGCGAAAAAAATCATATAGTTGGGCCAGTATTGGTACCAACTCTTAGCCATCTGTTTTTTTACAGTTGGGCCGTTAATGGTATCAACAGTTTATAAAACAGTTGCCTAAGTGTTGGTAAAAGCGTTACGTTTTTTTCACTGTACCAACTAAATAGTTAGCTGTTGGCCCAACTGTAGCTAATAGTTGGTTATTAGGATCGGGCCAACTATTTACCAACTGTTCAATGTTTATTGGGAAGCCTTTTTTCATACATATGTATGTACAAAATCAAGCGTCAGCAAAATCCGACATCCAATAGGCATAGAATGACCCTGTTTTGAAATACTTAAAAAAGATGTGCATACAATGTCGAAGTAAAAAAACAAACAAAAATATGCTAAAAAATTTCAAGTCAGACATATTGATTTTATTTTCATATAACAGTTATTTATGTTAAAACTTAGACAAATATTTATACATTACTTTACCTTTATATTTATAACATTCCTGGAAATCTGTGAAACATTCCTTACCCAAATATCTTGTTCTGTTACTATAGCCATATCCACTGGATTTATTGCAGCTTGACCAGTTGCTCCATTGTAACAAAGAACCTACAGTAATATACTAAATTTGATCATTTCAAAACATAACTACTAATATAGAATAGAAAATAATTTCAGGTTAAAACTAAAAAACACTGATAAACAGAGTTAACGCTTGTTAATACAGTTTTTACAAAAACAGTATGTTCAGTAATAGAAGTAACTTAGTTAATGCATACTAATACAGTGGCAACTGTTTTATTTTCTTTATAACACTTTTTTTATATCCTCCCAATAAACAAAGAATTTTTGTCTGTTTTTTTAAAAAAAACTGTATTTTGTATCTCAAAAGATATCTTTTGAATAATATATTGAATAGTATTTTGATTTTTAAAAGTTAATCCTTGATCTTTACAAATACATCACAATCATTTTATTTAACTGAAAAATTCGTTTGCAATTACTACAATGTCAGACAAAATTATAAATAAAAAGAAAGCAAAATTCTTAAATAATGTCAATTGAACAGTCAACAAACAATCGATTTACAGTCTACAAAAAAACATACAAACCTTGAAACAAATTATTAGCCTACACAATGTATGCATTCAAAAGAATTAAATAAGAACATTACTTGATAAAACTGCTAGATTGTTGAAAATAAAAACATTTTTTATTGAACCATTTTGAGAAACATTTCATGGATTTGAAGCGTATAATACAACATTTTTAAAACTTCGAACTTGTGTATTGATTTCAGATACAACATATGTGTCATTTACTTTGATTTTGTATGCATAATTTCCATTTATCAAAATTTGACTGATCTCAATATTTGATTATTGATTTAAAGAAAGTGCCAAACGGGTGTCAAATATGAAATCAGTACCGTTAATCATAGCTGTAACTTAAAGAACTTCAAGATCGTGGAGCCAGACACCCGGATAACCGTTTTTAATATTATCTTAATCAATAAAGAAATGAATAATACAACTCAAATTACTGCTAAATGAATATGGCATAAAATCAAATGAAATTAAAAATTCTTTGTCCAGTATTGGCATTTCAGTGATATTTTTTGTTTTCTCTAAACCAGTTGGGATGTCTTCTATTAGATAGTAAATCATATGACACGCACCTAAAAAATATTTATATCAGTGAATGCATGCGCATACATTTAAATATTTAAGATAAAAAGCATAAACAACAGCTGCGTTCCAACAAAGTTTTTTCTTTGTACCAATTTAATCTGTATTAACAGTTTGCTCTTACATGTTAAATACAAAAATTACAACAACAAAAAAGTTTTTAAAACTTTAAAGAAATCATCAAATTACAATTTACAAGTTTTTATTAATAATGAAACTCAGTGATTGATTACGTTGAACAGGTGACTTTACAACTTCTAGAAAGTTTTTCACAAAAATTTTATAGGTTGCTGCATATTTTTGGTTTATTATTTTTTTTTTTTCCTAATGACTGATTAGTATTTTATGTGTATGATAAATAAGTAAAATTAGATTATTTCGATAATTTAGACACCAATTGTCTTATAAAATGTCTGTTTGCTTTCAAACATCTGGATCAAAGCACATTTTTAAACTAAGCAACCCAACTGGCACAGTATAATAAGTTTATAAACGTCTTACAGACATCTATGCCCACCTGGAATAGCCTATATACTTTTACTTTTGGTTTTTAAAACTAACTTTTTTAGGAAGATTTAATTCTTTTGTTTGTTAAAAAAAAATTATTTTTAAATAAACTAATGCATGGGGAAGCTTTACAAAGAAATTTCAAGAAATTTGTATCTACTCAAAATTGACTCGCAAGTATTTAGATGGATATTTCAAGGTAAACTTTAATCAAAAGTTAACCTGAATCAATTCATGATCAACCTGCAGTTAATTAGCATCAAGTCTACATTCAATCTGCAATCAATACATGATTCAAACTAGTTTCTACAGTAATAGTTTTGAATACGCAGCTCAAAGTTAACACGTGACTTGGTTAAAAAGAATATAAAACAAATAAAGCTTGAGTATAAAACCATTAAAAATGTTCTGCGTTTTTTTTCCCATTATATAAAACGCATTTTTCAAAGGTCATTTTTAATTATCCTTGGTATGCCTTGGTCTACCTTCAGTTTTTCGATTGTATAGTTAATATAAACAGAGGAACATTCGATTAGAATTGATTGTCAAAAATTAACAAATGTTAAAAAAAGTTTTTGTGACTATAAATAGCATTTGATGTAGACTCGTGAAAACTTTAATAAAAAGAATAAAAATAGACAAAAATTCCAAAATATTTCTGCCATTTACGTAAATAAATTAATTTGATATTTGTACAGTGTTTTATTTTATTTTTATATGAATAAGTTTTCATGCAGATGCCTTCATCTGTTCAAGGCTGTTCTCATCTCTTCAAAAATCAAGCTAATTTAAAATACAACATTACCAATTATTATTATTTCGAATAAGTTTGCAAGTAGACAATTGTTCAAGGCTAATATTATCCAATAGTCACAGATTAAAGCTACTGGCACAGTTATATTTACCAAATCGTGAAAAGTTTCTTTTAAGATATAAACTTATGCTTTTAGTAAAAAATCAGATTTAAACAATGTTTATATATTTCTAGGGTTTCCAATTATCTGGCATTAATGACTATCCGGATATCTCATACTGAAAATTTAAATTATTCAGATATATTCTAGAATCAGGTATATTGTTTAAATCTATTTCATTTTTTAAAATTCATATTTGTATTATGAATTTTTAAAAAGCACAATAAAGAGATACAACCGTACCATGCGCTAATTTTGCTATTAATTTGATATATGGTTTCCAAGAAAGATCAAATTAATAGCTAAAAGACAAAAGGTTGAAGACTCTTTCAGTAAATTACCATTCATAAATATAGAAAGATCTAGATTATTGAGTTAACGATTAGCCAAAAAAAATTGAGTTTTATCGAAATTAAAGTTCACCAGCCAGTTAAGAACGCTATGTTGTGGTAGAAGTGAGATCCTTTTTAAGCTCAAATTCCCCCTCCAAGCAATCAGAGAGTGTTGGCTTCTTATCAAGACAAGAATAAATGTAAGATTTTTATTTATCAAAGACTCAAAGGCCTTGCTAATAACAGAAGACTGATTGAGCCATATTTGGAGGGGTCAGAATGTTTTCTGGATTTTTCTAAAATTGGAACAACAGAAGCCATTTTCCAGTAGGCAGGAAAATTAGATTTAGTCAAGCACTTATTAAATAGTTTAGAGAGAATTAAAGAGAGTTCTGGAGAACAATTTGTAAGACTATGACAGGAATGTTGTCTGGACCACAAGTCAAAGAAGAGTTTAATTAAGATATGACTTTAGCAATGGAAGCTGGAGTGATTTGAATGTCTAACAATGGGTTAACCTGTTTAATTGAAATGGAAGGAAGAGAATGGCCATAAGATTCGAGAGTCGAATTAGAAGAAAAGTTCTTTACAATTAGTTCTGCCTTATCCTTGGAAGAGGTAATAAGATCAGTCCCATTATTTGAGAGATGAAATGTCAGATCTACTTTTGCTAATGACACTGATGAAGATTTTCCAAAAGTCTCTAGAGCCTAACTTCTGAGATAAGATACGAGATTAAGTGAATTGAGAATAATGGAGCTTAGCATCTGACAGCACCTTTTTTCATCAATTTCATCAGCTGAGAAGAAAAAAGTCATCACCCCAAGGACCGTCCCAAAAAAAATCACACAAAAAGAATCCCAGTCACCTTTAGGGTAGTAGTAAGTAGTGCAATGATAGGGTGAGTCTGAAAAGGAAGTACAAGGTGAAAGATTTAAAGAGATCATTGCATGGTCAGAACCACCGAAAGAAGAAAAAGGAGAAACTGAACACAAGCTAGGACCAGAGATAAGACAAAAATCAAGGAGTGAAGGTAAATGATTAGGTTTGTCAGGAAAATAGGTCACAAAGTTAACTGAGTAATAGATTGGGAAATGTAGAAGTTATAGTGCAAGCAGGGTCAGTGGCATTAGAGCCAAGCCATTCAGTGTGATGAGCATTAAAGTCACCTATAACAACAATATTGCCAGAGGGGTAAATAGCATGATCAATTTGATTAGAAACTAAATCTAAAAGAGCGCAGTCTTGGGAAGAAAGAAAACAATAAAGAACAAAGAGAAAGTTGATAGAGTGAAGTGGTGCTTAGCGGAAGCACATAAAAGAATGTTCGAAGGAGTCGAACCTGATTTCACAGCAAATAGGTGAATTAATGAGTACATATACCCCCATGCATGTGACTATTGGAGTCTTAACAAGCATGTGACAATTGGAGTCAAAAACATGTGACTATTGGAGCCAAGCATGTGACTATTGGAATCTTAACAAATTAAAGAAAATTACCCATCAAAATGAAATCAGAAGAAGGAACTCACAGAATCAGGGCTTTGGAGCAGAGGTCTAAAATTGGCTCCGGCTTCATTAGAATTTTTGGCTCCAGAGTGGCTCCGCAAAAAACAAATCAAACATTTTTTTTTATGTTTAATGACTGTAACTAAAGTACTATTAATACTTTGTTAATCGAAATCTTGATTCATCCTTAAAAATAAAATATCTAAAATATCAGGTTTGAGTGAAGAACGCAGATCATCCGATACAAACTTAAAAGCAGAAAATAGCCTCTCTACACTTGCTTGTGAGATAGGTATACAAAGTGACAACTCTGCACGTTTCTTTTTGGATATTCTTCAATTCCCTCAAAATCTGAATTCTCTTTTGAAAATTCCACTTTTTCCATTATCCTACAGTTTTTTTTGTTTTGTTTTTTTAAATTTATTTATCATAAAAAAACATTTATAACGTACTTATTTACAAGCTTCAAAATAAAATATAAGATAAAAGAATGACAGGAGCAATTAGAAGACAGTAGTCTTGTCATCAAGCCCCTATAGTAAACGTAAAGTGATTTTTTTTCTTTCAAAAGTTTACTTTATTTATATAAACTAAACTTTTATATATTTATATGTATACTTTCTCATATTATAAAACATAAAATAACTACAATAGAATAAACAGATTTAAAAAACAAAATAAAAGTACTTTAATAAAACAAGATTTTGTAGTATAATAAGAATTAATAAAAGAAAATCCCAAAAATTTAAAATAATATAAGAATTTTTTTTTTTTGAGTTTTTATTTTTCTGTTAAAAATATAAAAATATGTTTGTGTCTGGTAAGTCAGGCAAATACATTTGAACAACATTTTTAAAAGAATTTATTGAGGTTATACTTTTCACATTTTCATCAAGAACTGTATTCCATAAAAAAGGTCCTCGATATTAAATTAAATAATCTGTTTTTTTAGATTAAACTTAGGTAAAATAAAAGTGTAAACAGAGCATCTTGTTAAGTATTTATGCTCAATTTTTGAAAAGCAATTATTAAAAAATTTTGGAAGCATGTCAATTTGATATTTAAATAATAAGTTTTGGAAGAGGTCTAACTCATAGACATTAAGTGCTTTTATTTCTTGGAATAATAGCTCAGCGTGGGCGTATTTATCACATTACATATAATTCTACATGCTTTTTTTTTGTTTTATAGATATATCTTTTAATGCTGAAGCGCGAGTACTTGCCCAAGCAATATTACAATAGCTAATGTAACTGTGGATGAAAGAGTAATATATATCTTTTAAACATTTTTTACTTAGTAGATGTTTTATTTTATGCATAATGCCTATTATTTTAGAAACTTTATTTTCAATGAGCATAATAAGATTTTTCTAATTAAGATGTTCATCAAATAATACTCCTTAGACTTTCACTGATACAACTCTTTTTACTATAAAGTTATTTATCATTAGCTGAGAAAGTTGAAAAGGCAAGTTGTTGGATTTAATTGGTTGATGAAATAAAACATATTTAGTTTTACTGATGTACAACAAGAGTTTGTTTGCTATGAATCACTAAGATTTGCCAGTTCACGATGTACTGTGGAGAAAATTGTTTTTATATTAGAGTGCGAATAAAAAAGGTTAGCTTCATTGGCGAAAAGAATAAAATTAGGCATATCAGAGGATAGGTACATATTATTCACATAGAGTAGAAACATTATGGGTCCAGGAATTGAACCTTGGGGAACTCCACAATTTATTGGTTCCAATTTTGTACAACTTTAGTCATAACGTACTCCTTGTCTTCTATTTTTTAGGTAACAACGTAGGCACTTTAGGTTGCTGTTTTTAACTCTGTATGTTTTTAATTTGTGAAGAAGAATTTCATAATCAACAGTGTCAAAAGCTTTTGACAAGTCAATAAACAAGCCAAGAGTATAATTTTTGTTACCAAACCCATCTAGAATTTGTCTGGCTAATCAGTTATTGCATGATGAGCTGAATGTCCTTTTCTTAAACCAAACTGTTTATTAAATAAGATATTATGTTTTTCAAGAAAACTATATAGTGTGTTATGCATAATGCGCTCGATCAGCTTTGAAAAACAGGAGAGAATAGATATCATTCTGTAGTTAGATGGTATAAAGTCATCGCCATTTTTGTATACAGGAACTACTCTTGCTATTTTTAATTGACCAGGAAAAAACCAGTTGCTTATGACCATTTAAAGATTAAATACAGAGGTAATTCAATAACATCAAAAGCATCTTTTAGAACATTAACATTAATATTGTCAAACCCTGCACTCCTATTTGTTTTAAGTGCATTAAAAGAAATTTGAAGGTCATTTACTGGGGATTCAGACTTTTTCATTACAGAGTTTTTTAAATAGGATTGATTTTTTTTTTCCCGGAGTTATATCTGCTGCTAAGTTTGTCCCTATATTTATAAAGAATTTATTTAAATTTTCAGCAATTTATTTCTAATTAAATATATCTTCATTTATATTAGTTTTTAAACTCTTTGGAATTGTGGCGTTTTTTATTAATTGTTTTTTTCCTATTACTTCTTTAATAACTTCTCATGTTTTCGAATGTTTTAAGAGATTAGAATTGTAACTTTTTTTAATTTGTTTTTTTAATCTTTTAAAACAATTTTTATATTTCTTGTATTTAATTTCATTGCTATGTTTTATAAGAATTTTTCATAAAGTTTTTGTTTTTTTCTGGATGATGTTTTGTAAGGCCATTTGTCATCTACGGGTTATTAAAGGTTTTAGAATAAATAGTTTTTTCAAGTTTTGGAAAAGATATTTCATATATTTTAGACAACAATTGTATAAACAAGTCGTAAGCATCATTTGCATCACTATACTTAGTTAAAAATCCCCAATCAATTTTCGCTAACAAAATTTGTTAATGGATTGACTGTTTATTTGCCTTACGAATGTTGTAGAAGAATTGATAGTGTCAGGAGATACAGAGTAAGTTATAGACAATTTGGAAAGTGATCGCTAACATCAGTTTTTAAGATGCCACTCTCCAGTTGAGAAACCATGTAATTGTTAGTAATAATATTATCAATATCTGAAGAAGTATTGTGTACTGCTTGCTTTGGTTAGTTTATTATAGTTATTTTGCTACTCTGAAGAAGAGTACTTACAAAACGTTTAGTGTAGCAATCATTATTTATTTTTTGAATATCTATGTTAAAATCACCTGTTAAATAAACGTGCTTTTTAAAGACTTTTGATAATATATTCTTTAAGTGGTTTTAAAAAGCATTAAAATTACCATTAGGTGGTCTGTAAAGAGCAGTTATAAAATATTTTCGGTTTTTTGGTTGATTATTTAAATATTTAATGATTCATCTGATATAATGACTCATCAGATGATACAAACTTGTTTTATTCTAGTAAAGATATCAGTAAATTATTTCAAACAGTAAACAAAGAACTTGAAAAATTAACCCAATGGTTCAAATCAAACAAACTATCTTTGAACATCAATAAATCCAAATACACTTTGTTCCATCGTCTTCATAAAAAACAAGATATTCCATTAAAACTTCCTGATCTTTTTATTGATAACGCATTATTAAAAAGAGAGCAATCAATAAAATTTTTAGGTGTGATTCTGGATGAAAATGTAACCTGGAGGGACCACATAGGTCTAATTGAAAATAAAATATCAAAAAATATAGGTGTTTTGTATAAAGCCAAGCAGTTTTTAAATCTATCTTGTTTAAAAAACTTATATTTTTCTTTAATTCATTGCTACTTAAATTATGCAAACGTTGCTTGGTGCAGCACAAACGCAACAAAAGTAAAAAAACTGTTTAGTAAACAAAAACAGGCTATAAGGATAATTACAAACGTAGACCGTTTCTCTCACACTCAAACATTATTTAATAAACTTAATATTCTAAATGTATATAAACTAAACCTTTACCATATTCTTATCTTCATGTTTAAACTTGATAAAAAAAGATCACCAATGTTATTTAATTCACTTTTTGAAAAAATAAACCACATATACCCTACCAGATTTTCAAAAAACAATTACATTCAATCCAAAACACATTATTCAGCAACCAAATTCTCAATTGCTAACCGAGGTCCTAAGCTGTGGAATACAATATTAAATAATGAGCTGAAATCTAATTATTCTTTAAACCAGTTTAAAACAAAACTTAAGCAATTACTGATGATACATGAAAATGAATTAAAGTTCTTCTAAAAAGCTTTTTAAACTAGCAAACAAAAACAAAAATTAACCTACTAATTACTCTTTAATATTATATTTAATATTCTAAACAATAGTCTGCTATTGTAAATGTATTTCTTATCTTATAAGTTTTGAATTTACAAACGATTTTTTTAAGTTTTATTATTTGAAATACTAATTACTAAAAATATTGTAAAATTTTATAATTTCAATTTTTATTAAAAAAAGTTATTGTAAATTCTTTTTGTAATATTAATACTTATATATCATCTTATTTTACTAATCAGTTCTTAAATATAAATACTTTTTGAATTACTAAATATTTTAAACGTTATATATTTTATTTTTTGCATTTTGTTAAAACATTTTATTTGATGAATATGCATTTTTTTTTTGGGGGGGTGGGGGGGGCTTAATGATAAGATGAATTTTGTCTTCTTCAAGCCCCAGTCATGTAAATATTTGTTTTTATAAATTACGAGTGTAAATTATTTTCAATCGGCAAATACAATACTAAAAAAAAAAAAAAAAAAAAAAATCTGTGTCATTAACACTGAGGTTTTTTTAATTGCTTAAAAGTAAGAGAGTAAAGTATAAAATACATACGCCTCCACCAAAGTCATTTTTCTTTGGTGTTGGTATTGAATTATAACCAGATAGAAAAAAGTTAGATTTACATTCATCTCCATTTTTAAACCATGTTTCCGTTAAACAGAATACACTAAATTTATAGTTTAAGCTTTGAAAACGTAAAGCTGATTAGCTTTAGGTTTTCAAAGTTTTTACTCATGCTTTTGATTTTAAAATTGATAATGAAACACAAAATAAAGTGGATTTTAAATAATTAGATGCTTCATTTACATTAAAATAATTAGTTTCTATTGAAAAAGTGTTACAATAATTCACATCAGGGTCATTTTTACTTGTTAAAAGTAGTGTCATCTAAAAAATTTGTATTAAAAACATTTTTATCAAAAAAACATAAAAAAGAAGTGTGACCAAAACTAATTTTAGTCACACTTATCCTTTTTTCTTTTTTATCAAGCTCCTTTTTAAACTCATCCTAATCTCCATTGAAATAAGATTCTCTTAAAACTCAAAGAAGTACTGTAGATAGTACAGCAGTTGTTCTTATTACTACTCAATGAGTCATCTACCCTTCATCTCAAGGATTAACTCTTACTTCCAATCTTTCTTAGAAACCATATACCAAATCTGCTGCAAAATTAGCATCTGCTAAGGTTGCATCTCTTTCTCAAGCTCAACACTTTTTACTGCAGATTCTATATTCTATCTATATAAATCTCAAATCTGGCCTTGTATGGAATACTGTTGCAATATCTGGAGCGGATCTACTAATGATGCCCTTTCTCTTTTAGACAAGGTGCAAAAACGCATTGTAAACTTAGTTAGACCTGCTCTTGCAGACAACCTTGACCCATTATCACATTGTCATAACGTTGTTTCTCTTTCTCTTTTCTACAAATACTATAATGGGCACTGCTCTAAAGAGCTAGCGTCTCTTGTGCCATCAACTAAAATTCATTCTCGTGTTTCTTGTCAATCAATCAAGTCTCATCTTTTTTCTGTGACTGTTTCTAAATACTCCAAAAACTCTTATTCCTCTAGTTTTTTCCTTGTACATCAGTTCTTTGGAATTCGCTTCCTTCATCTTGCTTTCCTGGTTCATATAATTTGCAATCTTTTAAGCAATCTGTTAATCGTTATCTTGCTCTACAATCTTCATCTTTTCTCTTTCAGAAACTTCCAACTCTAATAGTGGTTGCATGCAGTCTTGCTGGAAGCAAAGATGTTATAAAAAAAGATTTTGAAATGTCTTTTGCAAATAGCCCTTGATTCTTCTCTAGGTCAGATTTCAATTTAAACCATTGCTTAAGGAACTCTCCTAAAGTAATGCCGATTCCTTGAAGTTTAACATAATAATTGCAAAGATGACTTGTCTTATCCCATATTTCAGTGTGTAGAAAGAATATCTGACCAATTGCAGCAAATTGTTCACACACTGGATGCAAAAGTAATAATCTTTCAAAAGCGCATCAGCTTAATGTCAGTAGACAATTGTTGGCACCACTCTGGGTAAGCTGCTTCACTTTCTTCATTTGGTACCCTGTTGTAAAAACTCCACTTGTTCTTAATCCTGTATAGCTTTGTCTTTGTGCCAAATTTTTTTTTACATAATAATATTGAATATTTATTTTCAAATAGCTCTTTTGGTGTCAAGTGGTTGCATCTATTTTCACATAAATAAATTTCTGTAACATTATTTTCTTTATTTCAGCTTTTTTTCAGCAAATTCATTAATCAAATTGCGTTTAGAATTCTGTCTAATACTGAATCCAAGAGTTTTACCAAATTGGCCTGTAACCAAATGAAATCCTTCATCCGCAAATGTTTTCAACAAAACTCTGTTAATAACTACCATTTTAATAATTCCAATTTTAAAAGTTTTTTAAAAGCTCATTTCAGATTCAACAGTTTTATATTCTGATAGACATAATTTTTCCAAATTCCGTTTCACATTGTAAACTTTTGATTTTTTTATTTGGATGGCGCATGAAATCACTTTATCATTTATCTTTTCTAAAATCTTACATGTAACCGGTTTTGTAGTTTTATCAATTGAAAAATAATTATCTAGAAACCTCTCAGGATCGTTTGAGATTGAAGCTCCTAATAATAAAATGTTGAGTAGGTAGGTTAAAAGGGTAGGTACTTTTGCAAAATGCAAAATGCAGGAAAGGAAGGGGGAAGGGAAGGGTAGGGGGGGGAAGAAATAAAAAAAAAAGCTTATGTACTTTATTGGCAACCCCTTAACCAATGATTGACATTGTTTAGTAGTATTATTTCAAAATAAATTATCATACTTTAAAACAAAAACCACATGACATGTTACACAAAATAATTGGATAAAAATTAAATTCTGAAAAAAAAAATGTTCTTTTTGTTTTTTTTCTAATGCTATATTAAGAAATTATAAATTTTAAATGCTATATTTGGAAATTATAAATATTTTATAAAGCGTAATTGTTTAAATTATTTAAAATAATCACATTATATAAAATAACAACTTTATGGAAATTTGATATATCAAAATATCAAAAGGGTGGAGCTGGCTCCGGAGACAGCAGAAAATATTTTAACTCCAGCTCCAGCTCAGCTCCAGGTAAAACCACCAGCTCCAGATAGCTCTGTCTACAGCTCCAGAGTTGCTCTAAAGCCTTGCACAGAATTTAAATTAGCCTCACTAAGAGTAAGCAAGTCTGTTGAATTTTGCAAGAGGTAAGTTTCAACTGATGGAAGGTTGCTTTGCAGACTACAGATACTAGAAAAAAATATATTAAAACAGTTAAGTGGTGGGGATGGTTTTTTTATGTTTAATATTTTGGGTTACTTTTAGCATGATTTAAAATTAAAGAGAACTTGATTCATTCATAGATAGAGCACGGCCTCCTAAGCAACGAGCTATGGAATTTTCTCTATCATGATAATTAACCTAAAGTCACAACATAGGGCTCCTTATTTGGTCTCGACAATGTGCACCAAAAGTATTAACAAGGATACCATCCATGCACAACATAACAATGTCAATACTCTGATATTTTGCAGCTGTTGATGGAATCAGCTGCTCTAAGAGCTACCACATAGTTCAGGAAACATTACTACCAGTCGGACTCAGAACCATTAAACTGAGTTTTAGAGATGTACCCAATTAGGTGATAACAGAAAGAGTTGTATAGGCACTATCAAGGAGGCACAAGAAAGACCTATGAGAAGAGTCAAAAAGATCTAGCATTCATCATCCTAAGCAGGAAACAATTTAATGCAGGTTTAAATCTATGCCAGCCTAATAGATAAAGAAGGGATTCGAGGCTGGTTAGTAGTAATTGTCTACTTACCACTAAAGTCATTGCCTAGGAGACCTCCTACAAGTAGCTGAATGCAATTAACTTTAATTCTTTTAATTATATATAAATAAATATATATATATATTTATATAAATAAATTAATTTATTATATATAAATATATATATATATATTTATATATATATATATATATATATATATATATATATATATATATATATATATATATATATATATATATATATATAATTATTGTATATATATATATATATATTACAATATTATATATATTATTATTATTATTATTATTATTATATATATATATATATATATAAAATTATATATAATATTATATTAAAATTATTATTATTATTATATATATATATATATATATATATATATAAATTAATTGATTTCTATCCAAGATGAGTATTTTTATTAAGACACCATCTCTAGCTTTTATTCAACCAAAAGCCCCAAAGCAGAAGAATTCTAAGTGAATGCAGTTAACATCTGCCCAAGATGAGTATTAATATCAAGAATACAGAGGATTTTTAAAATAAAGTTTGTTTGTCCTTGCCTCTGCTTAAAAAAGTACACTCAACAAAACAGGAAAGCATGGGGCAGAAAAGCATAGGGCAATAAAAAAAAAATTTATAAGGTAAGCATTCATAAAGTGCAATAACAGTTTAAAGATTTTTTTGAAATAAAAACCTGTCGATTAAAATGTTTTTTTTTTTACTTCATGGTTCACACTATTCCGTATCATAGTGTTTGCTCTGAAACATTTATTACCAACTATATCACAAAACATTCCAACATATGATTAAAAATTAATGAATTGTTTATTGTTTATGTTTATCTTTTCCAGGCATTTACAAAAATAATGCAATACTTTGTTTTATTAAAATCTATCGATATCGACTAGAATAACATAAAAATAATGCAGATTTCTAAATAGTAAAAACTAGATCAATAAACAAAAAAAATGACCATTCAGATATCCTGATTAAAAAACCTACCTATAGCTAACATCGTTGTTGTAGATTCCGTACGAAAAATAAGACTCTAGGTAGCAAAACAATTTGTCAAATTTAAGAAAATAAAACATGCAATATTTGCAAAAAAACACTGCTGATTAAACATAATACAAAAAAAAAAAAAAACATCGAAAAATAACAAAAAAAAAACATCAATTAACATATGTTGCGAAAAAATGTACATCTATTAAAGCTACTTACAAACAATCACCTGATAAAGCTGATTCAAAAACATGTTGCTTTCAAATCAGTTATTTATTGTTTATTCTAAACAATTTATTGCTTAACTTCTATTAGCTTTTGAAAACAATAAAAAAAACTTTATTACCTAAACAAGAAAAATATAAGCTGAATAACAAACAAAATAAGCAGTGTCTTCTCAAAAACTACATTAGATATTGATCTTAAACTTTAGAGATACACCTTTTTTCATAAATATGTATGTACAAAATCAAGTGTGAGCAAAATCCGAGATCCATTCGGCATAGAATGATCCTGTTTTGAAATGCTTAAAAAAAGATGTGCATACAATGTCTGAGTCGAAGTACACAACAAACAAAAACATGCTAAAAAAACTCCAAGTCAGCCATAATGATAGATTTTAATTTTTTATAACTGTTATTTATATTAACTCAGACAAACATTCATATATTGTTTTACCTTTATATTCATAACATTCCTGTACTTCTGTAAAGCATTCTTTACCCATATATCTTGTTTTGTTACTATAGCCATATCCACTGGATGTAATGCAGCTTGAACAGTTGCTCCATTATAACAAAGACCCTACAGTAATATATTAAATTTGATCATTTCAATAAATAACTACTAAATTAGAATATAAAATAATTTCAGGTTAAAACTAACACTGATAAACAGAGTTAACACCTGTTAATACAGGTATTACCTAAAACAAATGCTCAGTAATAGAAGTAACTTACTTTATGCACACTAATACAGTGGCATCTAATTTATTTTCTTTATAATACTTTTTTTATATCCTCCTGTTAAACAAAGAATTTTTGTCTTTTTTTTTAAGTAAAAACAATCCTATTTTGTATCTCAAAAGATATCTCTTGAATATTCTATTGTATTTTGAATTTCAAAAGATATGTCTTGATTACTAAAAATACACCATAGTCATTTGATGTAAATGAAATATTTCTTTGCGATCTTTACAATGACAAAAAAAAAAAAAGTCAAAAGAAGGCCAAAGTCTTGAATTAAGTCATATATACTGTCTCCAAACAAAAATCAATTTACAGTCTACAAAAAACATACAAACCTGAAAGTATATTAATACATTACACAGGATAGGCTCTCAAAAGCAAGAAATAAGAACATTACTTGATGAAACTGCTCGATTGTTGGCAACAAAAACGTTTTTTATTGAGCCATTTTGAGAAACATTCCATGGATTTGAAGCGTACAATACAACATTTTTAAAACTTCGAACTTGTGTGTTGATTTCAGATACAACATATGTGTCGTTTACTTTGATTTTATACGCATAACTTCCATTTATCAAAATTTGACTGATCTCAGTTTTTGACCATTGATTTAGTGAAAGCGTCAAATTGGTGTCAAATATGAAATCAGTGTCATTAATCAAGACTGTAACTTGAAAAACTCCAAGATCGTCAAGCCAGACTCCTGGATAACCATTTCTAATCTCATCAGAATCATTAATGAAATGAATAATACTACTTAAACTGCTGCCGAATGAATACGGAATGAAATCAAATGAAATTAAAAATTCTTTATCCAGTATTGGTATTTTAGTTATATTTTTTGTTTTCTCCAAAGCAGTTGGGACGTCTTCTATTACATAGGTAATTATCTGACACGCATCTAAAAAAATTTTATATTTTTTTTTATGAGCAAATTACAGGCCTCGTTAATATATGTTGTAGCAAAACAGAATAGTGTAACGCTAGTAAATTTTACTTCACTTTATTTGCATATTTATATTGTTAAAAGCATTATAATATTATTTGCCTATTTCTAAGTACTGCATTATCATTTAATTAAATTGAAAACCATGTTAAAAAAGTATTTAAATTTAAAATTTTTTAATTAATTATTGTTTTAAAAAAATTAATATTGAATTTTAATTATTTAAAAATGTTAAAAAAAAAAGTAGTTCTTTATTTTAATATTCATTTTTATTTCTTTAAATCGTTTATAACACAATAATATTATTTAATTTTTGCAAATTTGTTCTGTTTATTATAATGAGGATCCAATTATTCATTGATGAATTTTTTAAGGATAGAAAAAAAAACTATTATTATTTATTTAACATTTTGGTCTTCAACAGTTAATAAACTAGTTAATAATATGTAGTAATGTAATGTTTATTATATGATTCATCTATAAATTTAATGATGAAATACTTTTGTTATAAAGCAATTTAAATTCAAAAAAAATCAACTTTTCACAAACTTTTCATATAAAGTTTACTAAAAAAATTATCTATAATATTTTTTCCTTAAAGGTTGAATATGGTTTATATGGCAATGCATTTATATACACTTAAAAGCATTAAACACTTTTGTATATTAGCAATTTTGTAACAGGATGAAAAAAATTTATTGATTTGAAACTATAAATAAATAAACAAAGTAGTTGAATTTAAAACAAACATATAAAATAAGATTTTATATGATTTTATATGAAAAAAAGATTTTTTTTTTTTTAATCATAGTTCAGACCTTTTAAAAGTAGATTTAAAAAAGTGTAAAACAGAGTGTTTTAAACTTTTTTTAAATTCAATTTAAATTTAATAAAATAAATTAAAATATAAAAAAATTTATTTAAATATCTGTTTTATTAACAAACAAAAAAAATTATTTTACAATTGCTGTAAAAAAGATTTTTACAACAATTAATTACTAATTTTTTTAGTACAAATTATTCTATCAGACCGTTTAAATGTTCATTTGAAAAGATTTTGGCGAATGTAAATGGCTTAACAAATAGAAAAATTAGCATTTTGTAAGTAAAATGTGAGCAACGTTTGTACTTAACAAGGCCTCATATTGATCTAAACTTTTTGAGATAAGCATTTTTATTATATATGTACAAAACAAAAATTTGTTAGCAAAATCTTATATATATTTGGCTTTGAATGTCTTTGATTACTTAAAAAAGATGTGCTTTTCTTACACCTACACTTTGGATTTGGAGTCAATACATATTTTTATTTGAATTTGTATTTGGTAAAAATAGGCTAATTTGACATATTTGTATTCGTATTGTATTAGATTAAAAACTTTCTTAAGTATTTGTATTTGCATTTGATTGAAATGTTTTTGCTATTCAATAAATTAAGTTAATCAGTGTTTTTTTGGAAATATAAGAGATATGTTGTTTTGTTTCGTTTTTTTAATTTTTAACACAAAAATAAATCGCAAATTTGTTTTTAAAGGAAATTTATTAAAAGACTTATTTTCATTCTTCTATTTTTATTGATAATAACTGCATGATAGATTGACTGCAGCGTTTCATTAACAGAGATAAAGAAAAATAAAAAAAAGAAAGAAAAGAAAAATAAAAAAAATTTTATTCTATGTATTAAAATCGTATTACTAATTTTAATTACTTTAATTTTTAATTAATTAATTGAAAACCATATCATAAAATTAAATAATTTTGGTAATTTTGTTTTGCTATTTGCAAGTATTTAGAAAAGGTTAAAAAATATTTTGAATTTAAAAAGGTAACCTATATAAAAAAAGGTATCATTTCTTAAAAAATATGCATAGAAAAAATTATTATTAACTCTTGAAAAATATTAATACAAAAGTAGTTTATTGAATGAAAAGTCATAAATTAATATTTAAATAAAATAATGCAAAAAAGGAAAGAAAATAAAAAATATGTTTTATAATTAAAATAATTTTAAAAAAATGTTTGCCGTTTGTTTTGGTTGAATACTTTATACTAATTATTCTACGAACCTTAGTATAAAGTATGCCACTTGTTAAGCCAAGCAATAGTCATTTTAATTTTTTCTTATTGAAACTTGGCATTATGTGGTTTTGGATCAAATTCTTACAGCTGTTTACCTTTCCAAATGTTAACCTGTTTTATACAGTTTAGGAAACTAAATATTTTTATATGCTACACTATCTTAATTACCATTAATTTATAGACAATGTTTTAATTTTGATCTTTAACTATGATTAGTAAAGTTCTTATTTTTTTTAAAAACTGATTGATATTTTAAGTTATTAAAAGCTCTTTAACACAAATTAGTGTGAAGTAAATTCTAGAACACAGATATCACTTGGGCATTTTGAAAAATCATGAACGGAAACTTGTATATGTTTTGTTTATAATTTTCATAATAATAAAACTGGCGATCGCCAATTTGCTCTCATTTAATTCTAATCTATATAAATAGTTTGTAAACAAAAAATGGTATACATTAGTAATGTTCACAAAGAATAAATTAAGTTTGAAACGGAATCACGCACAGAACAGAAAAACTCAGTGTTTAGTTACTAGAAAAATAAACTTTAATTCCTCAAAAAGTATAAGTTTCAGGGTTTTTCTTTTTTTTTAAATGGTGTTTTAAACATTAGTTAAGCTTTCCAGAAAGTTACAGGATTTCACAATGTATCATAGAGTCACAGCAATCGTTTAAATGAAGTTTATGAATGATCACACACGTAAATCACGCACGGAAATTGCGAATTCGTTAATTTCATGTAGATATTTTTAAAAAAATAAATTGCTGGTGAGTATTTTAAGTGAAATATTATACTTCCACAACTCATATTTAGTATATTCTCAATGAGAAAGGGCAGTTATCAATTATTTCTGGCTAAAGTATAGCATTTTGAAAACTGTTGTTTATTTTCAAACTGTAGCAATATAATTACTCAAAAAAAAAAAAAAGATCAATGTACTCATTTAATTTATTCAGGTAGCCTTATAAACGTTATAAATGTTTTTTAAGAAAATCATAATAGTATGCATGTTGCTTCAACTCCCAGTTTTTAATTGCTAAAAACACACAGAAATGGAAATCCCCACTTCATAGATATCAATGAATATATATTATTCATAGATAAATGTAGATTACTCTAATAAATATAGATTACTTCATGGATACCACATCTATATGTGACTTTATAGATATCACTTCATAGATCTATATATACAAATATTATTAATATGTTGCATGAAACATGTCACTTACTGTACCTTACATACTATAGTTATTTGAATGATTTATAATAACTTCTGATTATTTTGATAAATTGTGTGCCTATAAATAACCTATAAGGTTGTGTTTGCAACATTTAAACAAACCACGCAAGTTTAATTTTACTTTTGTTTTTGATAAACTTACTTTTACTGATTAACATAGGAACCTTTTAGATCAGGAAAAACTTCAGCCATAGTCCACGTTGTATTTTCTAACTCATAAAAGATTTTTGTTCTGTTCATAAGCCCATATCCATTAGAAGTATTGATGCCTGACCACTTATTCCATTGATCAAGCGATGAAGCTAAAAAAAATAAGCTTAAATAAAATTATTTTTTCTAACAAATTTATTTTTAACAAGGATGCAAGCAAATGATATATAAGTTGGGAACTAGTAGAATCTAAGAAAAAACATCAAAAAGCAGGAAAACAGGGGAGTTTTTTTCTTATCGCTTTCTAGTCTTTGTTGCTCAAAATAATTACTTTTGGTATTATTTTAATATTACTTAAGTCTAAATAAATAAATTGATTTAGATTTATGCATAACTAATATTTCACTTTAAATAACACAATGCTAGCTAATAAAAAATGTCTGCACAAAATTTAATCCATAAAACTCACAAACTTTGTGAAAACACTTAATACATTTGACTTTTCCAGATAACTAAATGAGGACTGTCATGGATCATGGAGATGAATGTCCGTTGCAGTAGACAGTTATTCACATGTTGTTATTTATATAAATTTTTTTTAATTTTTGAATTGAAACTTATGTGTTTACAAAATTTCTAACCAAATTAAAAAAACATTGTTTCAAATAGCTTCCTATTCTGGATCAGAATTATTAACTGAATCTAATTCTGAAGAATGTTGTTACTGTAGAACAGACTTATTGCAAATTAGCTGCTAGCAACAACTAATAAAAACAAGTAACGAATTTGAACAAAAACAACCAAATAGATATCTGTACCTACTTAGTTGTACTTTAGCTGTAATAGAATATATTGGTGAACAGGTAACCAGATGAAAGCATAAGAAAACAAAAAAATTTAAACACTAGTCCATACGTTTGAACAACAGCCACTACTTCAACTTCCGTAAATGATATGCTAAAAAATAAATCTGTTCTTAAATCATATAATACTCTTAAATTTTTACTGACAAAACTGACACTGGAGCCCTGTGAGGATGCCTCACAGGGCTCCAGTGTCAGTTTTCAGAAAACATCTGATACAAAAAAATAAATCTAGGTATCAATCAATGCACATTTTTGCATACCAAGTTGTGTCAATATGATAGAATCTAAAAATTTTGTAAGAAAATTTCATTGTGACAATCGATGCATGATGATATAGTATGTTGGAAAAGTGTGTCAAGACCTTTTAAGAAGCTATGGCCGTCAAATGAGGGCCCGAGAAAACGAGAAAACGGCCAAGAAAACGAGAAAACGGGCGAGAAACGGCCTGAGCAAAAAAGAATTGAAGCGTAATGCGCATGCGCAAATAGAATAGAGGATCAGGTGTAAAAAAATTTATTCATATAAAAAAAGTGTTACAATTAAAAATAGGCAATTAAAAATAGGGTTACAATATAGATTTTTTTCTTTTCTAAAAATGGGATAGTTCTTTTTCACGAAATTTTTAAACGTCATGTTTGGGTGAAATTGTTTCCCGATAGTGATATAGTGATTATAAATGTTAAGTTCTTCAACAAATGATTTGTTATATTGTTCCACAATTTCCCAGACAAAAAGTGCTTCTTCGCCAGATAAATGGATTGTGTTTTTAACTAGACAATTGCAATTTCCAGACATTGTATAAGTTAGCTAAAAAATTACAATAAAAATGACAATAAAAAATATATGAAAAAAAAATATTATAATTTGTGAAGAGCAAAATTTGTTTTAATAAATTCGTTAATTGATATTTTTTTTTTTTTTTCTATTGTTTTTATTTTCTAGTTCATCTTCTAAACATTTTTCAAAGTTAAGGCCACGTAGCGGTCTTTTTAATTTTAATTGAGCCGGTTTCAATTCAAACGGTGGAGCATCGAGTTCTGCTTCCCAGTTGTCGTTATTATTGTTATTCATTTTTTTATATCTAAAAAAATAAGAATGTTAGTATAAAGTTGAATAAAAAAATAGGAATAAAAAAGCAATAAAACATAAGGAATAAAAAAAGACAAAATGTAATAAAAATATATATATATATTTCTGAAAATAAAAAAATACAAAAAGAAAGTTATTTTTGCAATTGACAGCTTTGACACGAGCCACATTTTTTGACGCAAAAATAACGAGGGTTGAGCATTTGAGATTGTTTCAAACTTTCTTTTTGAAGTTGAAAAAAGTAGGGATACATAGCTATAAAAAAAAAGAAAAATAGGTTGAATAAAAAATTTTTATTTATTTTTAAAAAAATTAAAGAAAATGAATATACTAAGCATTTGATTACGAACTTTTTTGGATGATTTTCTTTTGCCATAAGCATATTTTATTTTGTTCATTTTTTTTTCTTGCTATAAATATAAAATAACATCTTTTATATGTACAAATTGATGAGATGTGATAAAATGATATTGATCTGTAGCCCATTTTACATAATCTTTAATAAAATATAAAATTGATCATATTGAGTATTATTTAAATAAGAATGGAAATAATGAGATAAATACTTATATATAAAAAACAAGCTTGTTCGTAAAAAAATTCTAAATATTTTCTATATAAAAAACGAAGTCCAAATTGTGTTTGTGAGTAAAACGTTTGATCCCAAATAATATATTTTTTATCATAGTATTCAAATGGTATTATTTTAGGTAGTTTTTTTAAAAACGCGTCAACTTCGAGCAGTATTCTAGCATAACCAATTTTTCTTTTACACAGTTGTTTAAACGTAGGCACTTTTTCATGTTTGAAGCTTAATCTCGTGTGTGGACAAAACCATACCCATTTTTCACAACGTAAATCATATTCTTCGAAACTTTTTCTTTGTATTTGATTTCCATTTTTTTTATTTGTTATTCAAAAAAAATTAAAAAAATTGATTTACAATATTAACATGAATAAAATAAGGTTCTGTAATATAAAAAAATTGTTGTTTTGCCCAGTTTATATATTCCATTATTAAATGATATACTGTTTTCATTAAATTTGTTTCTAGTTGTTTATGTGGATTAGCAAAATACGATACTTCTGTAAAAAGTAAATGAAATAATCTGTAAAGAAAACGTCTTTGAAGATGAAAGAATAATAAATGTTTCTTTTTTTTAACATTCCATTCGTAAAAGATGTGCTTTTGAATGCAGTAAAACAATAATCTAATTTCATCTTTATTTTCCATTTTGAGAGTGGTAATTTGGTTTTATCGAATACAGAAATGATTTTATTTTGTAATTGTTTAAACTCAAAACGAATTCGTTGATGTGCCAAAATTCTTTTACATAAATCTTTCAAAGTGAGTTTTGATAGATTTTTATGGGTAAATTTGTTCAAGTTATCCAATGTTTATCGTCATAATGAAAAACATAATAAGAAATGTCGTTCATGTGGTTCAAACCAAGTTCGTGTTTCGTCCTCAAAGTTTTTAATGTGAGAATGAATATTTTCCAAATAAACTCAACGTGTTTTCGTTTTTTTGTCCAATTTTTTGACTTTTTTTTTCTCGTACCGTTTGTTTTCTACGTTTATGGAGAAAGTAGTGAAATGAACTAAATTCTTTTTCAAGTATGTCGCCGATATTGCCCCAGTTGCTGCCCATTATTTTTTATTAGTTATCTAAAAAAAATTACAAATATATAAAAAATACAATAAAAAATTTACGTTTAGAAAACGAGTAAAAAAATCATGAATTGTTTCCGAAAAAAAAAAAGTTTTTAGAGGAAATCAGGTTCTTGGGCACATTCAGGTGCTTCAGGTGGTTCAGGTAAAGGATTATAAAAATTCAAAAAATCTTCTTGCTTGGCTTCAATGACAGCACTTGGATAAAATGTGTTTGGTGGAGAATAAATAGGTGGTAAATTTTTAATCATACTTTCTTCGTATGTTGGCAATCGTGGTATTTTATTTTTATATTTATTCACAATGTCTAATCGATGAATGGCTTTACACATTACAAGTAAAAATTCCAATTTACTTTCCATAGTTTCATAAATATGACCTTGTTCATTTTCTATAATGTTGTCTTTGAAGTACTCTATGATATCCATTGCAGTTTTCAAATTTTCTTTGATTCCTTTTGGTATTCTGAGCATGAATCTGATACTTTTCACATTAGCAATAGTTCAAGACTGATTTGTCTGAATATTTCTACTGAATTCATTTTGTTATTAGTTAATTTAAAAAAATAATGCATAAAAATAGAGATAAAAGTTATGAATACATACAAAAAAATGTAATAAAAAAATCATTTTTTTACGCAAATATATTATTGAATAGTAATCGTGATAAATAAATTATTATTAATAATAAATGGATTTAGTTCTTCGTGCAAAATGAAATCGGGGAAACCAACAGCTACATTGTTTTCTTCGGTAGGTTTATCAAAAGAACTCGCGTTTAAACTTTGAATGTAATTTTCGGGGGTGATAGTAAGAGCAAAAAATTTATCATTATTTTTTAGAGTAAAAGTTATTTTTTTGCCAAAGGGCCATTTTAAAACATCATCGAGCTCGCTTCGAATGAGTTGGAAGAAAATGCCTACATTGTTTACATTTGTGCTTCGAGTATATATTTTTATACGATAATAATATCCTTCAGGTGAGTAAACAGCTTGCGAACAATATGCTTCATCTGATAGCAGTGTTAGATTCATTTGATCGAGTATGATGATATGTTTTTCTTTAAAGAGGTGTTGCTTTACTTGTGGTTGTTGGATTGATTTTTTTAATGCTAAGAATTCTGTACTGTTTTCTTTTACGATTTGATTGAGTTTTGTTATTTCTTGATTGAGATTTTGTACTTCTTCTTGATTTGTTAACATGTCATAGGTGACTTTTTTTAATTTTTGCATTTCGTTGTTGGTTTCTTATGAGGTTTGTTGTAATTTAGCATTCTGTTCTTTTAGATTTTTAATTTCTTGCTCTTTTTCTTTTTGTTGTTTTGAAATTTCTTTTGTGTCCATTATTTGTTTAGTTAGGATTTCTTGATGATTTTTCATTCCATTCATAATGTGGTTAATAGAAAGATTCAAATAAAACAAATTTTTGTTTTTGTCTTGAATAATTTGCTCGAAATATTGATTTTGTTGTTCTTTATAACATTGAAAACAGATTACAGAGTGTTCATAGTAATCTTTATCAACTGCTTTGGTATAACAAAAAAAGCATATTTTTTGTATGTCTAGAAACTCATTATCACATTCGTGGTTTAACAAATCTTGTACTTTTTTCTTAAACGTAAAACATTCGTGTGAGAATTGGTCTGTAGAACATTCTATTTGATGATCCATAAGTTGTTCTTTAGTTCTTTCTCACAAAAACAGCATGGATATATGTTGTCTGCCATTTTTTTTATTAGTTGCTGAAAAAAACATTTATTTATATAAAAAAATACAATAATAAAAAATACACTCGTCTTTTTTTAATATAAAAGAATTAACAAATAAATAGACTAAATAGAATAAATAAAAGAACTAAAATAAAAAAAACGTTTATTTCATTGTTCAATATCTCGTGTTCATCGTTTATATTATGAAGTACGACATTAAAAGAGATATTTTCTATTTCTTCATTTTCTTTATCTTCACAAACATGATACATATCGCTGTAATCATCATCATTATTATTCATTTTTTTTTAGTTACGTAAAAAAAAAAGATATATTTACAAAAAAAATAATTACAAATTAAGTTCTGGCAAATCATCCATTTTATTCATAACATCAATGATATATTGTTCCAAGTCTATTCCATTTATTTTTCGTGAATTTCTTTTTCTATTTGATCTACTGCTTTTTCTACTTCTTCTTCTATCATTTGCTTTTTCAGTTCTTCAATATAATCCATTTCTTCTATTCTTCTGCTAGTAATTGTTCTAAATAAATTTCGTATTCTTCCTCTGTCATTTCTTCCAATTCCATTATTTCTTTCAATTCTTCTTCTTCTTGGTCTGTTAATAACAAGTCGTGGTAACAAATCATCCATTCGTTAATATATTCACCATAACTAAAAGAAAAAAATAACAAATCTATAAAAAAAATATCAAAAAAGAACAAAAAAATTGTTATTCTTACATTCCACACTTTTTGATATATTGAATCATTTTTTTAATATATTAGTTTGCTAAAAAATAAAAAAAAGTTACAAAAAAAAAATACTGTATTATAAAGTTATGTAACATTGTCATGCTTTCATTTATATTATTTAAAAGTTCTTGATTTTTATCATTGGCAGTTGAAAGGTCTAATGCCCAACTCCATAATGTATCGTATCAAATACGTGCTGCTTCCATTTCTGTTCTATGTTTTTGATATAATAAAGTGAGTACTCTATGAATTCTTTCGTTTGTGTCTCGATAGTCTTGTCGTATACATTCAATTTCTCTTTTTTTAAATCCAAGATATTGAGCCAAACATTCCCATTGCCATTGTAAACGAGCAGCTATTTTTAGTTTAATTTGTATAAAATTCATTTTTTTTTATTTTTGCTAAAAAATATTACAAAAAATAATTAATATAAATAATTTACATTGAGATATTTTATATAAAAGTTCTTTATCTTCGATATTATTTTCCCATGTTGATAAAACAAAATATAAATGTTTTATTGCTAGTTTTTTGTTTGAATGTTGTAGTATAAATAATGTTAAAACGATTTTTAATTTATCAAAGATTTTTATGTAACTTTTATTGATTTTTTTAATCTCGTTTCTTCTAAAATTTAAAGAAAACGCCAATTGTTTCCATTCGGGGTGGAGTTGTTTTGCGGTATTATTTATAATTTTTTTAATCATTTTTTTCTTTCTATTATATATAAAATAGTTAAAATAGTAATATAATTGTATATAAAAATATTAAATTAGTAATATATTTGTATATAAAAAAGATAAAATATAAAAAGACAATTATAAATTTTATTTTCTAAAAAAAATATATAAAATAGTTACAAATAATATAAAAAATTAAAAATTTTCTGGATCCGGACTTTCTAAAAAAAAGTGAGAGAGAATATTAAAAAAATATATACTTTTTATTAATAAAAATTAGTAAAGTTGAACTTACGACGGGAGTGGGAAGGTCTTGCTCTGTTTTCTAAAACGTAGTTTTGAACAAAATTGCGCAAATTTTGTAATCTTAGTATTTCTACGTCTATAAGAAATAGTATTATAAAAAAATAATTTTTTGTATTTTATATGCAAACCATAAATGAAATACCTCTTTTTGGATTGTAAGCAAAGACTTGATTTATCATTCTTTTTTTACTATCTTGAATAATGTACATTTGATCACTCAGGCTGTCATTGAATACTTCATATTGTATTTTATTAATTGAAATATATCTCATTGTTACAACAAAGAAAATAAATAGGTTCATTAAGAAATAAATACTATATTATTTTTTTGTAATAAATAAAATAGTTATAAATAAAAAAATATCATTTTTTATAAAAATGCCTAAAACAAGGTATACTCCTAGATCATTAAACATTGTCAATATGGCACGTACAAAAACAACAGTTCCTAGAACAAAAAAAGCAGTTCAAACACAAACGAGTACAAAACAGAGTTCAACATCGACACAGACTGAAAGTCAGTATTTACCGAGCAGTTGTAAAAGAATATTATCTTGTTTACGAAGAACAAATAACAGATATAAAGATAATAAAACAAACCGTAAACTTGGAAGAGTCGGTAAAAGAATAAAACGTTGGGTTCATACTGCTGAATCATATGTCATTATTAAACATCAATTAAAAGAAGCAAACATAAATAATATAATTATAAAAAAGAAAATTTACAAGTTATAAAGATTTCTTTTTAATAAATAGTTTAATTTTCTGTTAGCGTTGCGTCGTTTATACGACTTGCTTTGTTTTTTCTAAAAATATTTATATATATAAACCTTATAGAAAAAATATTTTAAAAAACTTAAAAATAGTGTATAAAGAAATTAAAAAAAAAACTTTTTTTTCGATGTTCAATTGTATATCTTGTGCGATGTTTGTGTAAATATTTATTTCTAAGGCTTGTTTCGCTATTTTCTTTTTATTAAAAAAAAGATTAAAAAAACTTTTAAAAAAATAACAGGTTTTTTATAAAAAATATTGCTTTAAAAAAACTTACTTTTTCTGTACATAAATGAATTTCTTGTGTATTTTCTCCATGTTTTATTTTAAAATGTATTTCTCCATCCTTCTCTTCGTTGTATACTTCACAACAATCCTCATAATCTTCGATTGTAATAAATTCTGATTTTTTATTCTCTAGAATATCGTGTTCATAAAATTCCAATTCTTGATCGTCTTCTATTTCTATAGCCTCAGGCGATTCATTTTGCGAAAATTCCATTTCTTTTTCCGAAAATTTTGTCTTTTTGACAGATCGTTTTGTGAAGCGTGTTTTTGGCATTTGATTTTGTTAACAAAAAACACGCTTTTTATGTATAAAATTTAATCTCTAAAGATTAATGCGAAATAAAAGACAAAGTGATGTAACTTTATGCGATGAAAAGAAAATGCGGTGTCATGGTAGTTAAATTTAGAAAGAGTTAATACCTTTTTTATGAACAAGATTAAAGAGATTAAAATACGGAGTAAGCAACTTTTTAAAAACTCTGCGAAGAAAAAACTCTGCGATAAGTGTTAAAACAACATGATGAATAAATTCAAAACTTCATGAACCAACACGTCAACGTAGCATAGTGCATTCGCTCGCCGCACTATGTTTCAAACGCCATGCCTTTAGACCGCCGTGGGTGCGACTCTCGGTGAAGGTAGTAGAAAGTTTAGAAAGTATTGAAAGTTCAATGCTAAAACACTAACTCTAAAGAATTTAGTGAGTGCGTCTAGAAAGTATAGAAAGTTCAATGTTAAAACACTAACTCGAAAGAATTAGTGAGTGCGTCTAGAAAGTATAGAAAGTTCAATTTTAAAACACTAACTCGAAAGAATTAGTGAAAGTGTCGAGTGAAAACACTAATTCGTAAGAATTAGGAAAAAATCAGGCAGGACTAAGTAAGGGTTAAGTAAGTAAGTGAGAAATATACGTCCGTAAAAAAATAAACACCATAAGAAAAACATAAGTAAATAGGCCTACTAAGACAAAGTAAAGATGGAATAAGTAAGGTTGTGTCAGGGTGACACCATGTTTTTTTATCTTGTAAAAAAATTAAGCGAAAGACCATTAAGCGAAACATTTTTTTTTAATTTATTGTATTTTTTATATTTTAAAAAAATTTTTTTTTTAGATTACATAAAAAAATGCAGCTAACAGAAAATGATTTGGATTTTTTTATCGAAAGCATATACAAATTCAATCAAGATCACCCAGCAACTTTAGAAGAAATTAGACAGCATGCATTTACTTCTAGACAAACTTTATGTCAATCTTGTAGAGTAGGTTTTTGAAACATGACTGGGATGGTTTTTTTCATGAAGAACTTGAAAGAGTACCTTTTATATCGATTTTGATGGTGTTTCAATATATTAAAATACATTATCATGTTTGATTAAATTTGAATTTTGAAAGTTTTTTTTATTTTTTTAAAAATACATCTAAAGAAGATTTATTAAATCATGTAAAAGAAAAATGTCTAGAAATTGAAAATTGTAAACATTACTTAAACGAATGTGAAGATTGTAATGAATATAGATATTCTGAAGTTTGGAAGCGAAGTTGTTCATTTATATATTGTGAAAAATGTTTTGATCAAGTATATTTTATGTAATTTTTTTTAGATGAATAAAATAAAAGAAAATGATAATAAAAAATTGCCCAACTTATTAACTAATCAAAAAAATCTTTTGACAGAAGATGAAATGTAGGCTGTAAAGTTTATGTCGATGGTTCATGGAGAAGACGATGGTTCATGGACTTCTAAACTGGAAAAAATTGTTGAACAGAACATTATTTTCATGATGTTTTTTGTAAAATATGCTATTATGTATTTATATTCAAAATAAATTAATTTTTTTAGATGAATACTATAATTCAAAATAAAAAAAATGTTGGTGAAAATATTATATATGAATTCTTTGGTCGAGGAAAGTAATCAAAAATATCATTTAGAAAACGAAACTTTAAATGACGATGAAATGTTATCTTTGAAATTTTTGTTGAATGAGAATGATAGTGACTTTTTGTTTAAATTACGAATGAGTTTGGATTTTAAACTTTTTTTTTGATATTTTTTATCAAGTGTACTTACAAGTACTTTTATTCAGAATAAAAAAATGTTTTGTAATTTATTTTTCAGCAAAATAATAAAAATGTTATCTTTGCAACAACAAAAAGCACTTCAATGGCTTGATGAAGGAATCGATATTTTTATTACTGGTGGTGCTGGTTGTGGAAAAAGTTATATTGTCAAAGAAATTGCCTAAAGTGTGCAAACTTATAAAACAATACATATTACTTTGAGTACAGGAAAAGCAGCTCATTTGTTAAATGGTGTCACTATACATGCTTTTGCTGGTATAGAAACTGGTGTGAAAAGTTTAGATTATTATAAACGACATATGTATCCAGACATTAAAAAAATGTGGTTGGAAACTGATGTTTTAATTATTGATGAAATTTCAATGATTAACGCTCAAACGTTTGATTTATTACATTTAATTGCTTGTGAAATGAAACAATGTCATTTTGAATAATTTGGCGGTATACAAATTATTGCTTGTGGCGATTTTTTTCAATTACCACTTGTCACAGAAGAATTTGTTTTTGAATCTAAAATATGGCAACAATACATGACGGAAGTTTTGGTTTTAACTGAATGCTTTAGACAAAAAGAAGATGCACAATATTTTGGAGCTTTAAATGAAATACGTTTTGGTCAAGTATTAGACCAAACTATTGGTTATTTTATGACGCGTTGTTTTGAAAAAGATGAAAATTTAAACACTAAATATACAAGATTATTTTTTAGAAATATGGAAGTCGATGTTTATAATAATAATAATATGGAGAGTATAAAGCACCAAGGTTATTGGTTTTATTCTAAAGATGTTATTAAAAATCCAAGAGCTGTTTATCTTAAAATAGGTGTTATTGTTATGCTTGTGAGAAATATTAATGTGGAAGAAGGTTTGTGCGTTGGTACTATTGGTACAGTCATTTTAATAGAAAATAGTGCAGTTTGAGTTATTATGAATAAAAAAGAAGTCAAAATTGAATGTGTCAAAAAAGAGATTTTAGATTGTTCTCATGCTCTTGAAGGCTCAAGATTTGGTTTACCTTTAAAATTAGCTTTTTCTTTTACTGTTCATAAAGCTCAAGGAAGTACAATGAATAAAGCCGTTGTTCAATTTAATTCAAAGGCTTTTATTAATAGTCTTTAATATGTTTCTTTATCACGAATTTGTAATATTAATGATATTTTTATAACTATTATTAATAAATTAGAATTACGAAAAATATTTAAAAGTATGACTGTTGATTCTGATGTTTTAGAATTTTATAAAAAATACATCTAATTTTTTTTTAGATAAAAAATAAAATTTGAATATCAAAGTGAGGAAACTAAATTTAGTAATAACAGCATATACACTGAACATTTTTTTTACTTTAAAGATAATTATAAAGATGAAGACATTGTGGAAGAATCACAACTTTATTCTGATACTCAATGTCCTGATGAAATTGTTTATCACGTAGAACAAAAAACAATGGAATGGTTTGAAACACATATGAAAAACACTATTCATTTTGCTGACTTGTTTCAAAATTTCTTAATGGGTTATAATATTGTTACTTTGTGTTGCAAATCTATTGAAAACGGATATTGTAAAATAATGAAACGTTGTTACAATTCGCCTGTTTATTTTATAAAACCTTTAGAAGGACCGACTAATTTACGTTTTATTCAAGATGCCAATGTACGAGCTATTTTTAATATTTTAGAAAACGATAGCGGATGGAGGTTATTACAATTATGTAATATTAAAATTAAAACTTTATCCAATTTAACAGAAAGAACAATGATGAAATTACGAGATTTTGAATTGTCAGATTTTTAAAGAAAAATGATCATGACAGATGAAGAAATTGAAAAAAAGAAAAAACACAACAAAGCATATTACGAAAAAAATAAAAAAATACTTTTGTTAAAACGACAACAAAAGAAGAGCGAAGAAAACAAAACAGATGAACAAATTCAAAAAAAGAAAAAACACAGCAAAACATTCTACGAAAAATATAAAGAATTACTTTTGTTAAAAATACAACAAAAGTACAAAAAAAACAAATCATATTACGAAAAAAAAAAAACAATTTCGTATAAAAAACAACAAAAAAGGAGCAAAGAAATTGATGTAGACGAATGGTTTGGTGAATGGTATAGACCTCATTCTACAACACAATGGCAAAACTCTCTAAAAGGACAATCTTATACTAAACTGTCTTATGAACAAAAAAGAAAAATGTTTTTAGATTATAGCATTTTGTTTGAACCAGGATTTTGTTTTTATTCTGCTTTTCTAACCTCTTTGTTGATTAGCCAATGGAATGCGTTCACCATCAAAGAATGGAATATAAAAGTGTTGAAAAAAAATGCGACTGATTTACATTCAGAAGAAAATATTTTACATCTCCTTTTCGAAGAACCAGATGAGCAAAATATTCTAGCTTGGAAAAAGTTTTACAAAATTTAAAAGAAAAATCTAAACATATGTCGTTTCAAACTTTGATCGATTTGTGTCACTGTTTTGCTTACGAAAATACTTTTGATCGTATTAACATTAAAATTTTTGCGTTAACAAAAGGAATAGCAAAATTCGTTTGTTGCATTCTAAATTAAAGTCACAATATAAAAGAAGTAATACAGTATTGTTAAAAGTGGTCTACGAAAGTGAAAACATTACCAAAGACGATCAAGATTCTCAAAGAGTTTTTATTTACGACGAGGAAAGAAATAAAGCCAATCAACGGAGAATAACAAACAATACTATAAAAGTTTGTATTTTTCAAAAAAACAATTCTTTTCATGCTATAAGCATGTTGAATGAAAAATTTTCTACTGTACATTTTTCTTCAAACAAGTCAAGTGTTCTTTTTCAATGTTCAGAATGCGGACAAAAATTTACTACAGAGACACACGAATGTGAAGGTTATTATAAACCGGACAAATTTACATATGGAGATTGCATTAGTCACAATTGTCCACAAAATTCGTTTATGTGTACAAGTAGAAACTTATTTCCTTTTTTAATGACATTTGATTGTGAAACGAGTATTAACAAGTCTCAAGAAAATGCCACTTCCAAAGTTAAACCTTTATCTGAGTTGAGTTATCATTGTCATTCCATCGTGATTCAATGCATTCATGAAACATTGGCAAGAAAATGTTTTGGTTTGGATGATCAAGGACACGTGATTACTCAATGGATTTTTATTATGAAAATAATATTGAAAGTTGAGAAAGAAATCCTTTAACGTCTCTACCTGCCTATTTTCAACCAGGAGTTTCTTTACTTCACAAAACACATAGACGTATATTGTGGGAAAAGTTAAATTCGACTCGTGAAAATAATGAAAATTTAAAAATGGAGTTACTAGTTTACGATTTAATAGTTTTAGCAGATACTTTGGTTCGATTTGCTTATGAAACATGTTTACCGCGTTTTCAAAATTTAAATATATCAACTGAAGAAAGAAATTTAAGATGGCAAAAAGAAAATCCTTCATGTTCTATTTGTAGATACCCTGCAGATGAAACACGACATTCTGATTTTTATAAAAATATATTTTCTCGCTTGACTCCTCAAGAAATAGAAAGAATAAATCATAATGAATTTCGTATTTACAACGACAAACGAATTCAAGTTGTTAACATCCTATTTCAAAGAGTAGGATGTTTAGAATTGTTCATGTTGCCTTGTCACGTTCAAAATTATTTAATCAACAACAATGCTGAAAAAATAAAACAAGATTTATTTTAAGTATCGAGTTTGTTTTACATTTATTGTAGATGGTGGGAAAAATTTTAATACCTACCTGCAACTAAAAGTTTGTTGAGTTATTATGTGAGAATAACCAGTGGAGAACTTGTAGATTATATGAAACAATTGGCTTCCCTTATCATTAGCGATCATCAACTCGAAAACTACTTTGATCAAGAAGATATGGAGTTATTAGAAGATCCCTACTTTTTAATCAAAATCTTTCGCAAATGCATCAACGAAATAGGCGGTCAAAATTCAGATAACCTCTATTTTTTATTGCTTATGAGAAAATTCAAGCAACCGGTCTACAAATTATGGTATCATTGCATGTTGGTTTCTTTTAATAATCAATTCAAAAAAAAATTAAGTTTATCCGAATTTATTGGAGATAAAAAAATATAGAAAAAGTTTTAGATAAAACCAATTTTTTTCTCAACGCTTTTGAAGATTATCTAGTAATTGATCATGATCATTTTTCAGGACAAGTGTATGGATTAGCTCATGATTATTGCAACAAAAATTTAGGCAGATATAGCCAATATTTGTCTTGTCCTTTTTTTGCTCATAACGCTTCTTTTGATAACCGTATTATGATTGTTGAAGGTTTAAAAAAAATTTTGAATATTCCCTTATACGGTCATTTGGCCGAATCTGAAAGTACACCTTATATATTTGTTATATCTAAAAATGTGAGCAAACTCAATATTATCTGCATTGGTAAACATATTAAAGTTGTAGACAGCTTGAAAACTTTAAACTGTTCCTTAGAACAAGCCAGTAGCATGTTATCTCAAAAAGCTCAAAATCAAATTGTCAACACCATGTTGCATTATTTACGACCTTTTCATCCTGAAATTAATCATTTAACCGACAATCGAGAGTTTAAAAACTGTTTTATTAAAAAAACATTATTTCCTTACTCGCAAATAACAGACGAACTATTAAACATTGAGTATAAAACATTACCTCATATTGAATTATTTGCTCAAAACGATTTAATGAAGTCTAAGAACCTACAAGAACAAATTATAAAAAATCAAAGAAGCTTATGAAGGCGATCAAAAACTGTGGAACTTTTTAAATTTAAAATTTTTTAAATCCTTATTACATATATATACTGTGCTCGATACGGTCGTATTAGGTTCTGTTATGATTGACTTTGACGAAAGAACATTTTAATTTACAAAATTTCATATTCCTAATCATGTTAGTATTTTTAGTTAAACTAGCAAATTAAATTCTGCCATCAGTTTAATTCCTGTTCAATTTTCTCCGACCGACGAACATCAAAAAATGAATGAAAAGAGTATTCGAGGTGGCATGTCAACCAACGGTACACAAAAATTTGCTATCGATACAGATTACTTTGAACCTAAAATAAAAGAACTCAAATTAAACAGTGCATTAAGAGGTTTTTTAATTTTTATGGACAAAAATGGTCAATACGGAGGAGCACAATGAAAACCTTTACCTTTTCACATAAAATATTCTTTTGATTTGGAATGTATTACTTTAGACGATGTGATTCGAAATAATCATCGCGTTAAATTAAACGGTTTCTCAACTAGTGCTTTAGTCCATTGTCAAATTACCATGAAACCAGAGTATCAAGATCAAGTAGGAGGTTTTTCGCCGATGGTAGAAAAAGAAATTATATCGCAACAAGGTTATTCTTAAACTGAAATTGTATCTAAACGTTATCTCAAAAACAATGGAACCTATGGTATAGAAAAAAACAAAACTATTAAATTGGTCATGAAATTAAGTTCGCATGAAATTTGTGAATTTTTAGAAACTTTAATATGGTTTACTACGTGCTGTGGATGTGCTGTTGAAAAAATTTACAAAGTACTCCCTTTATGGCGCTATCCATTAGTTAAAAAAATAGTAAAAAGAAACATGGAAAAAGGAAAAGAAGCCATTAAAAAGGGTGACAAGGTAGTCGATGCTTCTTGCAAATTGCAAATCAACGGACATTACGAAACATTGAGTCAACAAATTGCACAGAAACTAAATACTACTTTTATCAATCGCGAAGAAAAAGCATGTCAAAATAGTATTAAAAATTTTCAAAATATTCGCCGTGTTTTAATTCAAGAAGGTCAAACGGATGAAAATATTAAATTGTTACTCCCTTTTCATTTTCAAAATATATCATATAATGGAGCCCTATTTATTGGTGTTGAACCTGAAAGATATAAATTGGACGTTTTTGAAAAAAAAGTATGTTTAGATTATTACGACACAGTTGATTTTAATTATGACGATTATTTTAAAGAAATTCTTTTCAGTTTGATGAGCAATGTCAAAATCAAAAGTATTTTATTTCACGATGAAAACAATCATCATGAAATGAAAGACGTGTTTGAACTCTTAAAATCAAAAGATCATAAAAATGCTCTCATTTTAACAACAGCGACAAATGCAAACTCGTTAATAAATCTTAACGTACTGTGGCTTCACAAATTTTATCTTATGCTAAATTCAACGTAGGACGTTTTAGTTGGGAATTGGGACAAGTGTTAAGAAATCATGGAGCAGAAAAACATTTGGTAGTAACAGATACTGATTCTGGTTGTTTTTTCATCTTACACAAAAAAAATAAAAAAATATGCTGTCTTCAAAGTTTCGCAAAAAAGTAGAAGAATGGATTTATTTTTCAAAATTTGGAGATCGTTGGATGGATTATTCCAATTATAAAAAAACTCATCCTTTTTATTCCACTCTTTAAGCCAAAGAAACGGATCATTTTCAAAACGAAATACCTTCTTCTTATTACATAGCTCAAGCTTTTGCTATGGGCCCTAAATGTTATAGTGTTCACAGCGTCAACGGAGACGAAGAAAAAGAAAACTATTACAAAAATAGAGCTAAAGGAGTACCCAATTCTAAACTCTTATTTTCAAATTATGTTAATGGCTTTGATACCTTTGCTCCAAAAAGATTGTGTAGACCACTTCTTTTTCCAGTGGTAAAGGAAAATTAACCTATCGAACAAAATAGAATGAGTATCAATTACAAACAAGTTAAAATACAAACGCACACTATTGATTTTTTAAAAAGATTTACACAAAAAAATTATGTTTTTGATGACGGAGTCATGACTGAAATTCGAGATCATTATCTTTTGGAGCCGATACGAGAAGACATTTTAAAAGTTTTATCTGATATGGAAAATTTTTGTGGCGACGAACACATTCAAAATTTACTTGAAATTGATAAAAATATTATAAAACAATCAGAACGTTATCAAACAATGGCCATGTTTAATCAAAAAGTTTTGATCCCTTTATTATACGATCTTAAAAAGAATATAAATTTGTAAAAAAATTTTTTATGATTAATAATATTTTTTATTTTTGATCAAAAATTAACAACACAACAACTTGAAAACAAATTAAAAGAAATTGGTTTAAAAAATTTTTATTTAGTAGAAAATACAGAAAAAGAGATTCATTATTTTTAAAATAAAGATTTTTATACTTCAGGTTTGATTCTTATCACTCTTAACGAACGCGAATTAATTAATGAAGGATTTTTAAGTTGTTGTATCGATTGTTTGATTGATTATTTACGTTTTGCGTGTCACGTAGGATGTTATGAAGGAGATGGTGTTCATTGTAAAAATTACAAAAGAGTTCATTATAATTGCACTTGTCGTTTAGAAAAAAATGATTGATAATATATTATAAACAGAAATTGCAAGACGATTAAATCGAGATTGGAAAACGTGTGGAAGATATTTAAAAGTAAAAGAATGCGAACTTGATCTTATCGATGCAGATTACAGATATATTGAAGAAAAAGCTTTCCAAATGTTAAAAATCAGGACTCGTAATGGAACCATAGAACAATTACTTTATGCGATAAACAATATACCAAGAATGGACATTAAAATAATTATTTTTGACCGTTTTTTGTAAAAAATTTTTGTTAAAAAAAAAGATATAAATTACAAATAAAATTGATGTTTTATTAATTAGTAAAAAAATAGAGGAAAAAGAAGAAAAACCTCTTGAACAAAAAATTGAAACAGTAGAACAACCTATAGGGAAACCGATAGAAAAAAAAGATGGTAGATCTATAACCGAACTTTTAAACGAAAAAGGTTTTCATGATTTTTATTTAAAAAGAACATCAAAAGAAACAGATCTGAAAGACGAAGAAACCAATTCACAAGTCAAATTTACAGTTTTTAAACCTACTCAAGATGTCTATCCTGAAAATACAATTATTACAGGACTTACAAACAGCGGAAAATCAACTATGGCTAGAGAATTATTACATTGTGGAAATTTTCCTGATGCCGAAATATTATTTGTGATACAAATGAGAGAACCTAGCAAATCTCAACACAAAACATGGAAAAGTATTATCGAATCTTCTAAAAATAATTTAGAAGCGTATCATATTATAACAGTTACCAGTCCAGAAAATTTAGATTCAGTAATACAGAGAGCCATTGGTTTTTCAAAAGATAAATACGGTATTCAAAATAGCGATCATCGTTTATTAAAACAATACTTTTATTCGATGATATCAGTGCTTTTTGCTTAAATAGTCAACAATATACTAGCGCGTGTTCTAGCGGATCTCATCACGGAGTAGGTACTATTACCATTTTTCATTCCGTACCTTCTAAAGCCAGTCAATGTTGGAACAATTTAGTGTCTCATTACAAATGTATCATTTCTTTTGATAACAACAGCGAAATAGAAAAAATATTTAAAAATGATTTTCCTTCAACCGGCAAAATGCATCATCACGTTATAAGCGATTTTTTAAATATAGAAACTTCTAATCAACACCGACATTTGGCTTTATTTAAAAGAAACTCTTCGGTAGCACGCTTGAGAACGCAGATTACGAGTAAAGAACAAAAAGTGTTTATTCCAGTAGACGCTAAAGGCAAATTGGACTTTGATGATAAAGACATGAGCGTGAACAAAAAATTGTTATTTTTCAATCCTTTTCTTATGTAAAAGCACCAAATTTAAAAAATCATTATTATCTCAAATCTCATCACAACAGCTATAATCAAGAGAAGGAAAATAAACTCGACGAAGAAGATAAAAACGATATAAATAAAGAAAAAGAAAATCCGATAAAAAAAGAAAATGGAGCGAAAGCGAAAGAGCAACACAGCTACTCGAAGAAATCAGAAGGCAAAAACGATATGGATTGTGCAAATCTTCAGACGAATCTTCAGACGGTGGACCCAGTTCTGATTTTGAATGATTAGGAAAGCTAAGATTTTTACAAATTTTACGGAAACGATCACGAATTATGCAATCCATCCGACAAAGCGAGTAAACGTCAAGCCATGAGACAAAAGTTGGCTGTTCGAGGACAAATTTCTATTCCCAAAATGAATAGATGAAAAGACATTGATGAAAACGAAATTAAAATAAGGATGAAAGAAATTTTGACACGTTTTAATGCTATAAAAATATTAAAATGCGAACTTTTATCAGATCACGAAAGACAACAAATAAAAAACTGTTTTCAAGAATACGTTTGTATAGAAATTAAACTCTTTGTCAAAGAATTTTTGTATCCGTATCCAAATTTTTAACGAAAACGGAAAAGTCATCATGAAAAAAGAAAAAATGAAAGATAAAAATCAAGCTTTATCAGACTTTTTTTATAACAATTACGACGTTTTAAAAAAATATTTTAATTCTGCTCCTTTTAATTTTTATCACGAAATTATAAATTAATATGTAATAAATTAATCTCATTCGACACTATACAACCTACAAAAAATGTGATCGATTTATTAAGACAACAGTTTGACGTTGATTATTGTCAAAAAGAATTGTATTTTCAAAATAATTTGACCTTTTATGTAACATGAAAAGATATAGACCTAATCACGAGTCTTCTTTATTAACTTTTTGTAAAGTATTAGCCAAAAATGCCTACAACATGGATGTTTTTAATAAAAAATTATTACAAATGGATGAACAAGAAAACGCACAAGTAAACCTAGAATCTGAAGAAACAAACAGATCTGACTTGTCTGAGCTTATTCGGAGATACGATTTACCTCCTTCTCTTAATTATGCCGATCCCATCAATCTCGAGAATCAAATTGCTGGCGAAGTGAGCTTTCAACAAAATTTAAATGCTTTGTTACCTCTAGATACTATGCTTAACAGCGATATAGCTACAAGTTTAATCAGCAATCAAGAAAAATGGAAAACATATCTCAACTAGGAGGAGATGCTTACGCTTTTAAAACCATTTTAAATTTGAATAAACAAAGCGAATTCAATGATCAAATCGATCAAAGAAACATAAGCAAATCTTTAAGAATGATGAGAAATTTAAAAAGGTTTCCAATTCAAGACACTTCTCTTACTACTACGCCTCCTTCACCTATTCAATCTACATTAAACACTTTACCGCGTTCTTCTACTTTAAATACTATTCCATCGACTCATTTAAAAATTTATACTTTGACACCTCTGAATAAATTTTCAATTTTTCACTAAACACCCAATTCGAGCGAAATTCTAGAACAGCTTTATAGAAACGAATCTGTTAAAAAAATTCCCAACTTACCGAAACATCTCGTGGAAATGTGTAAAAATCAAGTCAATTATCTCTTTGGATCTCATCAAATTTCTTAACGCGTTTACAAACCGAGAAGCGAAAAAGCCACTCTAAACAGTTTAAAAATTTCTATTTTATATCAAGCCAATGTCGTAGATGTAGAAGAATCCATAGCTAGTTTTATTAACAAGTCACCAACTTTGCCTTTGAAAAAATAAACGATCCAAAACAATACTCCTTTTATGCTAACGAAATTTTAACTTTACTCACCTCTTCTCATTCTTTCTCTAGCATGCGAATAGCAGCCAATTATTACCAAATAAGACAACTTACTTTTGCCAAATTGTGGAGTTTTATTAAAAAATACAACATACCTTTCCGAAACGAAACTAAATTAACATCCGAAGGTGTATATGCTGACGCTCTAGCTCGAGATCCTTACACTGTCATGACTTCTAGTTTTATAGAAAACGAATCTATAAGCGATAAAAGTTTTGGTGGAAAGAGAGCTTTTGAAATATTATCACAAACAAAAGACATCATTCAACAAAGATGTATACAATATGGCGAAATGTTTCAAGGTGACAAATTTGAAATTTTGAGATAATACATTCAAGTGAACAATTATTTACTACCCAATAAAGATATTTATGTTTGAATGTTAAACAACTATAACGAAAACGCGTTAGCCAACAGACACATCGGACAAACTATGCTCTATTTAACATTTAAAACTTTTTTCAACCCTGTACCTTCTTTACCTTTTAGAGATGTAGCAGATGTAGTCCTATTAAAAGAAGATGTAGAACAAACTTGTGCTAAAGGAGGTACGTCAAGATTATTGCAACATATTAAATCCAATTCAAATCAAATTTATACCACAGAAAATAATCAAAGAAAAAAGTTTACTCGAAATGTTGATGATTATGGTTACAATGTATAATTCTCAACTTGCTCGTTTAAATTCACTTTTAATATCTTATAAAAATGTTTTGAAATGGATTCTAAGAATATTGAAAATTTTGCCAACGCTTTAAAACTACTTACCAATTTTAAAAAAAGAAATTTATTCACTCATCCTTTAACAAGGTCTTCCTTGTTAGAAATTCCTACACCCAAAAAAGAACCACGAACACGAGCATCCGATCCTTATTTAGCTCCAATAGAAACTGAAAAAGAAGAAGAACCTACTGAACCTACTGAACCAACTGAACCAACTGAAACTGGTCGCGAATTATTAGGAGCTACTGCATTACCAAAACCAGCAGCTGCTAGTGCTAGTGCAACTGATGCTAGTGAAAGTACCATAACTACGAAAGAACGACTAGAATTAAGAAGAAAGCCAATTGAAACGAGATCAATGAGAAAAAGAGCAGAAGAACGAAAGCCATTCTAACAAAAAATTTTTCAAAAATGGACAACAACTTGAGCGATGCTATCGATAACCTTGTAGAAGATCAACTGACTAAATTATCACATCGGATAGAAAAAGAATACAAAAATGAAAAATTAAAAATATACAAACCTCTCTCTGTTGGAACCGAATGTTATTTGGAAAAATATAAAATAGATCCCAAAGACACCTTTAGCAAATCGACTACTCGTACTCAACCCTATTGGGACACTACCAAAAAAGTTATTATTATCAAAGTCTCTAAACGCTCTACCCTTTCAGTAGAAGGTTATTTACCCGTTTATATTTATAAAGTGGGAGTAGTAGGCAATTTAAATACGACTTTCAAAGTAAAACGAGAAGATTTATTACCTATTAACGAAGAAGATAAAGACATTTGTTATAAAAACTGTAGCGAATATGTTAACACTTTTTACAACCTTTGAAGAAAAGAAAAAATGAAAAAATGAACAATTTAACGTTTGACGATGTTTTAGATGTAAATAAATATGATTGTAGCACGTATTATTTTAGCGAAATTAAAAATAAAAATGAAGCTAGCGTGCATTATAATGTCTTGAACGATTTTAGTTTACCGTTAACTCCCAACGATATCGACAAACCCACATTTAAAAATAACACCATCCTACATTTAACAAGCATGGATGTTCCTACCAATTTAACTCGAGTAGATGAAAACCTATCCTTCTTAGAAAACAATTATGATTTAAGAATGGAATCCAAACCTTCTATCAAACAAATGTTAACAGACATTCAAAATGATATCATTAGCAATCCCACTAGAAAAATTCCATATTATCTCATAACAAAAAATGTTGTTTTATACACCAATTTTCAAACTTTACCAGGTGACACATTTTTAAATTTTGATATTTTGGATATGGAAAAAATGTCATTGTTTCATCAAGAACCAATAGCGAGTATATTATCTTCAGGAAAATTTTTTGGTTATGGTAGTCCAAGTCCTTATCAAGACGATTTTTTAATTAGACGTTTAGAACTTTTTAGTACTTCTTTAAATAGAAAACTTTATTTTACTGACTTTTTTCCAAGTTATCAAAATAAAAATAATGCTATATCCAATCGAAAATATTTAAATTCGAAATATTTATTCGATTCTAATACACACTTCCGTTATGTAACTAACAACGAAAATACTATCATTTCAAAATTAAATATAGATTCAAACATGAACATCAAACATTATATACAAGCCTATTCATATATTACAGTTCCTAATTATAATTTTTTTGGTATTATAAACCAAAAAAAAATGAACTTTCCGATAATCCTTCTTATCTTTACCCTATAAGATCGAGTATTAGAAGCAAAACGAACGAAAGAGGTCTATCCTATTTCGGTTCTTTTTCAAACAGAACAACCGCAGATCAATACACTGTTCAAGATTTTAAATCTTTACTGCAATATGATTATCTTCCTCACAAATCAAGATATGATAATTTATATAACTTCTCTTTATCAACTCGAGCTAGCAAAAATTTTCTCCTTTACATAAATCATCCAGAAGTAGCTCCAGGTGATATAGCAAATCTAACACCTCAAAGAGAAATCATTTTAAACAATGTAGAAGAAACTTTTGTGCGTCCTTTAATCATGTCATGGTAACACCAAAATATGGTGGAGCACTTGTTCAAAACTCTCCGACATGTCCTATTGTTCCAGACACACGCAATGCTAATATTTTAAGCGTTGATTTAGATATTTATATTAATAATCTTTTACCTACTACAGAAAGCGTAAAAACAACTAAAATAAAACATGTTGTACCATGGCAAATTGCTTTTTTTTTATTAAAAATAATGACTAACTCAAACACAATAAAATCTGAGGGTGATGTATATAATATAGACACCGAACTCGTGATGTTTCTGTCAAAATTAACTCTTGATGGAAAATTTGGAACGATCATATCAATGTTAAAGACACTAACGGAAACTATACACAAAAAAAATGACCTTAGAAGGTTTTGTAGAAATTTTTAGACTTGCCGTTATAGGAGCGTATGGAAATATAGCAACAAAATTCCTTTACGTTTATGGAACAGGTATAGGTGTTGAACCTACGGAAATCTTTACAAGTTTTTATCAAATATTTTTTCCGAATACAAGTCAAAGAAAATATTATCGATTTCCTTCAAAGAACATACCATTATTATCTTTACCAATACCATTTTTTAACGTTGAGCAAATCATATGGCCTGAACGAGAATTAAAAATGTTAGACATTTTTACTGAAAGTATAAACTATCAACTACCTAAAAATTTACTCAAATTTAATTTAAACAATATCACTTTTTCTGATTTTGTCATGAGGGATCTTATCGTTATACTTACAATAAACTAACAACAAGTCAAGAATATGAAATCGCTTCTTGCATTCCTAAAGACGGGTTAAATAATTATTACACTTTTTGGTATTTGCCATCCTTTGAAAGACAATTATCATCACCGATACAAATAAGTAAAGCCTTAATTAATTCAAATAATTCTCTTTATTTTGAAATGAAAGCAAATAAAATTTCTCCATATCATCGACTATTTGGAACATTTATAACTTTTGAAACTTTACCTTCCAATTTGCCTGACGATATTTATAAATTAATTTCAGCAAATTTGAGTTTAATAGCAAAAAACAACGCGGAAACATTTATTGAAATTTTGCTATATTGCGAACAAACCAAACCCATTTTTTCAAATACCATCAAAGTACCTCTTGTCACAACAAGCTCTTTAGAAAGAGCTACTACACCGAGTCATAAAATATGGTTAAATAGTGTCAAAGCTATATTACAAGGAAATAATCCAACAGAATAATTATTTTATTGCACTTTGCTTAATGGTCAATTCATTTATCAAAAAAAGAGCAATGGTACTATTGTACAAACTTGGACAGACAGTTTACCATTAAAAAATATCATTTTAAAAATGTATCAACCTGTTGAAAATAATCCTATACCTTATACTTTACTTTTACAAAGAGATCAATATAGTTTAACTCAACAAATCAATACTTTTATTATGCAAGTCGATCAAAATATGACCAACGCCATGTCACTAGATTTTAAAATTCAAAAAAAAAGACTGTCTTTCTTAAGATGCTCTCTTGTTCAAATTAGTAATTTTAATATCAACGTTTCCAATTTTCCTACTACTACAGACGCTTACTTTTTTATCAAATGCGATCAAGCTGTAAATTGTGGAATGTATATGAACAAAATTTATGTTCCCGGAATTGTTGCTTTTTTCAATTTATTAGAGTACACCAATCCTACTCAAGTTACCACCAATATTGTTTTACAAAAAATCGTAATACTTCTATTCGAGGACAATTATCCACCTTTGATATCAACGATGTAGACGATTGGAAACAAACAAGATGGTCGTTTCTCAATTCAAAATCTGAACCATTCACCTTTAATAATCTTAGTTCTACCGTTTTTTTTAATCCTACCTTAAAGATTCAAATGGTTCCGTTTTACAATTAACTAGTTTGATTAGTATAAAATAATGTCTTTTATTTTTTATTATGATTAAAAACAATATAAAAAGAAAAAAAATTGCTATTTTTTTTCTCTCACTCTCTGTTTTACAAAAATGAGTCTCTTTTGCGCCAAAGGAAGACATCATAAAAATTTAATCAATTTAGAAGAAAAAATGATGCAAGAATCAAAAATAAATCCTAAAGAACAATTCAATCAAATTAAAAATGATATGCAACAATTACAAAATCAACTTACTCAATATTCTACTAAATCTGATTTAATAAACATGAAATCCGAACTGGATGAAATTAAAAAAATCAAAAGTAAAAAAGAAGAAATATAAGACGAAAAACCTTCCAAGAAAATGAAAAAAAATGGTCAAATTAAACCCAAACCTAAAAAACGAAAATATTCAGAATCTGAAAGCGAAAGTTCAGAAAAGAAGAAATTGTTTTAAAAAAACCTAAAAGCAAATCTATTTCTTTACACGTATGTTCACAATGCTTTCAAGAAGTCAATGCAGTTGACAAAATAAACGGTTTATGTAGAAACTGCATTATTCAACAAAGAGCCATTTTATCAAGTCCACTCATGCAGAATAACGAAAAAAAGAAAAAAAATTGAATAAAAAAAGTTTATTTGATCTTGGTTACACTCACGCTTTAAAAGATGTTAAAAATAAAAATATACTATTTAAAAAAAGCACTTTATAATCAGAAGATGAATAAATAAAAAAAACTTATTTTTTTTTTAAAAAAAAAAAAAGGGTTCGTTAGCTAAATATATGAGAGATGGAGACGGCAATCGTTATAAACCCAATACAAACGGTCATGTTACTATTGAAGATGTTTTGGCGCAAGCCGACCACGAAAATCGTTTATTGCAAGAAGCAACAAGTGGTAATATTAGCGCAGAATATAAAGCTATATTAAATCGAAAATATCCTGGTTTTCAAACAGCTCAAGCTCAAGATGAAGTCATTGCTGTTAATAATCAAAAAAATTTTTACGATCTTACTTCAGACATGGCTAATTTAATTTCTTTTACCACTATACTAAACGAATGGACATATCCACAAGATTGGTATTTGGATTTTGATTTATTTCTTTATAAAAATTTAAGCACGCAAACAAGATTTACATCTACAACAGACGATGAATTAGCAAAAAAAGTGTGTCTTTGCAACAACTTTATTCATGCTTTATTTAAAACTGTCAAATTTTATCCCAATTATCAAAAAAATAGTACTACTTGTGCAAACAACGCTATCATTAATCGTTCTTATGATCGTTTTAGAGCAATGCTAATTAAAAAAAGTTATATAAAACCTTTTAGAGATTTGATGATTAATCCTAATTTAGGTTTAACAAAAGACAGTGAAAATACTACACACCCTAATGGTTATACCGAAACCAAAACGCTTATACAAGCCGCAGCCCCTGATGGACTCATTCAACCTCTCAACACAGCTGCAGCACCTTTTCCTGCACCTGCTGTTTATCAAACAGCACTAAGAGATAGATATAATGCTTTCATCACTGGAGTAAAAGGTTGTAAATTTAGAGTACTTTTGTTGTGCGAAGTTTTTCAAATGAAAGAATATCTTGGAAAAAATAATCAAATTAGATTAGAACTTTATATTGAAAACAATATGAATCAACTATTAGAATGGGTAAGACCTATTACAGACGCTGACACAACAGCGCTTGCTAATGTGGGAGTGGCTATAAAAAACCCAATGATTTATTGCAATACGTATAGACTCAAACCCAGCTTGCCCTTTGAAAAATCTTTATATCTCAACAGTAAAAAAGACAAAATGTATACTTTACTACGTATTGCTCACTACGAACAAGTTGTCACCAATGTAGAAAATGTCGCAGAAGTCACAGGTAATTTGGGAAGTATAAAAACAACAGATCTTGTACCCCAAAGCATTATATTTTTCGTTAATTCAAAAAAAGAAAGCGATCATTTAAGCAAAGGTTGTTTTACACCGGTTGAAATGGCAAGCAACATAATTAAAAAAATCACCCTTTATAATTACAGAAGAACATTTGTTAACTCATCGGGTGATACTACTGAATACGATTTGACAAAGCAAGACAATCAATGGACAATTTGGAGAAGTTATGCTTCCCGGTCTAAAGGAAATACACCCTCTACTTTTAATATTAACAATTTTGCAGATTTTTATAATAGTGACGATGATAGTTTTTTGAGACATCCTAAATTATACTTTAGTACTACTAACACTACCGAAAAATTAGTCATTGACACCACCAGCGATTTTAATTTTATCAACGATAAACCTCCTGCTACAATTGCTGGAAATAATTCGTTTCAAATCAATGTACATTTTACAGAACAATTTAAAGGTGTACTTGTTATGTATTTGCAATATCCAGCCCAACTTGTAGAAAGCGGGTCAGGAGACGACACTGAAGTCAACTATATTCCTACCAAACTTAAATCGTCTTAATTTGTTATAAAAAACATTTAAAATTTTATTAAACGAACCCTATTTGTATTCATTATTTTATAACTAAACGACTATTTATTTCTAAAAAAAATCTTAAAAATCAAAAATCTTGTTTTTTTTTTATTTCTTGTGTTAATGGCTCGCAGGCGTACGATAAGAAGCGGTCACCGTTGTCGTCATCATAGAGGTAGCGCACGTCATCATAGAGGGAAAGGAAAATTCTTTACCAAAGTTAAAAATTTTGCTAAACGTCTACTAAAATCAAACGTAGGAGGTTACGCTTTGGATTATCTTCAAAAACAACGCAATGCGTAAAAATTTTTGTTGCACCGCTTGTAAAATAAAAAAAACTCATATAAAAAAAGAGGAAGAGAGAGAGTTTCTTTACCTCCTTTAAAAGGAGCTGGTAGAAAACACTTAAGAAGACAATTAAGAAGACGTATGAGAGGTAAATTTTTACCCTTGTTAGCAGCAGTTTTAGCTCCGTCTTTAATATCTGCTATTTTACCGCGTTAAAAAAAATGTATAAAAATCGCAAAAGATTCTACAAAAGACGCTATAAAAGATTAAAACGTTTTTGTGGAAAAAACAAAAAAAGAAGAGGTTTTGGATTAGAAGGAGACATTGTAAAAGATTTAGCAACTTTTGCAGCTGCTAAATACATACAAAAGCAATTACCCACTTGGCAAAAATACGCTTTCAACTTTACACGTAATAAATTAACCGAATTAAACATATGATATATATGAAAAAAACTCATCTAGAAATCTTTGTTAACTATTTAAATAGATCTTTGTAGAAAAAATTATACTTTGTTTTTCTATTTTTTCATCCTTCTTCATAAAATGCGAAAAAAAGAGGAAGAGGACCCTATTTACTTCCATTAAAAACAATTATGCAAGGTAAAGGTAAAAAAAGAGGTTGCGGAAGAGTCTATTTACCGCTCTTACAGGGAGCTAGAAAAAGAAAAGGAAAAGGAAGAGTTTATTTACCACCTCTAAAAGGTGCCGGACGAAGACGAAAAAGACGCATGCGTGGAAAATTTATAGGACCTTTATTAGCTATAGTAGCAAGTCGTCTTATACCTCTTTTACCTACGATTGGAAAAGCTGTTTTGGGTGGCGCTATTTCTGGAGGAATTTCTTACGGAATTAGAAATATTAAACCTTAATTTTATTATAATATATAACATAAAAAAATTTACAATTTGTTTTTTATTATTTTATTACAAAGATATAATCCCAACATTGTTCCAAGTAATATGAAAACTCCCAATAACGCTCCAAATAAATATCCTCCTACTACAATAACAATAAACAAGCTCGAAAGTGCTAATATTAACACTACTTTTTCTTTATTAATACACTTCAAAATATCGAATACGATTCCCATGCGAGTCGTGCGTACCACCATTATCTATTGGAGGATCAGGTTTATAAGGTTGAACTACTGCTACTGTCGTTGGAGTTTGAAATTGTTGTAACGGTTTGTTTTTCGATTCCATTCGTTATGAACCGATTTTTTTTATTTTTTCACTCTTTATATACTTTTTGTCACGGTTCATTAAACAAATTAAAATTTCTCTATTATGTCTGCGCACGCGCATAACTTTTTTTTCTTTGGTCCCTTTTTTTTTCTTCGGTCCTTTTTTTTTCGTTTCTCGGGCCTTTTTTGCTCAGGCCGTTTCTCGCCCGTTTTCTCGCTTTCTCGGCCGTTTTCTCGTTTTCTCGGGCCCTTTTTTTTTTTTGACGGCCATAGCTTCTTAAAAGGTCTTGACACACTTTTCCAACATACTATATCATCAGATGCAGCCTAAGCGTTATACTCTACAATGATAGGCAAATTAGTGAAATTAACTCATCATTCAGAAGTCTCATTTGTTTACTGTATCTGTCCCTAAATGCTATAAAACTTTTATTCCTCTAGTTTTTTTTCCCGCACTTCAACCCTTTGGAACTCTCTCCCATCTTCATGTTTTCCTGACTCATACAACCTACAACTTTTCAAGTCTTCCTTCAACCGTTTCCTTGCTCTAAAACTTTTTTTTTTTTTCTACTAGTAATTCCCAACTTAATAGTGGTAGCTTGCAGCCTTGTTAGGAGTGAACCAGAATAAAAAAATATACATATATCCTTTAAACTCTGCTCAATATTGTAGGTTTAACCACTCAGTGGGCAGTATTTCTAGCTAAAGTTGTAGGCATATTAAAATCAAAATTTTGTCTGAACCTTGAAGTAAAAGTTTTTTGAAAGGCAATTTAGTATATTTAAATAACTTATATAGATTGAAACAAAATCTATCATAAAAAAATTTCTATAGCAATTTTTTTTAATAAAAAGACATACTTTAAGAAAAAAACAGGCAGAAACATATATGTAAGTAGCCATTCCACAGGATTTTTGGTTGTGTAGAGCTTTTTTCTAACACAAAAAATATTTAAGTATGGGAAGTTGTCTGTGTAATGACACTGAAATAAAATATGAATCAAAAATCTAGCACAAAAATCAAAACAAGCAATATGCAAAAGGAAAAAAAGCGTAATTTACATAATTTCTTCACGAAATTTGTTTACCATAGTAAACATTTCTACCAAGAAAACAATTAAAATACTTGGTTTGAATAGAAAAATGGGTTTAATTGCTTTTTTCACAGGAAATTTTTTAAAAAAATGTTCTTAATTATGGGTTTAGTTCATAAACCTGCTACACATTTGTATTGGTCAACTGATAAAATATTTCAAACACCTGTGTTCAATACAGTTGTCTAGTAAACATTTTAATTCATTACTGAAGTTTTTTTTCATATAAATGATAACCAAAATTTACCAAACCCTAATGATCCATACTGAGATAGATTATACAAATAAACAACCAGTTATAGAAGAACTTTTTGAAAAATTTCAAAGTATTTATACTCCAAATCAATGTATTGCAATAGACAAGTCATTGTTATTATGGAAAGGTAGACTACTCTTCAAACAATATCTTCCTCTTAAAAGAGCCATATTCACAATAATACTATTTTGCCTATGTGAAGACTCTGGATATATATATTGTTTTAGGATTTATAACGGAAAATAAAGTCTAACTGATGCTATTAATTTTCAACTACCAGAAGAATGTTCAAGCTTTAATAATACTAAAAATATTGTTGTATACAGGATGCCACTTCTAAATAAAGGTTATACTATTTGGATGAATAATTGGCATTCTTCATGTAGGCTTTTCAACTTTCTGCACCACTATCGAACAACAACATGTGGAACAACAACAATTTGATCAAATTGTGTTCTAACTATGTAACTTTATGATATTATTTTAACAAAAAATACTAAATGTTTTTTCTTATTTTATTATATTTGCAACGGCAACTTTTTTTACATAAAAATAAAACACTGATGCTATTTTGCTAAAAAAAGAAAATATAACAGAACATTTTTTAAACAGTAAATTTTTTAACTGCATAAACTGAACTGCCTATTTTGAAATAGTTTTCGCATTAAAATTCCAGTTACTGTTAATAGCTATCAAAATAATAAAATTATAAATAAGACTTTGGATTTACCACAATGCAGCTTTTGTAAACAAAACATTTTACGAAATTACTGAAAAATTATACTAATTTTATGAAAGATTTACCCGAAAATTTTAATACTATAAATAATTTTTATTTTCGGCTGCTTTCGGTAGTTAAAGGGATAAACTAATTGACGCAAAAAACAGCAAGGTTTTAGTCTAATTATAAAAAAAGACATAAGAGAAACAAGTTCATAAAAATTACGCATTTATTGTCAAAAGTCAAAAAGATTATGTTAAGTATAACATTGTTTTAAAAAATAAATTATAAGAAAATATAATCTTTTTCAAATACCAAATTTAAATTTTATCAGAAACAAACTTTATATTTGTTTGAATGATTTTTAACGCGGTTTAAAATTAAATTATATTACGAAATTTAAGCAAAGAGTTTTAAGTATTTGTAAATTGTTTTTTTATATTTGTCAATACTTTGTTATTATAAAAAAAAGCACCTATTTTTTTAATAAAATAAGCAGTTCAAGTGAAAAAAATTATTAGCATATGTATCAGCATGTACTTTATCTGAAAGTAGAAAAAGTGAATACTACTAATAGTTTACAATATTACTTTTATTTACACAAATTATTTTTACACATTTTCAGGATGTAATTGACAACTTGAAAGTTGTAATTAAGAAAAGTAAGATGTAACTGAGAATTACAACATGTAATTTAGAAGTCGCAATATGCAATTGGACATGCACTTTAACAAGTTAATAACATCAAATTTAGTATTTGTATGCACCAGCAATACAGTAATACAGTAATGGAATTGAAAGATTGTTGTATTATTTGTCAATACACTATGAATAGAAAGTCTATTTTTAAATTGAATCTGTGCAAGCATTTATTTCACCAAATTTGTTTACAACCACTTCTGGAACTGAACAAGTTGAAAGAAAACATTATGTTTTATCTTCATCAAATGATAGAAGAGTAATTGAATGTGCTGGGCGAAACAACGGTCGAGTGACTCAGGGGCAAACTTTAGGTGCCAAATAAAAGACAGCATACAATTGGGTCCGCAGCGGAAGTTTAAATTTTATGGGAAGAGGTGGTTTTAAACCAAAAAAATTAACCAATGATCAAATTGAAGAAACACTAACATGGATTGAAAGTGACTATCAGTTGACACTGGTAGCCATTAAAACAAGGATATTAAGACAATTTAGTATTAGCCTCAGCACAACCACAATTGCAAATTAATTGAAATTTATTTAAAAATTAATTGAAAACACTCTGCCTCGAAGGCAGAGTATTTTCATTTAAAAAAGTGCGCAAGGAGCCTATCACAATGAATAGTAATCAAAACAAACAAAAAAGAGCTGAATATCTTAGGAATATTAACGAACACATCACAAATGGTCATCAGATAGTTTGGTTAGATAAAACAAATTATAATCTTTTTTGTAAAAAAACGCAAGGATGTGCCAAATAGGGAAAAAGAGCAATGATGAAAATACCTTCTTCAAAAGGTGAAAACATACATTTGATTGCAGCTATATCAACAACAAATGTCGTCATGATGGAAACTCGCAGAGGATCATTTAAAACAGATTCTTGTAACAAGTGGATGTTGGCATTGTTTAACCAGTGGGTTACATCCGGGATTCATTTAGAGGATTTGGTCATCATAACAGACAATGCTCCATGTCACGCTCGTTTGGAATGGGTATTTCAAAATTCACCGGCTCAGTTATTACAATTAGGACCCTACAGGCCAATGTTAAACCCAGTGAAAGCTATTTTGTCCAAAATAAAAATAAACGTTAAAAATGTGCATTCCACCTGTATTTGGTGCTGGGATTATGGAACAACGATAGCAGTATTTAGAAAGATGTGTTACTGCGGCAAAAAATACAATAATGAGAGGTTATTGTACACGCACTGTACAACATATGACCACACATTATGCAACGATTTTAAATATCGAAGTCATCCAAGTTGGTGCTTAACTGAATATTGCAATGATTTTTAATGACGTTGTTTAAATTTTAAATTTTTATGCAATTAAATTATTTTTATTTTATTTATTATTCATCTGAAATCTCAATTAAATTTTTCATAAACAAATATAAAAGAAAGTTTTAATTGTCACCCAATAGGATTTTTCCAGTTACCGCCTAAACCTCAAATGCCTTTTTCATGATTTTTTATATTTTATTGGTATTATATTACTATTTCCAGCCTTAAATTTCAAAGTATATTAGGACTACAAAATTCAAAATACAAAGAACTTTGTATTATTTATACTTTTCTCAATAACAACTTTTATCTTCTTAATTACATCTTACGATTTCTTATTTACAACTTTCATGTTCTAAATGATATCTTACATTTCTCAATTACATCTTTCATGTTCTAAATTACATCTTACGTTTCTTAATTACAACTTTCAATCTTACAAACTACAAATTATAACTTTCATCTTCTCAATTACATCTTGAAAAGGTGTAGTCTACAACAAAATTTTTATAAAAAATAACGACAGGCAACTCAAAACATTGACTATCAACCAAAATAACCTAACTGGTTACTTTCAGTCACCCTTCTGGCAACCGACCAAAAGTCCCAGCAAACACCCCTGATATAGTATATGTTTATATTGCTTATTATTATATTAAATGTTTATATTGCTTTGCAATAATCGAGCTTAATTTATTATTGTTTAGATGAAGTTGATCGGGAAAGGATAAGTCAGTTATATTTCTGTTATATGATTTATTATTTTATTACGTAGTTGTTTACTCTTAGTATTCAATTACAGTTATTTATTGTAATATGTTGATGCGGAGAACGTTGTCCAATCACATAACTTTTTGATAGTTGCATTCTATAGTAATAGATAGTTGGTTTCTATTGTTAAAAATTATTATTTGATAGTTTCACTGATGGAATTATTTTAATTATTTACTAGAAGTTAAAAAAAAAACATATGAAAGAAACTATCAAATAATTAATTTATTTAATGGCTTATTTCATATATTATTTCTAAAAATATTTATTGTTAATAACATTTATTTATTTCTTGTTAATAACATTTTATTTATTTTTTCTTTTTAAACAGTTGGTAACCAAATTTTGATCAAGAAAAGTATGAAAGATTTCACTATACAATTATGAAAGATTTTACTATAAAAATATGAAAGATTTTACTATAAAAAATATGAAAGATTTTACTATAAAAATATGGAAGATTTTACTTTAAAAGTATGGAAAACTTTAGTTTAAAAATATGGAAAATTTTACAATAAAATTATACAAGATTTTACTATAAAAATATGAAAGATTTTACTATAAAAGGTAACAACACATATTACAAAAGAATTTAATTTTTTATATAAAAACAGTTTTTAAATTTGTTACACTTTTTAAGGTTGGAGGAGGGGTTCAATGCTCCTTTCTTACCACAAAGGATATACCATTAATGCAGCATTATCTTAGTAAATAGTGTTTACTATATATCTAGTATCTAGTAAATACACTATCTAGTAAATACACTATCTAGTAAATACACTATCTAGTAAATACACTATCTAGTAAATAATGCTTTTTACTTCTTTGTAGTTATACTTGTATACGTGTAGTTATACTTGTTTATAATCCAAATAAAAAAATAAACATTTACACGATTGAAACAACTTTAAATGTTAGGGTGTGTTAGAACCTCATCATTACAACTACTATTAGTCTCCAATACATCGTCCATATTTGATTGTGTAGTGTTACAAACTTATAGCAACTTTCTTACATAAAAATTAGCAATTTATAAAAAAACACTCTTTGATACAAAAATATGCTTTTTTAATGGTAACTCCCCTTTTTGTCCCCAGGTTATGTTGATTGCTATCCAAATGGATAAGCCTAGTACATAACAGGAGGAGGTTTGTATTGAAATTTTCTTTTGGTAATTTATCATCAGTAATTAACATTTTTATATGTATGTTTTTAATATAAAATAATAAAAAAAATTTATATAAACTTTTTGGGTGGGGCGGTAATTCTCTCTCATAGATTAATGTTATGGGTGCCCTCAGAAAATTTTCTGAGGGCACCCATGATATTAATCTAAATATTTTAAGCAATGATTCAATTTGAACAGATCTAAATATATTAAGCAATGTTCTAATTTGAACAGATCTGATGTTTTTGATATTAGGGTTATATCGTTTATTAAGAACTATTGGTCAAAATAACAATTAATCTATATTATATAACTAAAAGATTTGCATCTATCAAAAATCATCTATCACCTCTATCATCTGTCATCTCTATCAAATACTTTCTCTATCATCTGTCATCTCTATCATCTATCATCTCTATCATATATCATCTTAGTCAACTTTATAAGAGCAAGAGGATTAAATCATTATCAGTTTGTTTCTTTGTTGAATGAAAATGAACATGAATATGAGGATTTGACTGAAGTATGATGAAATATGAATTATCATATTAAAAAGTAATCAATTTATTTAATCATCTCAAACTGAAATATTTTATTTTTTTGAGAGCAAGATATCTTTAATATAAAAATGTGTTATTAGGCTGTCACCACCACACCCACCTCCATCTTTAGGATACATCACTTATATATGTAATGGTCTGATATACAATTATAACTATTTTTTGTATATTACAATTACTAATTTTAAAAAAAAAAAATTTTGTCTGTGAAAAGTGTTCACTTTTTACTGTCAAGGCGGTGGTTTGGTACCGCCTCTATTCCCTGGACATGCCCCTCAGTTAAAGTTCAATTTGTAGTCTACAGTTACATCTATTTTTTAATACCAAGTTTCTAGCATTTTGATAAAAATTGACAAAGTTATGATAGTTTTAGTCAATAAAAGTATAATTTTGACCACAGTTTCTTTATCAAATCCGTATATCAAAAAATCAGAACATAAAAAAACTTCTCAAGAAATAGATTTCACCTTTAAAATGCAGTATTGATCCTTTTTCCAATGATATACAGCAATTTAATATTTATTAATTTGAAATTTTTATACACTTACCTACTAATGTAGGTAAAAAAATTAAATTTTTTAACATCTTAGAAGCATATTTAAATAAAATAATTAAAACAGGTAGGCCAGCCACTTTTTAGCCACAGCCACTGACTTTTACCTGACTTATATTTATCCCTAACTCAGTTATACTTTTAAGTGTGAATTTTAAAATTTTTTAACTATTGCTTTTAAATGCTTCCCAGTTTAATACCATAGATATTATAAAGAAAATAATAATTTAAAATATATATTATATATTGTATATAATTTTTATTTTTTCTACATTGTTATACTATATGCTTCAGCCTTTTCTATATTATTACTATGAAACAAAGTATGCTTTTTACAAATATTTTTAAATGGTTATATAGTAAAAAAAATATTTTTTGATTTCTAACTTTATCTACATACCATAATTAGTGGCAAGGCTAAATAGTAGTGTAAAACTGGGTCAAACCGCACACCATATCATTGTGAGCACTGATCAAAATTATCAAATAAAAACTAAACGGATATGGCTATGAAAAATATAAAAAAAGATTCAAATATAGAACTATCTCCTCTATTCGAATTGGTAAAACTATATGCCGATTCAACTCCATATTATTTTTTATATATTTTTATTGTTGCGAATAAAACAGCGGTTGAACCGAAACTAATATAAAAATTATTTTAGCACTATCTTGGAAATTTAATTTTAAATCTGATAGTATAATATTTATGCAGCTAGAACAAAAAGTTAAATAAAAAATCAGTAAAAAAATTTAACATAAACTCTTTAATGATAAACCGCACATTCAATTAATTACAAAGTTTAGTTTTTCGCAAGTTACAAAGCGCCTATATTTATCTAATTAACTTAGTGTTAATTCCGGTTTAATTATGAATGAAATATAATGTTATTTGTTAATATAATAAAATCTTACTCACTAAAACCAATTATTATATTATTTCTCAATATAATCATTACTCAATCAATTCAATTTAACTCACTCACTTTAACATGTCAACTAAAAAAACAAAAGCATACAAGGAAGACGATATACTAGCCGCATTAAATGATATGAAAGAAAATAAAACATCACTGAGAAAAGCTGCATTTAAACATGGCATTCCAGTCTCAATGCTCAAAGATCGCAAAATAACAACAACAAAGGCTTCCATGGCTCAGGTACAACAATGGTACTCTCAAATGAAACAGAAAGATTGATGGTGCATGCGTTCCAATTACTTGGTGACTGGGGTTAAGGCTAAACTCGAAATGAAATCCTAGAATTTGTATGTGGCTACCTAAAACGCAAAGATCAATTGCACTTATTCAAAAATGGCAAGCCTGCTAAAGACTTTCCCATTTTTTTCTCCATAAACACAAACATCAAAAAAATTCTACACCATAATAAACCTTTCATCAAACGTTTTTTTACGGAAGCGAATTGCTCTGCTTTTAAGGAACAATTATATTTACTTCATTGGAAACATATAGATTCTAGTGATGCTAATTTAGCTTATAATTCAATTTTAAAAACATTTTTTGAAATTTATGATATTAATTTTCCTAAACATAAAATACTAAAAAAAAAAAATATTTCACGTCACCATGGATTACAAAAGATCTCAGAAAAAGTTCTAAAGTTAAGCAAAAGTTGTATATAAAGTATTTAAAAACGAGAACATTAGAAAGTAAAACAATTTATAAGAATTACGCTAAAAAATTTAAAAAGCAAAGAAAAAATTTAAAAAAAAGATACGACATATATTTACTAGAAAAATATAAAGATAATTCAAAGCAAACATGGCAAGTTTTAAGAGAAATTACAGGCAGTAAGAAATTGAAAGCTAGCTCTTTACCTTAAGCTATTAAAATTGATAATAAAATATTTGATGATCCAGGAGTGGTAGCTAATAAAATGAATGAAATCTTTACTTCAGTTGGACCAAATTTAGCAACAAAAATTTCAAACATAAACAAAACAATAAGCAGATGTAGTTTTCCTTTAATATCTTATCTAAATTCTTTTGAATTGTCTTTTGATGAATTAGATAGAGCTTTTAAAATGCTAAAGTTAAATAAAGCAGTCGGTCCTGATTATATCAATGGAAACATTGTCATTGATTCATATGATATCATAAAAAATATCCTTTTTAAAATATTTAAATGTTCAATTCAACAAGGAATTTTTCCTGATGAATTAAAAATAGCTAGAGTTTCACCAATATTTAAAGGTGGAGACTTACTTAATGTTAGTAATTACCGTCCAATATCTGTTCTCTCTGTTTTCTCAAAGATTATAGAGAGAATTCTTTATAATAAAATTTTAATCATCTTTCTCAAAATAATATCCTATACAAAAATCAATATGGGTTTAAAAAAAATAACTCCACCGAACACGCTATACTCCAAATAACACAATATATTACTGGATCATTTGAAAGTTCCAAATTTACTTTAGGCATTTTTATTGACTTGTCTAAAGCCTTTGATACGATAGATCATAAAATTCTTTTTAAAAAACTTAAATATTATGGAATCTCTGGCAATGTTTTGAAGCTTTTAAAAAGTTATTTAAGTAATAGAAAGCAATTTGTTCACTATGACGTATCGTCGAAATCAAACTTGTTAGATGTAACATGCGGAGTTCCTCAAGGGTCTGTCCTAGGACCTCTCCTATTTCTCATTTACATAAACGATCTTTATGAAGCATCTAATTTAATGACAATTATGTTTGCTGACGACACGAATTTTTTTCTATCTCATAGTAACATAATTACCCTATTTCAAAGCATGAACATAGAATTAATTAAAATTTCAGAATGGTTTAAATTAAATAAGCTTTTTCTTAACATTGAAAAAACAAAATGCTCTCTTTTTCATCCACACTACAAAAAACATCTTCTACCAAGTGAATTGCCTGCTCTTTTTATAGATGACATTCAAATTAAAAGAGTAACGGCTACAAATTTTTTAGGGGTTTTTATTGATGAAAATCTGACATGGAAAAAAAACATTGAAAACTTATCCTCTAAAATTTCCAAAAGTATAGGTATACTATTTAAAATAAGAAGCATGCTAAATAAACATACTTTAATTCAGCTTTACCACTCTTTTATTCATTGCCATCTAAACTATGCTAATGCGGCTTGGGGTAGTGTAAGTAAAACTAAATTAGAACCAACATTTATCGCCAACAGAAACATGTTGCACGACTTATTAATTTTAAACATCGATTTTATCATGCTAAGCCTCTTTTAAACGAAATGAATATTCTTAATATATATCAACCTAATATTTTTAATGTATTGTGTTTTATGTTTAAATGTAAGTCTCGCACATCTCCAATTTCTTTTCACAAATTATATTCTTTAAAAGTTAAAAATAAATACAATTTGCGTAATGAAAATTTTATTCTTCAACCAGTTTTCAAAACTAATTTTGGTAAATTTTGTATTTCATTTAGAGGAGCATTTTTATGGAACAAAATAGTGTTAAAACTTTTTGATTTCTCTCATGAATGGAACTTTTTCTTATTTAAAAGAAAATTGAAAGAAATTCTTTTCTCAGTTGAAAACATTCTGATATAATTTTAAGTTTGCTTTGTTTTTTATTAATACTCTTAGGAAATATTTTATCGTAATTTATATATACGAAATCTTTTATCTTAACTTATATATATATATATATATATATATATATATATATATATATATATATATATATATATATATATATATATATATATATATATATATATATATATATATATATATATATATATATATATATATATATATATATATATATATATATATATATACGTATATATGTATGTGTATTTGTGCGTATTATTTGTATGTGTATATATATATTGATGTGTAAGTATATTTATTTACATTTTTGTATGTTTAAATATGTATAAATAATTAAATTTGTATTTATGTGTGAATATTTGTCTATGAATTATTAAAGGATTATTTATTATTTAAAATCTGTTTAGGCGGTTCTCGATGACAAGATCTTATGATGTTGTGCGAGTATCCGCGTTCTTGTTGTAACGTTAAAAAAATTGTAATTCTGACTATACGTATTTTATTCATTCTTATATTGTAAAACTTATTTTGAATAAATAAAAAGAACAAAAAAAAAAAAAAGCTTTGTTTTATGCTTTTATGAAAAGGAAGTGAAAAGAAATTTCAACAAGAAAAGCGGATAAATTAGCATCTAGAAGAGCCACTTCTTGTACGCCAGAAATAATTGATCATTATTTTGAATGTGTCGCCAAGAAATATCAACAGACTGGTATAACTTGACTGGGTTGCATATTTGGAACTGTGATAAAAAAGGCTTATAGAGTGATCAAGGCAAAACAACTGTAGTGCTTCAAAAAGGGGCACGACGTGCAATTGAACTTACTGGCAACAATGAAAAAATTCATTATACTGTAAATAATTGCTGCAACGGGGGCAGTTTGCATCACAATTTGTGATATAAAAAGTCAAAAGAAACTTTCGTCCTGACTGGGCAAGAGGTGGTCCAGTTGGCACCAAATATTCAATTTCAAAAGCAGGTTGGATGGAGCACAAAATATTTGTTAATTGGCTAAAAGAAGATTTATACCTAAAACTGAGCAAATTGGTGGTATTCATATTTTAGTATTAGATGGGCATACAACTCACATAGCTTTGGAAGCGGTATTACTGTGCAAAAAACACAATATACTCTTGATTTGTCTACCAGAGCATTCTTTACATATTCTACAACAATTGGATAGAGGTGGTTATTGTCATGTCAAACAAGCATAGAAAGAAATTTTTACAAAGTATTACAAAGACTCAAAATGTAAGAATAAAGATAAACAAAATTTTCCACCGGTGCTCAAACTGCTCTACGAGAGTGGTAAATGCTTTACACGCTTGCATGCAGTTGCTGGTTTCCAGTACACTCACTTATTTCCACCTAATAAAAACAACATAAATCATAAGGCATTAGCAATCACACAAACGTTTAATCTACCTTCATCAACTTTAGCAACCTCCGCAGCGCCTACACTATCTTACTCAGATACAGATTCATCATCTTCAACAGCCGCCGCAGCACCAACTACAACTACACACCGATTACCATCTTTCTCAACTACACCAGCTTCGAGTTTTGATAAGTATCAAGCATGGGTTGAGCATTGCAAAAACAGCATCGAAATAGAGTTGAAGCAGTTTTTTCAAGCAAGAAATCAATTGCATATTAAGAAATTGAAGCAGTGCAACATGCCAAAACTTGGCGGAAAATGTATTTGTATGACTGCAGGACATACAAGTTTACATTACCGCAAATATCTAAAGCTCTTTGACATACAAATACATTTCCAATTCATCTTGTTGAACAAAATTTCAGAGGAAACTTATCACTTCTATAAATTGTTTGATAATCTGCCCTACAAGCATGGCTATCATGAAAAAGCTAATAAAAACTTCTGAGTACTACATTAGCATTCCACTTCACCTTTTTTTTATGACCTGCGTAAAATTCTCAATGTACAATATGTTGGCCACACAATCCCATTTCAAGAAAAAATGTTTCAAACTTTTTACCCAATGCATCATTGAGAATATCAAAAAACTTACAATTTACATTTGATCCATCCATAGAGATTTTTAAAAATTTGGCTTGAAGATTTTTATTTAAAACACTTGTAAAACATTTATACAAATCATTTGCAGATGCATGAACAAGAAACACTGATGAAAGGTATCTTGTAGTCACATACAAATAACACCCCAATAATGTAAAATATTCCATGACCAATAGTCATTTTTTTAGCTATAAACATTACATTATTTTGAGCCATAAATAAAAAGAAAGGTGTACTACTATTGTGCTGGAAGAATTAATTGAAATGGTTGTCATAGGTTGAATAAATTAGGCCACACAAAAAAGTATATTATATAAATAAAAATACCTTGAGAATTTTAATACGAAATCGTAACAAGTAGAGATAAAGCACAGAAAGATACAAAAAGTACATCAGCAAACTGGATGTGTATTAGAAGGTAAAATGAATTTTTAGTCTTAACTACGTAAAATAAATGCTCCAAGTAAATATATTTACATTTACGTTTTCTACTGATTTACATATAAGGTAAAGTGGGGTAAGATTGACACATCTTTAGAAAATAATTTTTCTAAAGATGTGTTAATCTATATATGTTTTATGTTGTGAATGTTAAAACTACCTCATGATGGGTAACATTATCATGAGAATTTTAACAAACAAAAGAGAGAAAATGTTTTTTATAAATTAATATAAATATAAATTAGTGACAACCTACACTTTGGTTTTAAAAATAAGCAGTAGGCTTTTATATAACAAATTGTAAACGTCAACAGGTGACGGTTAAAAACATAGAATCTACTACTTAAACCTTTAAAACACATGTCAATATGACCCACATGTCAAAGTGACTCCACTCATTTATATTTTCTTTTATTAATGGATTTTTTTTGTTAATAAACTTTTTTTTTAGTTAATATTGTGTTCTTATTATAAAAGTGTGTTTTAATTGTGTTTTAAAAAGCTAAGTTTGCTTTTTATATTGGTCGTTCACTCAGTAAAATAAAACTTTATTTTGTGCAATAAATTAATCAAAACTCAGCCCTTAACTTCGCAAATTAGTTGCAGAAAGCATCTGATGTTTGTGAATAATAAAAATATTTCGGAAATTCATATAAGTTAAAGTATTCATGACAAAAAAGCTCAGAACAAAAAACCCTAAAATTTTGGTTACCCCAAACGTGAAAGCAACAAGTTGACAAAAAATATTTTGTACTATTCTCAACTAAAATTATATTTATCGATAAATTTTATATGGTCATAATACATATGGTCCACATAATGTAACACAAAAATTGGGTGTTTTGGAATACTACACCGGACCACATCAGAGTATAAAAAAGTGTTCTAGCAGTAGTAATCTATTTTTTTAGAACATGAAATTTACTTTATTCTTCCAGGCATATTTTGTAAAAGCTGTGTGGACAAGTGAAATAACTGATTGATTGATAGAGTACTAGTGTTATACAATTATTAAACTTAGCTTTAATACATTTTGCTTAGTAACTTTTACACATAAATATATATATATATATATATATATATATATATATATATATATATATATATATATATATATATATATATATATATATATATATATATATATATATATATATATATATATATATATATATATATATATATATATAATGTCTACAAAACAAGGTTAATAAGATGTGTAAATAACGTTTTAGATTTTAAATCATATGTTCAAATTAACTTTCTTAAGGTTATAAAAACAGGCTAAAATATAAACACAACAATGAGAAATCAGTTATTTATCAACAAAATTATCAATTTTACTATTTTTGACCATATCTATAATGATTTAAATTTGGATTGTGTCAAGCGGTGACTTCATAGTCTTAGAAAACCCGGTTTTCAAATTGAAAATGTTTGCAAAATTTATAATAAAACCATGTGAAGTTGTTGTCTTTTCGGAGTGCTGTGGACCACTGATTTGAAATCAAAAGTCAGAAACAAAGTTGCCAGGTTTTTTTTAGGCAATAAGCCAAAATTAAATAAAAAAATAAACCAGAACAAAAAAAAAAAAAAAGAAAGAAGAAGTAAAGTAGAAATCAGTAGTACCGGAAATCAGTAGTATTTTTAGGAACTTCTTTTTTTCTTTAAAAATTTCAGACTCAATTCACTCAATGGTTCTGACTTTTCTGTATTGGTTTTCAATTTCTTGACTTTTTTTACCCAATACGTGAGGAAAAAAAAGCGTTAAAAATGCAACTAAATTTAACTTAGGAAAGAACTTTTCTTTTTTTTTTTGTTAGTTTACCTCCCCAAGGCCCAGAAGGCCACTACAGACAAGGAGGCTACTTAATTGTAATTATAACCCTCTCTCAACTCTATAACTCCGAAACACGAAAATTGACAATCAAGGCCGCTGCGCAGAGAAACAAGTTGAGCGCGGTACTACTATGGGCGTGGTGGGGATCGAACTCGGAACCTCTCACTTATGAAACGAGCGCTCTAATAATGCACCACTACCGCTTTCATTTAAAACAGATTTGACAAGCCGTAAAAAAATTGATCTGTTTCTGGAAGTCTTTTTCATGCTTGGTTATTGCCCTCTGAAGAAAATCATGATAACAACTTTTCACATTTTTGACTGATTTTTTAGTTATACATTTGAAGGTTGCCCTTGAATCTAAACACACTAAAAAAAAGAGTGCAAAGCCCTTGGTATCAATAAACACGCTGCTTTGAAATTTTTAAATGCATATTTAGCTCATTCAATAGATTTTCTGTATCAATATTTGACCCTTAAAAGAGAGAGTTCAGGGGATCAAATTCTTGAATGACTGGAGTGAAGATAACAACATAGGGATGAAGGTCTTGGAGCATGCTAATTGGAACAGATTTTGCAACGGGTTTCAAAGTTTACATTTATTTCAGCACAAATAAAGAATGTTTTTAGTTCTTGTTAATTCACAAGCAAGTTATAAAACGCTTTCCTCGAACCAACCAATTTCTGAAAAGGGAAAGGGGTTCCCACACGTTCTTTGTTAGGATTCATAAGTTTAAGTAATTTTTGATATTCGTTTTGACGAAGAGTGCTCTTGCTGGGACCATCACTCAGAAGTAAGCTGACTGGAGATGGAATTGCATTAAAAGCATTTTGCACCACAAGATTTAGGGAGTGAAAAATACCCCTCATCATAATACAGTTTGGCGATTCAGTTTGCACACAAGATCAGACTGAGTTATGTAAGCCAATAACAATCAAAGCATTAAAGAGATCTTCGCCAGTTGTTGAGATCACTTAAGTGAGACCAAGAAAGTCATTGACAATCTGTTTCTCTTTTTCTAAAAAATATCTCACACATATAGCATGGTGCTTGGTTGAACTCACATTCGTTGATTCATCAATGAGGATAGAAAATGGCTTTGATTTGATTTATTTAGAAATTTTTTCTTCTAGTATTGATAAAATGATATTCTGGATTTCTTTAGTTCACTTAGTGCGGTGGAGTTTTAAATGGGGACCGCCTACACCATACTTAAAAATAGTTTCACACAAATGGTCAGCAATTAAAATTGCTGATTGCTGAGTAATAACAGATACACATAGCAAGCTGAATGTCTGCTTACAGCTATATTTGCAATAATTACAGCTATATTTGCAAGCAAATGCTTAAAAAATAATCTTCTTTTGAAACAGATTCAAATTTGTTTTTTCTTTTAATGTAAGAAGCTGTTTGATTTTGCTGTTGACTGCCTTTGGACATAAGTTAGTGCGACAGAGGCAACAAAATGCTTATTTAGGTTCATTAGAGTTATTATTTAACCCAGAAAAATTCTTTTTCCCACTCAGTTTGACAAGTACCAGAGTTTTCATAAGTTGTTTTGTTTGGCATTGTCAATTTAAAGACGTTGATCTGTAACAAAAAATCAAGTATAAGCTACAGAAAAATATACTTAATAACCAATAGGTCTGATTAATTTTTAAATTAACAAATTTAATAAGAAAGCAAAAATTAATTAGTTGTTACTTGAATAGTAGTAGTTATTAATTTTTTAATATCCGCAGAAACATTTTTAAAATCGTTTAAAGTCGTTTTACCTATTTAAGTAAAGTATATAAGTTTAAAAAGTCTTTTTAAATGCCAAAATTTTCTAAATGAATAAACAATTTATTGATATAAAACTTTTTAAAGAAAAAGCAATCAAGTTTATAAAATCAAGTAATAGTTTATAATACCAAGTTTTATATGAATGGAACGTATCCAAATAAATTAATTGATCTTGTTGAAACTTTTGCGGGAGAATTTATTCCACTCTTTGAATTTCTTTAAGGTGGTCAACCCCATTCAAAACCAGTTTTTAATGTTTTTGAGATATTATTAAAAAAGTGATTTTCTTTTATTTCAATTATTGTAGAACGTAATTAGAGTACTAATTTTCGTCAAATTTGTACATAAGTTGGTTTAATTCATCCTAGGAACGATTAGGGTAGATATTATTTATCTAAAAACACCCATAGCAACCGTTTTTTTCTCGATAGTTTAGTGATTATCACCTCGAAAATCAATATACAATTAATCATAGTAAAAAAAAAAACTGTTAAACCTTATATAACTTTTTGGTAACTTTTTGCCATATTATTACCTCCTTGTCGTGAAAGTTGCATTTGTATAATACTGTAGAGTGCTGGATAGCGTGTAACGTAACAACAGCTATGTAAACCTTTCAAATTATTTGTTAATTTTCCCATAATTTATTGATAAGAAGAAAAAAATTTTGAAAAATATTCCAAGATCTACCAAATATATTAAAAAAGGAGTATTTAGAGGAAACCAACATGTTACCAAATTAAGTATAGATATTATTATCTAATAATTTCATTTCTTTTATACTTATCTTTATACTTGTACTTCCTTTTTTTGTTTTTGGTTTAATTAAATTTATAAATTTAATCAAAACTCTGTTTTAAACAAAAAATGAAGTGCAAGTCAAAAAAAATTTGTAAGATAAAACTGAGTTTCATATTGTACAAAAATAATTTAATGAGGATAAATACAATATAATAACAAACTTTTAAGTTTTAAAGACAATGTCTAATGATTGTAAATTTAGTAAATGTTTTTTATTAAATGATGGAAAGTTAATACTAAAAAGACAATTTACAAAATAAATATGGGTTTTCATATGAGTTACAATTATCAGGTCAGACGTCTAAGTTATTTGCAAAGTATGATACAATTCTTCCAATCTTTAAACTAACTTTAGTCTCTCCTGGAAAACATGTAGCAGCTGCAAATTTTGATGCTAAAAAAACGGCTTTTAGAGAACTTGGAAAATGTTACAAATTTTGCGCACTTTTGTAGCATTTATGAATATGGTCCTAGGTTTTGTTTAAAATCAAATACTGCCTGTGCCAATCTGATGAACTAACAAACTTATTTAAATAAAAAATTAAGACTTTAATTAGCCAATCACAAAATTTTAAACCAATATTCAGTAATCAATCTTATCAAGATTTACTAAATAAGTGTTTTTGCAGTAAAACACAGAACAGTAATGAAAGCTTGAATTGTTTTTTTTTTAAATGATATAAAAATTTTTTAGGGATATATTTATTAGTAAAAGGTTTTTAGAATTATCATATAATTCTACTATTATTTTATTTTTTTCAAAGAGTAAATAGTATTTTAAAAAGTTTAGACGTAATTAAACGAACGGTTTATGAACGAAGCTATTAAGTTACACGATGTGATACATATATCAAAAGCAAAGTATATATCTACCAACAAAAGCAAAGTAAGGAATCAGATGCTCAAGGGAATTAAAAAATGATTCTTGCAGAAGCAGAAGTAGAACCAGTTCTTTTTTGTGAATTTAAAACATTTTATTTGTAACTTTATTATTGTTTTCGGATTATCTCCATATTAGATTTATAGCAAATCAGATAAAGTTAAAAAAGGATATCACCTTGGAAGAGGACTGGTAGCAGAATAACTATTTTTGTTTGATTATAAGTTTTAACTTTCTTTAAAACTTATTAGTCATCGCCCAACGAGACCTAGTTGGTAAAACTCGAAACTATTATGGCAATGCCTATAACTTTAGAAATACACCAGTATAATGAATAAAACTGTTAGGATATCTAAGTTAACATATAAGTAGCTGAAATACCAAAGGGCATTAAAAAATAATGCTTACTTCCAGCGAAATCCTTTTTTAAACAACATGCTAAAACCAAAGAAATGTTGAATAAATGAGACAAATTTTTTCATCAATGCTTATTTAAAAGCAGACAGAAGACAAAAGTCTTATCATTTAGCCCCGTAGTATCATTTACATATTAAACAAATAATAAGCTTTCGTATATTAAAAAAAAACACAATCTCAGTAAAATAATGTTAAATACTTTTGAATAAAAAGTGTTTATTTATTTATTATTATTATTATTTTTAATCTGAATACAATATAATTCAAAATAAAAAAAAATTAAGTTTAAAGATAAGTAATGATGCAAAGAGTGATATTGCTTTTTAACAAAAAGAAAAGTTGAAAAATAAAAACTAATATTTCGAAAATATGATAAGAATTTGAAACAATACGTTATAATCAAGTAACTGATTTTTTTTAAATACTTTTTAAAGTTTGAATTGAAATTGTAGTTTTACTATTATTTGGGAGAAACGAGTTCCAAAAATGTGGCCATTGGTATGTTATTGAAAATTCGGATTGTTTTTATAAAGCTTTTAAAACCTGATAATTAAGCAATTAATCTTTCGTTTAATATTTATGATCTATAGGGCAAAGTGAGGAAATCAGAAATAATTTTTACCAATTTCTGAGTTTGAGTTTAAAAAAAAAAACTTATAGGCATTTGCTTTCTGACAAAAAATATTTTAAATCATGATTGGATGTCCTACTAAAAAAATTTAACAAAAGATTTTTACTTAAAGTACTATCAATGCAACTGGGGAGCCTTTTTTTGAAGATGCCAATATACCCACATTACCACATGTTGTGGGGTAATGTGGATCTTCATAAAATTTGAGTACTTTTGCTTTAAAATATTGCCGCCAATGAGAAATCTGACACTTTATGCAAGTACCTTTTTTAAATTAAATAAACAAGGTTTTAATTTAATAGTATTTTTTCTCTTAATTTAAAAGTATTTTTATATCTTCATTTTTATGGTAACATTCATGCTATTTTGGGGACTTCTTAGATTTTTTTTTAGGTATTTATTAAATTCGTCAGTAGAGGTAATAGCTTGTGTAAGTTTTTTTTTAACTCTTTTTTTTGCCAATTTAGCTTTTTGTTTCTCAAGTAGTCGAAAGTCAAGCTTCACTTATCTCCATAATTTTCCTCTCATTGTGCTGCTGCGATTTCCATTGATATCAATTACTTCCATGTTTATCGCCCAAACAATTTTTTTGAAAACAGATGTCTGTTTACTATTGCTAGAAGCTATTGTAAAAAGGTTTTGCCTAAAGCCAGAGCCCACTATTCTCAGATCACAAAATCTCGTATTTTATCCCAAAAGTTAGGCTCCAGAGATTTCTGAAGAATCTTTAACAGTGCCTATAATAACGGCAAATTTGTTATTTCACCTCTCTTGCATGATTCAGATTTTCTTACCTCAGATAAAGACAAAGCTGAACTGTTTGCTTAGAACTTTTCATCAATCTCATCTCTTTATTCCACTAATCACGTCCTACCTGATTTAGCCAACAAGCCGGTTGATCCATTGCTTGATATTCGTATCACTCCAGCTTCTTATTAAAGGTGATTTCCTGCTTAGACTCTTCTGCAGCTTGTGGTCTCAACAACATACCTGTTATAATCTTGCAGAAGTGTTTTCCGGCACTGTCGTCTATACTTTCAAAACTGTTTAACAACTGCTTCTCAGAGTCTTGTTTTTCGTCCTGCTAGAAAACTGCATCTGTTATCCCTATTTTCAAAAATTCTGGAGAGCGATCTGACTCATCTAACTACCGTCCCCGTAGTCTTATTCCTATCATAAGCAAGGTTTTTGAGTTTTTAACTAACAAAAAAACTCTCGTCTTGAATTTAATAACTCACATTCTGAAATTCAATATGGATTTCAATTTTCTTGTTCGACTGCTTATCTTTTTAACAGTAATGACTGATTAACGGTATTGTTAACGGTAGCGACTTGTTTATGGTAATGTTAATGGAAATGACTGATATTGTTTAACGTGCATTATAAAGGTGTGGATATGCTAAAAGATTATTGAATACTTTCTTACCAATCGTAATACAAAAGTTGTCTTCGATGAACAGTGCTCTTATTCTTTTCCTGTAACTTCAGGGGTTCTTCAAGATTTTATCCTGCACTCTATACTTTTTTTTTAATTTACATTAACGATCTCCCTAAAATTCTCGCATCAAGCAGGCATTGTTTGCTGATGACACTGCCATTTATCCTTGTCTTGATAAGAAGCCAACACTTTCTGATTGTTTGGAGAGAACATTTGAGCTTGAAAAAGATCTCACTTGGAGCTCTAAGTGGCTGGTGAAATTCAACTCAGCCAAAACTCAACTTTTTTCAGCTGATCATTATCGCAACATCTAGATCTTCCTATGTTTATAAACAATAATGTACTCAAGGTGTCATATGCCATCATCACCCTCCGTCTTCTAGGATTAACTTTTACTTTTGGTGTTTCTTGGAAACCATATATCAAATCCTCTGAAAAATTAGCATCTGATAAAATTGCATCTTTTTATCGTGCTCGCCACTTTCTTACTCCGTATTCTATTCTTTATTTCTATAAATCTTAAATTTTTGGAGAAGTCAGTCTCATCAAGGTTGTGTATACTAATTAGTACAATGTTATTATTATGAAATACATCAGATAAAATAGTAAAAAATTTATCTACAACTTTATGTGTTTAAGTTTTAGCTCTGAACAAAGTAAGTATTTCAGGTTTACGTAACCGCAGTTTATCAAAATGACGCTTCCTAAAAGAAATAATCCAATCTTTGCCCAGAATTCCATTTTTAAAAGGAGTTTTTATCCTCATTGTTGTGCAAAATTGGGCGGCTAGATTACAAAAGCAAAAAGAATCTATTAGAAGACCATACTTTTGAAAATACTGAACCGCTGCTACAATCATAGTTTCATCATAATTACTCAGCACTTTTTTTCGACCTTCGCGTTTGCTTGCATCAAATTTTTATTTTTTTTTGTTCTTTGTTTCTTTTGGAACAGAACATTCTTTATCAGTATGAGAAATATTCTTTATTTTCTCGCATACCAACATAATAGCTCATTCCATGCTATCAGTATTGTACTTAGGTTACTTTTTTATTGTAACTTCTTAGCATATATTAAATACTTTCTAAAGTACGAAAAATATGTTAAATTTTAGATGAAATAAATTTGCATAAATCATAATATATACCGAAGTAAAATATTATAACACCAAATATGTCATATATAAAATTTTATTTTACCTAGGTGAACATATTGTTTCATCCAAATAAATAAACGTGTTTCTTAATTTGTCATAAAATATAAATTGCAAACATAAATTTTTAACAGTTCTTTAGCTTATAAATTCACATAAATTGTGAGGGCTGATGAAACTTATAGGTTTATAATGTTATTTGCAACAACTTCAATAGTATAATGGCAAATCTTAATGTTTTACATACGTGAACCAACATTACCCCACCTGATTATATTTTAAATTTTAAACAAACCACGTACATTAGTTTCTTAAAGCTTTACTATCCTAAAATTACATTAACTAAGCGTTCAAAGTAACCATTTTTCAAATACTTATGTCTTTTTGAGTATACTTTTTCCGAAGTTTAAAAAACAGAGAAAAAAAGGATTGTGTTGATGTAGCTAATATTTTAGCTAAAAAAGTCCCGTGTCTAGCGGCATAGCTGGGTTATACTTTAAATTAAATTAACTTAATATATTATAACAAAGTGGTAAAAATTAAAACTTTAATAACTAAAGCCATCATCAACATAACAGATAAATATGAATTAGACCCAGATTACCTAGTAGACTAACATTACCCCACCTTACCCTAATAAAGAAAAGATTTTCAAAATATTAGGCAGCATATGATACTTTAATCTAAACATGAATATAAGTATACTATAAATATTTAATTGATAAATATTTAGCACTACAAGCTTTCTTAGTAGTGGATTGGCACTCGTGTATTCATTAGCATTTTATATAAGGCGGTATGCTTGTTTTTGTTTTTTTAAGATACGCGTTAGTCTTGACGGATAAGTGATTGCCCAAGCAATATTACAACAACTAATATAGTTATGAATAAATAAAAAGTACACAGATTTTAAAAAGTTTTTATCCTATATCTAGTTTTATATAAAGTTTCAATACTTTTTGAAATTTTATTTTCAATATGATAAATGTGATTTTTCAACTTCATTTCCAGCTCATTGATTAAAACGCCTTAGAATTTTACACAGAATGTCCGTTGCAACTTGATTTTTCTATTAAAATATCCGTGAGTTTTAAGGGCTAAGTGTTAGATTTAGATGATTTTGGAAAGAGAGGATATTTGCTCTTAATTGAGTTCAGAGAGAGTTGTTGGCTTTAATGGTACGCGGTAAAGAATTGACATCTGAAAAGCGAGCTCAGGTCGTTATTTTGTACAAAGAGAACATTTCTACAAGACAGATAGCCAAAAAGCTTGGTATTTCACATTCCACTGTTGTAGCTACTGTAAAGAGAAATCAAGAGCTGAAAAGTTTTAAATCCCTTTCACGTGCTGGGCGCCCGAAGGTTACAAGCAACCGTATGGATAACGCTATAATAAAGGCAGCAAAAAAATCACCAAGAGCATCCTCAAGTGCTATTAGAGGCAAACTGCCTGGATCACCATCCAAGAAACCAAACAGTCGGACAATACGCAGATGATTATTTGATGCAGGTTTGAAATCTTACCGACCAGCACGGAAGCCGAAGCTTTCACCAAAGAATATTCGCGATCGCATAGCGTTTTGTCAGAAGTACAGGCAGTGGACACCAGCCCAGCGGAAACAAGTGATGTTTTCAGATGAGACAACATTTACGCAATTCTACTCATTTTGTAGACATGTCAGACGCCCACCAAATCAGAGGCATATTCCAAAGTACGTTATACCAACAGTCAAACAGGCTCCAAAAGTTATGGTTTGGGGAGCAGTCTCTGGTAGCGGTCGTGCCGGCATTTGGAATATGCCTAAAAATACAACAATCAATGGTGCTGTTTACTTGAGTATACTGATGGATAAGCTGCCACCATTTGTACCAATACATGGCATCACTCATTTCCAGCATGATGGCGCACCTTGTCATGGTACCAAGGCTGTTAAGGGCTGGCTGCGTTCTGAAAACATCCTGCTACTGGAACCATGGCCAGGCAACAGTCCAGATCTCAATATTTGGACTGTAATGAAGCAGAAGATTGCTGCACATAGCCTAAGTTCTGAGGATGACCTCATCAACTGGATTAAACGCGTGTGGGTGCAGGAGATTACGCCGGACTATTGCAAGAAACTGTGTGAATCGATGACAGGACGTATTGAAAATATTCTCAAAAATAAAGGATTTCATTGTAAATACTAAAATATGAATAGACATGCTGTTTAACCTGTATAGTGTGAATAAACATTCGAAATATTTGTACTGATTTATAATTTACTACTTGTTTTTCTAAATTTTGAGTGTTTTTTGTAAAAAATTGCAGTGGTCGCAAACTTTTGTCCATGAATGTTTATATATATATATATATATATATATATATATATATATATATATGTATATATATATATATATATATATATATATATATATATATATATATATATATATATATATATATATATACATATATGTATATATATATATATATATATATATATATATATATATATACATGTATTTACAGTGGTGGAAAAAATAATAAATACACTGCCTAAACATTTAGAAAAACGCGATTTATTTACAGCAATTGATGTTAACTAATATTAATTTTTATGTTTTTATAAACTTTATTCTTAAAAATTATATTTTTTTAAAAATTATGAAGTTTTTTTCAATTTTTATCATATTACTAACAATTTTGTTTAAAGTAACCGGACATTTTCTGGAGAAAATTATAAATACAGAAATGATTAATTTTTTGTTTTCTTTAATCTTCAACTGTTATTACTTTTCAAGTATGTGTTTGACTCCGGTTATTATAAATACCTCGTGGCAAGAAGATTTGGAGGGGGTAATAGCCTCTTTCCCCATATTTATTCAAGAGGAGGGTCACTTCTCTCACCCTTTCCCTTCAAATCTCAAACCCTAACTGCTTTAGTTACTTCCCCTCAAACTGATACGACCTTCCTGTGCTACTGAATAATATTGTACTTAATATTTTGAAACATTGTATGTTCAATAAGCTTTCTATGTGTTCAGTTAATTATTAACAGTTTACTAATATGTTATATTAATATCATTTCTGTCAACTAATAGCAATTAGAGTAAAAAACATTGCTGAAGTTAAAGGTATTGCCTCTTACTTTTAATCTGTAAGTATTTTCAATATATAAAGTATGATATGGTGATATTAGTATGTATATTAGTAAATTAATTTATACACCAGTTTTAACTTAGGGTATAATTAGTAGAAAGTCAAATTGCACCTCAGCTGAACTCTTAGTAATTCAACGGCTTAAAAACAGTGGTAAGTTTTATAGAGAGATTTCAAGAATAACTTAACGGGTGATGCGGAAGTTTCGGACAAATCCTAATTTCATTATTTGAGCATGATAATTAGTTTTTGTGGTTTTATGCGAAGGCATAACGTTCTATAAAATATAAACTTTATTATTTGAAACACAATTATTTAAAATGAGGTTAAATGCAGCTGAACGAGAATCTTTTCGAAAGCGACTAAAAATGTTTTTTGTAAATAAACTTAATATATAAAAAAAAAAGTCGTAAATCATTTTGAAAAGGAAGGATTTGCTCGAAGTACAATATATGATAACCTAAAAAGACTTGAAACTTTTCAATCGTTTTCTGATAGAAAGCACCCTGGTCGTCCGACATCCTGGACTAGAGAAAAGAAAGCCGAATTAACGAGACTTGTCAACAATCGAAAAGGGTCCAGTCAGAGAAAAATAGGTATTAAATTCGGTGTAAATCAATCGACAATTGGTCGTCAGTTAAAAAAAATGAATATTAAATATAGAAAACGTGAAAAGACTCCAAAATACACTATAGAACAACAAATAAAGGCAGAGAAAAGAAGCAGGAAACTAGTTAACCAACTCTATAACACAAAATCGCTTCTAGTCATCGATGACCAAAAATACTTTTGTTTTCCAGGGGACAACATGCCTGGAATTTCTGGATACTACACAAACAACAAAAAGACATGCCCAGAAAGTGTTCGTTTTATAGGAAAAGAGAAATTTCCTAAAAAATTAATAATGTAGATAGCCATATCTGACCGTGGTATGTCCGAGCCATTGTTTCGCACTTCCAAGGCTGTAGTGATCAATTCATCAATCTATAATAATGAATGTTTAGAAAAACGACTTCTTCCATTTATTCACAAGTATCATGGAGACTTTATTTATTTTGGCCAGATTTAGCAAGTTCTCATTATTCTAAAGGTTCTCTAAATTGGATGGACCAATATGTCTATTACGTTGATAAAGAATTCAATCCCCCAAATGTGCCTCAAGCACAACCAATTGAAAATTTTTAGGGACATTTGGCACAGAAGGTTTACGAGTGAGATTGGCAAGCTTCAACAGAGCAAGTTTTGATTGATCGCATTAAACTAAAACTAGAAGAAATTGATTTAAACTTTTTACAGTCGCATATGAAAGGCGTCAGAGCAAAATTGAGATCAGTTGCAGATGGTGGTGTATTTTCATATAAAAAATAGTATATTTTTATTAAAAGATAAATGCTTTATTTAAAAAAAATATAATAGTAGTTTGTTTTTTTATTTATAAATAAGTTATTGACGTTTTTATTTTGTCCGATAACTTCCGCATCACCCGTTAGCGTTTTGTTGGAATGGTTGAAAACGCTCTTGAACCAAAAATATGTGTAGAAACTAGAGGTCGCAAAAGAAAAACAAGTTGCAGAGAAAATAAATTAATTATTCGTGAAGCTAAAAAAGATTCATTTATCTCCAGCAACACCATAAAAAAAACAGATGAATCTAAACTTAATATCTTTGGATCAGATGGTAAGCATTTTGTTTGCAGATCACCAAATAAAGAGTTTATCCCACATTACACTAAAAAAACAGTTAAATTTGGTGAAGGAAGCATTATGGTGTGGGAATGTTTCTTTTCATCTGGTATTGGTCCTATCTATTTAATAACAGACAGCTGATATTTATACCAATATACTTGAAGAAACAATGCTTCCTTATGCTGAGGATAACATGCCGCTGCTCTGTATATTTCAACAAGATAACAATCCAAAACATACAGCTTCTATCACAAATAGATAGTTCAAAAATAATGGTGTAATAATGGTAGACATTTAGACTGGCTAATTGGATTTAAATCCAATAGAATATATATGGAAAATAGTAAAGTATGAGGTAGCCAAACAAAAGCCTCGATACAAAAGGGATCGGTGGGAGGCTGTGAAAACGTCGTGGTATGCTATTCCGTTATCAACATGCCATTAATTAGTCAATAACATACCCAAAAGACTAATCAAAGTTAAAAAAAATAAAAGATTTGCGACAAAATTTTAGGCAATTTTTGTAAATATTGTATGAAGTGGGTGATAAACCTTTTGCATAATAAAAAGGAAAAGTTTGTTTTTGTTCTTAATTGTTTTTTTTTCATTTTTGTTAAATATTTATTTTGCAAACATTGAATTTTTTTGATTTTTTCAAATATAGAATCAAATTAAGCATTTCTGTATTTATCATTTTTCCAGTAAATTTCCGCTACTTTAAACAAAATTGTTTGTAACATGAGAAAAGTAGAAAAAACTTAATTTTTAACAATAAAGTTTATGGTAACGTAAAATTTAATATCAATTAATATCAATTGCTGTAAATAAAATCCATTTTTCTAAATGCTTAGAAAGTGTTTAAAATATTTTACTATGAAATTTAAAATTTATCGATAAACATAAGTCTAGTCAGACTATAAGTCTAGTTAAAATACGATTTAGAGTGCCAAACAAACGTTAATAAGAAGCCTAATATATATGCAAATAATTTCTCACAAAGGCGTGAAAATTTACATTAGTAAAGACATTCATGACTTTCTGTATTTTAATTTTTGTTATAAATTGAAGTTTTACTAATTTCATTATTCATTTCTGATGAGTCTTATTAGAGGAACCACATTGTAAAATGATAAAAGTTCGATAAGTGACTTTTTACTAATTTATTATTGCTCTGTTCTTTTAAGAACATTGAACCCTCCATTTGTGGAATGCATTGAAATTATTCGTATATATATATATATATATATATATATATATATATATATATATATATATATATATATATATATACATATATATATATATATATATATATATATATATATATATATATATATATATATATATATATATATATGTATATATATATATATATATATATAATATATATATACATATATACATATATATTTTACCATAATAATTCTTTGCAATACATAGAATATAAATAAAGATTAATGGAAGGACTTTAAGAAGATCATACAGATCTTATCTGTAAGCCCTTTACAATTTATAGCTGCAACAATATTTTAATAGTGTAATTATACAACTTTCGTGAAGTTACATACATTACAGTTAAATATATAAACAAATTTAAAATAAAACTAATCATATTTAATCTTTAGAAATAGATAAAAATATTTTCTAGAAAAAAAAAATTTCTTTTAACTTTTGTCTAAAATCAAAAGGTCAAATAAATAGAAAAACCGATATTAGGTACAACTATTTTATTCCATAGATATGGACCACGAAAAGAAATACTCAATTGACTATACTTATTTCGACAAAAAGGGGCATTGAGATAATTATCAGTACGTAAATCATATTTATTTTTGAGTTTCAAAATGCAAAGATTTTAGAATCTACAAGGAGATAATTTTTCTATAGATTCAAACATAACACATAAAATGATATAAACGTTTAGTTGGTAAATATTTAAGACTTTTATTTCGTTCAGAAATGGCTAAGAGTGGTTAAAACGGTTTTTAAGATTTATTGCGCGAGCTGCGTGTTTCTGATGTTGATAAAACTATTTGAGTTTTGTTTTATTATTGCTACTCCATACGATATTTGCAAAATTGATGTGGCAGTTAACAAAGGAATAGTATAACTATGTCAATTGTTATTGACATTAATACCAAATTTTGATATATTAATTTATATCAAAAATTGGAAGTGGTCCAAGTATGGATCCTTGTGGAACACCACATGTAATATTCATTAATACCTGAGAGTCAGAATTTTCATTGCAAACATAATGTTTGCAACTTGTTAAATAACTTTTGAACTGATTAAATGTTATATCTTTTATACCATAATAGACTAACTTTTTTAATAAAATCTTGAGATCGACGGTGTCAAAAGCCTAGGACAGTTTTATAAACACTCCTAATGCATGTTGAGATTTTTTAAAAGATTCTGTTATATTGCGATTAAGCTAGAGAAAAGCGTGCTCAGCTGAATTATTTTAAATCCGAATTGGTATTCATAAAGCAATTTATTGTCAATAAGATATGTATAAACTGGGTAAAACAATATTCTCTTGATTATTTTTGAGAAAAATGGAAGAATTGGAATAGGGTGCTAGTTGTTTATATTAACATGATCATCGGTCTTGAAAACAGGAATTATCTTTGCTATTTTTAGACGATCTGGAAAGATCCTTTAATATTAAATGCTCAAAATACTTTATAAAGAATGTTTTTGATAACATTGTAAGAGTCGATTATAATATTTCCATTAATGCCATAAGATGCTGTGGCCTTATTTCGTTTTAAAGATTTAAAAGCATCATCGAACTCGTCATAAGTCAATTTAGTAAAATTTATTGTTGAGTTACTTAGAATTTTTACATCATTAACATATTTATCTTTAATGTTTGGAATGCTATTAGATAATTTTTCTCCAACCGTTGTAAAATATTTGTTCAGCTCAATTGCAACATCATATGATTTACTGCTACATACAGTGAAAATTGGTATAGTTATACCAATTTTCACTGTATGTGGCAGCGAGGTAACATTATTTTTTATTTTCCCTCTGATTTCCTTTATTATTTGCCATACGCGCTTTGAATTATGTTTATGTTTGTTGAGTTAATAGGAATAGTATTTTTTTATTTTTAGCATTTTTGTGAATAAGGTTTTGTAGGTTTGATAACTTATTTTATGTTTTTCTGATTTAGATTTTAATTACTTAACGTATAGTGTTTGTCTAATTTTTTAAGGTTTTTTTAAGGTCTTTAGAAATCCAATTTTTTTTGTTTTTAGAATTATTTCATACAATGGAAAATTTACCTCTCGGACTTCATAGATTATTTTGAAAAAGGTGCTGTAGATTGTGTTTTTGTTAGAATCAAAATTTATATGGTTTCAGATTATTAGTGAAAGCTGTTTTTTTAAGGAGATTAAATTTTCATATTTGATTATTTGCTTTTTTAATATTACTTTTTCCTTTTTCAATCGTTTAGAATCTACACTTATAGAGAAAAATATAGGAAAGTAGTCTGAGGCGTCAGTTTTAATTATTCCCGTTTTTAGTGATTTATTGACATGTTATGACAATGAGAATTGACAATTAATGACAATGAGAAGTTTGCAATTTTAGTCTGTCGGTTGATTATCGCTATTATTCTCATTTTGAATAAGTTGTTTTAAAAAGTTTTAATGTTTCCATTTTCTCTATAATCAAAATACTTTATGTTAAAATCACCAATAAGATTACTTTTATTTTTTTTAAATTAGTTTTTCTAATATGTTATATATATATATATATATATATATATATATATATATATATATATATATATATATATATATATATATGACGCTGTTTGCAGTCACTGCGAAACGCGTAAGAGCATTTATATTGGAAGTTTTATGCGTCCTTGTTTACCAATGATACTTAAAATATGCTTAGAGCTTGTTTTAAACCCTAGGTCTCTTGCTTCTAAAAGAAACCTTCTAACCACTGTGCCAAGGCTCCTAATATAACAAAGCTTATGGTTGACTGGTGTGTTATAGATATTTTAAGATTTCCAAATATACAATCCGCTAAGGATAGAAACATGTATAAAAGTTTTATTACTATCTGTGTGTGAATAATATGTGACTCGAAACTCATAGGCACCAGGTTTGGTGTTACAAATAAATACTTAAATATATAAATTTAATAATTAAAATAACTAAATAATGAAAAATAAGCATATTATCACATAATAAAACATTTTTAGCAAACTAACAATTTTTGGATTTATTTTCTTTTGGTGAATGTAATATCACTAAAAAAAAAGAATTTAAAAAACAAATAATTTTATTTGTTTTTTAAATTCTTTTTTTTTAGTGATATTACATTCACTCATCCATTAGCCAAATTAAATTGAATAAGTTCATAAATCAAGTGTAGCAATCATTTAATGTGTATTTATATATATATATATATAAATATATATATATATATATATATATATATATATATATATATATATATATATATATATATATATATATATATATATATATATTTATATGTAAATATATGGTATTTTTAAATTACCGAACACCATCCCGTTACTTTAATTAACTCTTTAGTGGTTGTTGGAAGTTGGTTGGTTGTTTGGATTTTTTACTTTCGATTACAATTACTTTACTCCGGCTCAAATAAAAAAAATGTTTGATAGCATCTTGGCGTTGGATATCTGAAAAAATAATATTACTCACAAAATAAATAACGATTCGAAAAACTCGAATCGTTTTTTTCAAATCTCGAATCAAAGTACCTCTTGATTCGAGATTTGATTCGAGTAACTTTGATTGATATTTCAACATTACTCCCCCTCCCCCACACTCCAAAAATTCCTCGATCCATCACTGTTTATTACTTGTACCAAGTAAGTATGATGCGCACCTTTCTTTAAAACCAAATGAGTTGTTAAAAGAGATGGAAAATGTTTTGTGTAAGTTTTTGTTGTATAGCTAGCTTAAACTATTTTAATTCTAAAAGAATAGTAGTGGAATAATGCAAAATATGATGATCTAATGAGTTTACAAAAAATCTAAACTAAGAAAGAAATTTGAATATTGCTTATCCTAACAAAATGAACTTATCCTTACAAAATGAACTTGATGACAACTTGTTCACAACAAACTTGTTCCCTTTTGATGGGAACAAAAATTAAAGTTAAAATTTCTTTTTTGTTTATATTCGCTTTTTAAATTTTTGATTAAAAAATAAACTTACTAATATTAGGTTTAGCAAAAATATTTTTTTGATTTCCTTGACAAATTTGAAGGTTCTCGGTGTTTATTTATTCTTTTTAAAAGTATTAATGTATTCAAAAATATTTCTTGAAATAACGCACCATTAGGATTCAAATGTCAAGAAGTAAAAGCTCGTTTCCAATAGTTTGGAGTTTGCTTCAAGTCTGAAATTCATCTCAAACGCTAAAACAAGTTATGAGTCATTTGTAAAAGATAAAAAATAACCGTGTCTAAACTAGTCTAAACATTTTGCTTCTTTTATACTTATTAATAATATTATTAATACCGATGAAATACGACCACAAGAAAAATAGTTTCACCTTCATTAGGAATGTTTTAATTATAACAATATGTTGTAATAATATTTTTTTTATCATTGTATAAATAAAAGGAGGAAAACGATTGCATTTTTTAAGTAAACTTCTTGGTGGGTGGGTTGGTGGCTTAAGGTGGTACACAACCAAGTATTATCTAAAAATCGAAAAAATAATTTTTTTTTCAATTTTCGAATTTTTGATATTAAGCTTATTTATTAGGCAAGTTATTAAAGATTAACAATATAAAACGTTTGTTCTCAACTTGTTTTTTAGTTTTTCGATAAATTTACTAAAAAGAATTTATATAGCAATGACATCAATATTTAATCTTCTTTTGCCTTTTTCTCCGTTTTCAAATTTTGCAAAACATTGTCTGGCTGTAAACCAGACAATGTTTCGGTTGTAAACCAGATTTTTTCGGCTCCATTTTTTTTTTTTAAAAAAAAAAAAAAAAAGAATTGAGCCGAAAAAGGTTTTTTTTTTATTCCTTTATGTTATAATTTTTGATGTACTTTGAAAACCTTAAAATTCAAATGTCCATACCTCACCTTTTATGTCTAGAACATATGTAAAAGATTTCATGGGGTTTGTGTAAATAAATTTCAAGTTATCGTGTTTTAAATTGACCCATTAAAATAAGTGTTTTTTGATAAAATTGAGGCAAAGTAAAATGAAGTATTAAATAGCATTCTAAATTTATGTAGTTTTTATAGTTTTTATTGATAAAAAATTGTATATATTTTTTTAAGTTTGAACAATTTTGAATATTTGGTGGTGTACCAACTTAAGCATTAGACATATTTTGCAATGTTTTGCTATCGTATAAGTAAACAATAATAATAAAAAATAAAAGATTGACTTTTTTTTCAAAGTTAATTTTTTTCAACAGTATTTTTTTGAAAAACATCATTTAAATCTTTCGAAAAAAGTCCTAATATACAATACACAATCTATTAAAATACTAACATACTGGTAGTAAGCAACCCATAATACGGATTGTTGGTAAATATAATTTGAACAAGGTTTATTTAAATTTAACATCTAGTTATTAGTAACAGCTTATTTTAGTACTATATATAGTACTATATATTAGTACTATATATAGTTTTAAAAAAATAATTATGCCTTATTCGTTGTCAGAATTTGATTTAGTTGTAATTAAAAACCAAAAGCGAGCTCAAACACATATATTATACAATATAAGTTAATGTTGTACTATATATATATATATATATATATATATATATATATATATATATATATATATATATATATATATATATATATATATATATATATATATATATATATATATATATAGTATATACTATATAGTATATACTATATATATATAGTATATATATATATACATATATATATATATATATATATATATATATATATATATATATATATATATATATATATATATATATATATATATATATATATATATATATAGTATATACTATACTACATATATATATATATATATATATATATATATATATATATATATATATATATATATATATATATATATAGTATATACTATACTACATATATATATATATATATATATATATATATATATATATATATATATATATATATATATATATATATATATATATAGTACAACATTAAATTATATTGTATAATATATGTGGTTGAGCTCGCATTTGGTCTTTAATTACAACTAAATCAAATTCTGACAACGAATAAGGCATTATGTAGAAATATAATTATTTTTTTAAAAAAGCTTTTCTCAACCGCATCATAGTCATCATTATAATATAAACGCCTTTTGCTCCCTAACGGGGAAGAGGTGATTGACAACACACACTTTGTTATTATTATTTTTAAACATCTTCACTTCTAACAAGGCTGCAACCAACCACAATTAGAGTTGGAAGTTAATGAATGTGAAAAGATGAAGTTTATAAAGCAAGGTAACGATTAAAAGACAAGTTTAAAGATCACAAATTATATAAAACAAGAAAACAAGATAAAGGGAGCGAATTCCTAAGAACTGGTGTTAGAAGTGAAAACCTAGACAAAAAAAAATTTTGGAGCAGGAGCAGTAAAAGGATAATGAGTAATACAAGAATGAATATTAGTAGATGGTACTAGAGACGCTAGCTCTTTAAAGCAGCGCGCATTTAGTATTTATAGAAAAAAGAAAGAGTAGCTGCATTTCGACGATGTGATAAGGTTAAAGTTTGGCTGCAAGAACAGGTCCAACTATGTTTTTAATACGTTTTTGCACTAAGTCTAAAATAGAAAGGGTATCATTTAAAGATCCAATTCAGACATGATAACAGTATATCTAACATAGTTAATCCTAGAAGACGACGGGTAGATGATTCATTGAATTCATTACAGCCCATCAATATAAGACATTACAGCTCATAATATAGGGCATTACAGCTCATTAGTATAGAAAATTACTGCTCATAAATATAGAAAGATTGAGACTTAAGAATTATAGTTCGCTAGCCACTAAAAACCCATGCTGTAGCAGAAGTGAGATCCTTTTAAGCTCAAGTGTCCCTTCAAAGCAATCAGAAAACTTTGGCTTCTTATTAAGACAAGAATAACTAGTGGTATTATTAGCAAACAATGTCATCTTAGGGGTGAGAAATTCTGGGAGATTATTAATGTAAATTAAAAAAAGTATAGGGCAAAAAATGGAATCTTGAGAAGTCTCTGAAGTTACAGGAAATGGTGAAGAGTGCTACCAATTGAGGAGAACTTTTATGCTACGATTGTTAAGAAAGAATTCAATAATCTTAAAGATTTTACCTGATACACCTTAAGAAGTTAGCTTATGGAGAAAACCAGCATTCAAATTTTTATTAAAGGCTTTAGAAGAGTCAAGAGCGGTAGCCTTAAACTCTCCAAATCTATTTAATGCACGTTAAAACCTATCATTTATTACCGTTATTTATCTCCTTTATTATCTCCTTCTACCGTAACAAATCAGCAGTAGAAGGAGAAGTTCAAAATATTGATAATTAAAAAGTAAGTTATTAGATTCAAGCTAAGAGTTTTATTAGTAAAAGAAAACCTTGCTTATGGTTGTAAAAAGAATAATGGGAAAGTAACTAGAAGAGGCAGATTATCCTCAAAAATTTTTAAAAATAGGGACAACAGAAGCCGCTTTCCAGCAGGCTGAAATAGAAGACAAAAGTGTAGACGACAGTTCCGGAGAACATTACTGCAAGACTATAATAAGCATGTTGTCCGGACCACAAGCCGTTGAAGAATCTAAGCAAAAATCACTTTAGATACAGAACCTGCAGTGATACAAATCTTAAGCGATGGTTCAACCTGTTTGTCGATTTTATCAGGTAGGATGTGATTAGTGAGATGAGACTGATAAAAAGTTCTTAGAAAATAACTCAGGTTTGTCTTTAGGTGAGGTAACGAAGTCTAAACCATGTAAGAGACGTGAAATAACAAATTTGCCCTTCACTATAGACGCTGTAAAAGATTATCCTGTCTATCCGGGAGCCTAGATTTGATTTGAAGTACAAAGTTTTGTGAAGTGGAAATAGCGGGCTTTGGCGTTAGACAAAATCTTTTAACAATACTTTCTCACAATTGTAAACAGACGTCTGTTTTTTGGAGAATTTTTTTGATGATAATTATGAAAGCAATGGTTACGATTGGAAATTACAATGGTTATGATTGGATAAGGGTGAGGCTTGAAATTGAGAGAGAATAAAATATTGCATGCAAAATTGAATCCAAGAAGTAGCCTAGGAAGCATATTTGATTTCAGAAAGAGGAATGATTTCAACCCAAGGGCCATCACAATGAAAGTCATGGAAAGAGTTCCAGTCAGCTTCAAGGTAGTTGTAAGAGGTACAATGATAATGGGATTCTATTGATGAAGAATAATGAGATAGTATTTTTAGAAAGGTTAAACCGTGATCAGAACCACCCTAGGATAAATGTGTAGAAACTAGGCACTGACAAGGATCTGAAACGAGATATAAGTTAAGCAGAGAAGGTAAATGATTTGCATTTTCGGGAAAGTGGGATGGAAAGATGACTATTTATGTTAAAGATTAAGAAAGTCAAAAGTTGGTTCATAACACCTGCAGAGTCATTAACAATAGCGCCGAGCTATTCAATGTGATGAGCATTAAAGTCACCAACAACAACAATATTGGCTATACAAAAAATCTTTATTAATTAAACCAGAAGTAACATTGAAAAGACTCAGCAAAAATTAATTTTGTGAATTTGCAGTAGCTCTTTATAAGCATACTTTAGCGGTTCATTGGAGTTTTGCTCATCAGTTACTTAGTAGACCATTAGTGGCAGCTGCTATAAATGGCAAGTCGATAACTTTGCGGCTAATAGTGGCTAATCTTTGGCTAGCCTCTTTAGGTGGCTGCAACTAATAACCCACTAAGTAATCGATTAGCAAAATTACACCGGTCCAATCAAAACACCTACATAGGTTGACTAAAATTCCGCAATCGGATGTTTGCTGGGGAGTGCAGTCTTAAGATATAAGAGAGCGATATAGAACAAAGAGAAACGTGATACAGTAAAGTGGTGTAAATCAAATGCCCATAAAAGAATAGTCTGTGGATTCAAACCTAGTTCCCGACAAATGGGTAAATTCCTACGATTGTTAATGCGCAGGTCAAGGATCTAAGTTTTAGAGTCTTTACGAATTAAAGGAAGATAACTATCAATATTAAGATTACAAGATGAGACAGCTGAACTCAAAATTATTCTCGCAAAGAGAAAGTAGGTCTGTTGAGCCTTGCAAGAGATAAGACTGAACAGAAGAAAAGTTACTTCGAAGACTACGAAAATTAGTGAATTATAGATTTAGAGAACTTGATTATGACGATGGTTTTTTGCGTTTTATAGTTTTGGTACTTTAGTCATTTTTGGATTTGTTAAAGAACTTGACTCTAAGCACAAATACTACAAAATACACTACTTAATAATCCTAAAATGGATAATATCATATATACATGTATGGAACACTATACTACGTATGTGTGAACACTACAAACATGTATAGAAAATATCATAATGTTAAACGGAAACAACTTTTATAAAATTGCGCATATAAATAAAGAAAAATTTTGAAGAGAAAGTTGACTCCCCATAAATTTAAAATGTAATGCCAAAGCTGTGGAGAATACAAATTTTTTCTTAAATATTAAGTAATTGGAGTAAAAGACATAAGCTTAATAAAGAACTTTTTTATGACTCTTAATCTTTTATTTATTTGTTTTTCAGTACTCTATTATTCTGCGATAAAAAGGTAAAAAATTTTAAGCTTTTGAGTTTATCATCTATTTTCAAGTACCCAAGCTTGTTACAAAGCCTTGAGTACGCCCCTTTCTCCGAGCTGTTACTTATGAAAATCGGTCACATTATATATATATATATATATATATATATATATAAATATATATATATATATATATATATATATATATATATATATATATATATATATATATATATATATATATATATATATATATATATAAATAGAACAAGCAAAGTTATAGCTCTAAATGTTCAATCTTGGCAAATGTGACAAGTATCATGGAACAATATTTATGCATAAAATGTGAAAATTGTTGTGGGACGGAGGGAGTGCTTTTTTTTGACTTTTGATTTCCCCAACAACTTAAATTGGTAACTTTTTTTTTTTTTGAATTCTATTGTATCTCTGACCCTAGCTGGTGCTCGCCTCCTTCGTAACTTCCTTATATAAGGCAGGCATTTACACCTTTTCCCATGATTAAATCATAATTATTTCTATTCTACGGCTTTCATCTTTTTATGCAACTGCTGTTTTTAATTAAAATTTTGTTCATCTTTTTTATCAAAACGTCTTTTTATAACGGTGCAAATTTATGCAAAAAGTAATTGTCCAACGCTTAATTATTCTTTGATATTCTTCCTAAATCTCGCATCATGTTGGAAATTTATTTATAAAGTCTTTTTGATAACTTTTGATAGTGTCAGATATAAAGGCAAGTCGATCTATTGAATTAACCCAAGTCAGGACAAACTGAACCTATAGAATAATCAAAAATAAACCAAGAAAAAAATTACTAGAAATTCATCAACATAATAAAAATGAACATTACATAAACATCGAGAGAGAATTAAATAAATTGCATATTATAAAAAACAATGCATCGTGTAAATCATTTAGTATTATATAGCACATGCATGAAAGTTTCCTCAAAAATCCTAAAAAACTTTCTTACGCCCTTGCTATATGACTAATCAAATTATTATTATTTTAACATTGTGTATTACAATATAACTTGAAGGATAGTATAAAAAAAAAGAAAAAAAGTTGAACAACATTTTAACACTTTTCATTATAAAATGTTTTCTTGTTTCCCTAAAATTCGAAAATGTTTAAACAAACTTAAAAAATAAAAAGGAAGAAAAACAAATTTTAATTATTCAACATTTATTATGTAAGATTGAAATGTAATTAAAAACATTTAACACAGACTCAATTCGCAGACGCGTCTCTGAAATGCGTCGGAAACGAGCTTTTACTTCTTGACATTTGAATGCTAATAGTATATATATACGCTATAGAAAGAAATAATTTTGAATACATTATTTAAACATTTTAAAAATAAACTTAAAAATTTGAAATAAACTCCGAGATTCTTCAAACTTGTCAAGGAAGTCAAAAAGTGGAAGATGCTTTGGCAGAACCTAATTTTGGTGAGTTCACTTTTAATAAAAAAGTTTAAAGAGTGGATATGAACGAAAATAAAAGTTTTGACTTTATTATGTTTCCCTTTAATCCCATCTCCTCTCCTACTCTTCCCTATCTAGTGTCATTTTTGAATGTAAAAGAATACCAGAGTAGATCCTAAAATTGATATTTTCCTTGAAACTTCAAATATTATTATTAATAAAAGAACCTAAACATTGAAAATTTCATTCTTTAATTAAGGAAAATAGAAATTTTAGTTTCATTACTATGTTAAAGATTTTCCCACACGAACAAAAATGTTTGTGGTAGTAATGAAGCCATTCTCCATTTACAGAGAGTATCATATACTCTCTGTAAATGGCTATTATTATCACTAATATTGTCATGATGATATTAATCAATAACTTACAAGTAATACATGAGTTGATATTATTGTATGTCTTTGTTTAATTTGCCCAGCATTTTAGTTCAAAAAAATGTGTAACACTTAAAAGAACCTAAAAACTCTAAAGAAATATAAAATATTACTACTATAATAACACATTAATATTACCTAGCCAATAGAAATAAGCTTTTACTTTTGCTCTTGGAATTTTAAAGCCAGCACGAGCCCCATTATTAAAATCATAAACATCTTTAAAGGCTATCATTTTTTCATAGTCATTAAAAAAAACTTTTTTGACACTGTTACTTAGTACTATTTACTATCTGAAGTATATAGTAAGTTACTCATTTATCAATAAAAATAACTATTATTTATTCAACAATTTATCATATAGCAATTACATACCTCATAGTTTGAATGTTTTTGTACATTTCAAAAAAGATTTACGCTGCGATTTAGAGAAATTTATTGCTCCTTCAAAAAGATAAAGTTTAACATATATGAAGTTTAAATGAATTAAATTGTTAAATTGGACCAAATTGAAATCTAATCAAATTTAAACCTTCATTTAACAGAACGAGGCTACTTATTTAAGATTATAGCTATAACTTACCAAACTAATACTTTACACCATATCTGCACATGCGAATAAGCATGCGCAGAACTGTTTGTCTACTTATTTAACGGACTACATATTTTTAACAACAACGGTACCGTTAATTTAATTTTTCATTTTAAAGTAACAGTATTAAAGTAGTGTCGTAATCGACTTCGACTAAAGCGACTAAAAGTCGATTAGTCGAAAGTCAAAATTAGTCGACTTTGAAAAATCGAACAGTTGATTTAAGGATTTCCTACTAACCGACTAAAAGTAATAAGATTGATTTAAGGATTTCTTACTAATCGTTTTAGTCGAGTAATAAGCTTAAAATCCGTATATCTTTTTATTCAATTTAATTTGTTGAACTTTTAATTTTTGTTTGTTCATTTGATAAGAATAGCTTGTACTATTATAACTATTGTATACTTTTTTGTATATAACTATTGTATACTTTTTTTACTCTCTTAAGGTTTTATAAAATTGAAAGCATGTTAGCAATATTTATACCTAATTAAATAATCGGTTATGTATTTCATTAACATTTTTTAATGTTTAAGCTATGCTTGTGATTTTCATAAATACTTTTATACAGAGTCGTTCAAAGCTGGCTCGGGGCCCTGGGGCAAAATTAAATGGTTAAGCTTCAAAAGCTAGATGTCATCTATACAATAGAATGGCATATATGATTGGATTGACTTTTTGATATATAGCAAGTATTTAAGGCATGTTTAGCTTTGCGCACAAAGTCTTTGCATAAAATTTTTATATTCTCCTCCGCATGAATTTTTTTTTTTTATATTTAGTAAATCTAATACTTGCAAGCATTAGAGTTATTTTAGAAAAATTAAATTAACATGCCGTGAGTTTTATTTTTTATTTGTTTAATAATCAAGTCGCTCAAGTTATATATAAATAGTATAAAAAAAGTAATTTTGTTTTTATCCTTAAGTAAGACATCAAAAGAAACGTCTGCAAAATGGAGGAAACAGAATCAAGAGCAAAACAAAACTCTTAATGTAGGTTATTCAAAAACTTATAGACAAAGATTAAAAATTTCACTCAGTGATTAGCAAAGGAAAATTAGAAATACAAAAAATAGCCGAAAGGCAAAAAAAAAAAAGAAACAAGAAAACAAAATTGGAAAAGAATAAAATGACAAAATTGGATTTTTCATTTTTGGGTTGTTTGGTGTAAATATTTCTGGTCTATGTGACTGCACTTTACGGCCTTTACTCTCGAATTATTTATAAAAGAGTCATACAAATATTTACCAAAATTTTAAAATTAGAAGTAAAGTTACCTAATAGTTATTTTTTGTTATTAGAATTTTTATTTCAAATTAAAAAAAAAAAATCTTTGACGTTCAAGCGCCGTATCATTTTGACGCCCACAGGCCACGCCCGAAGGATTTTTATAATATCTTTAATATACCAATTTTGTCAATAATAAATGTTATTAAAAAATAAAATAAAACTTGACTAAATTAGCATCTTTTTAAACAACTATGATTTTCTGAGCTAGAGCGTTACGTCAGTAACGTAATGTCAGTAATTAATGAACTTCAGAATAATATCTTCTCCAAAGGGAACTAATACATCTATATAGCTTACATGTATAACAAATCATCTACATAAATGTACAACAAATTATCTACATAAATGCAAGATTGTTATCTGTCAAATATGTCTGAGACATATTTACTGCCGACATAAAATATGTCTCATATATTTTCTATCATCATATTTTGACATAATTTTATGTCTGAAATATTTTCTGCTGACATAAATATGTCAGACATATTTTCTATCGACATATTTTGACATAATTTTATATCTGAATTATTTGCTGTTTGATATTCTTGAAGAAAAAATCAATCTAACATATTTATTGCGCATTTCAGCTCAATTTACAGAGTTAAGTGAAAATAGTATAACAAGTTTGTTGCTTTTTTGCAATCAATTATGCTTCATGAAACTTTTACTTTAAACCCTATATGCAAACATCAGTTGTTTCATAAAGGTCTTTTTCTGCCCTTTTTAGTGATGTATCATTTGATAGTATTGACTGATATTGACATTTGCTGACTTATTTATTGATTATGACTTATTTATTAATTATGACTAATATTGACATTGATAGTATTGACATTTTTAATATTGGCATTGATAGTATTGACATTTGATAGTATTGACTAATATTGACTAGTATTGATGCATCATTTGATAGTATTGATTAGTTTTGGCGCTTTCCCTTATTAGAATGTAAAAACCATTTCAAGCTGAGTTTTTATTACTGAAAGGAGTTTTTATTAGTATGACTAAACTTAAAATTATTCCTTCAATTAAAATAATAATAAAAAAAAACTTTTTCTGTTATTTTTAATTATTAGTTGATCCTGAAAAAGATTTCATTAAGAAAAATTGAATTGAAAAGATTCTATGAAAAAAACGGTTCACAGAATTTCAAAAAATTCTTCCAAAATTAAATTCATATAAACTGAAGAATATAAAATATTTCGCAAAAGTTATATTCTGCTCATTAAATTCATATTAAGAAGACTAACTGGTAATAATTTATAACTAATTACGAATAATATACTTTAAGTTATAATAGTTAAGATTTAT